>NC_056761.1:35992444-36311944 GCF_018687715.1 Carya illinoinensis
ATTATCAATGTGATTTCTTCTCCTTCTTATGGCCGTTGAAGCATGAAAAATTTTGGTATTAAGATCAGTGTTGGTGAGCCAAATGATTTTGGATTTTTGTTTCCAAAGAGATTCTTCACATAAAAGAAGTTCATTGATGTTGGTTTTGAGATCAAATTCTAAGGAAACAGGGATGGAGGAAGTTCGAGACTGTAAAGATTTCAAGGTTGAGTTCAGTATTTTGAGTTGTATTTGAATGTGACCAAAGTATTGTTTTGAATTTTGTACCATACCAGTCGATACAGAGAAGACCCTTGTTTCATATCAGTTTGAATTTCGACTATTTCGGCCCGTACCGGTAGATATTTCGGCCTTTATATTTTTCTTTTTCTTTTTTTCATTTCTTCAATCTGCAAGCTCATTTTTTGACCCTCAATTCAGACCAGTCTATTTATAATTTATATATGTATTTATATATAATTTATTTATATATCGACTATTCTAAAACGGTATCCAAAACAGTATCGATACCGAAATATTTTGTTTCAGTGCCTTAACCAGTATGGTACTTAAAAATTTGGACCAAAGCATTGAAGGTTCCAGATCCTTAAAGCTTTTTTTGTAGCTTTGCATTTCTTTTGTCAGGATAAAAGCAGGGGTGCCAACACAGGATGAGTGCTATGCTTCTTTGATTATCTCTAGACTAGAAGGGTCTGTTGTCCAAAATTCTTCAAATTTAAAGGATTTGGGAAGGCTGTTACAATTTGAAGTGTTCAAAATGATAGGAGCATGATCAGAAGTAACTCGAGTGAGGGTGGTAATGGATGCTAGAGGAAACAAGTTAATCCATTGAATGTTTGCAAGTCCTCTATCCGATCTTTCACGGATTTGATTATGCCCATGGCCGTTATTGCTCCAAGTGAAGTTTGGGCCTGAATAACCTAGATCCACAAAAACATTTTTTTTCCATAAAAAGGTGGAGACCTTTCGGGTTTGGAAGATTGGGCCACAGGTTTTCCCCCTAACTTTTTAGATTGGGTAAAGAGGGTATTGAAGTCATCAATTGCTAATGAAGGACCAGCAAATTATTCAATGATTTTTGTAAGGCTATCCCAAGAAAAAGGTTTCTTCTTATGAGGGGCGAGACAATAGCCACAATTTAGTAACCATGGTAAATGAATGGGATTAGAGTAAACTAAAATAGAAATAATATTACTAGAAGCTTAAACCAGTTCAAAATATATGCCAAGCCGATACATGAGTAATAATCCCCCCCCCCCCCCCCTATTTACCATATGGAGGAGTATGCAAAAAGGAAGAGAACCCTAGTCTATTTACAAGGGGACCAGTGTCCTCACTACATAATAATGTTTCAGATAAGAAAATAACTTAGAGGTTAAGGGCCCTGATTTTTGCTCTCAAAGATCTGATTGTACGGGGTATAGCAATAACCCGGCAATTCCAAGATAGCACCTTCATGGATCATTTGGTGACAGTAAGGACCCTGCCACCTTGGTCATTGAATTTAAGGGAAAAAGATTTATGGTTTGTGACTGAACTTTGTTACCCAAGATTTGCAGCCCCTGAGTCTGGTAAGTTGCATACCAAATTGTGTTTAAGGCTCTTTTACTATACTTCCTTTATTTCTTGCATGGCTTTGCTATCTCAGTCTTTTCCCTTAAAACCAGGTTGACATTGATCTCCAGATTGGAAGAAACTTGGCTTTTTCCTTTGTAGGATGCATACTTGACACTGAGAGAAGAGCTGAGCAAGCATTGTTTGAGTGGGATTTACGGTTCATTTTCGATTTCTAGAGAAATTTTCCTCTTCCGTAGAATCTCACTGAATGGTAAAGAGGTTGGAATGGGTTCAATGGTGCTTGAGACAATATGACTTGAAGATGAGTGAAATGCTTGTATTTTTTTTTTTCAAGAGTTCGGGTACTCCTTTGAATTGGGTTCAGTGTCTGCCAAGAGAGGTGAAGTTAAGAATTGGTTTGGGTGGTTTTGTGAAAAGACTTGAGTTGGGCTCAGGTGTATGGCATTAAAAGCCCGAGGGCTTGCAAGTAATGAGATGTTTGGGTTGGGCTTTTGGCTATCAGTAGGGGCCACACTTTGCTTCAACTATTGAATTATCTGTTGGAAAATAGAAGGGTCGGGCTCATATACTAAGTTCCTAATTAAAGTAAGAGATGAATTTTGCTGAGGATTGAATTGTAGGCCCAGTTAGGATGGAAATGAGGGGATAGCTATAAAAGGAGGTAACCTTTCTCTAGACCAAGGGGGCACGTGTGAGGATGGGGAGAGCTCACCTTTTCCCAAGTCAACTGAATTTAAAGATGCTATGACTTTAAATGGGATGGGTTGGCAGGGTTCAATAATTTACAACAACAAAATTGTCTTGTGAGGTGGATTATTGCCACGTGTGGAGTTGAAGAGAGAAGCTTGTATGGGTGAGGGGGGGTTGACTGCCTATTGCATGAATAGTATCGTCTTCTAGGGTTTCTTTTCCTTGGTTCATTACACCCGAAAAAAGCTGTTGAATACAATATTCCTTCTTGCTGCCCTCTAGGGAATTGATGATTCTTGCTTTTTCGGTGCCAAGATGTTGCACTTGAATTTGTTTGCCTTTACCATTAGATTGTTGGTGACGGGCTGGGGGGGAATTCACTTGGTTCACAGATCCTCACTGGGGGAAGAGTTTGATGGATAGGCGCATCAAGTTCGAGCTGGGGGATATTTTGATATTGTTCTATGGGATTCATGACCTACCTATTAGCTCTATCCACACGTCGAAAGTTGGGTGGTTTAGCTCGTAACCGGTTTCCAAACCATGGCTCTTCAACATTGTTAAAATATAATGGACAGACTTACAACAGATGACCTAGACGTCCACATCCATAGGAAAATTCTGAAAGCCTTTCATATTTGAAACTAATTTTTGCTGAACTTTATTAATTCTAGGAAGCGAGAATCCATTGAACAATGGTTTATCAATGTTAATGTCAACCTTGGGCCTTAGATATTGTCGAGGACCTGTAGTTGGGAGAGAAGTTTGGTTGATTTCCAATAACTTGTCGAGGACTAAGCCAAGTTTTTCAACATTTGTTTCTATCATCAGTTCAAGTGGAAGCCCATAGATTTGTATCCAAAAAGCCGAGTAGGTAAGATCTACCTCTTGAAGACTGAGTCCTAATGGCCACTCCCTTAACACCATATGATAGCCTTTGAAATTCCATAGTCGAATAAGGAAAACTCAGTATTTTTCTAGTGGAGTGGAAAGGTAAATAGAAAATTATTTAGACCCAAATCTTCAATACTCAAACCATTTACAAAACTCCACACAGCCCTTAAAGTGGAATGGAAGATATGCTTGTTAAGAGGTTTGGAGGAGAATAACTTACCTATAAGGGCTCGATTGGAGATACGAGTCGCAATTTCAGATGCTAGCTCCAATATTATGTCCTCCCAGGTTAAAGCTTTGGTTTGCTAGACAAGAAGGTCAATATTTGGTTGTTCTGTTGACATCGTGCTTGTGAGGCCAAAGCTTAATGGGTATGGACTGTAAAAGAAAGGGTGGTTGAGAATCAAAGTGGTAATGAGGTAGGATGGGAGAGTTAGGTAGGAAAGTAGAGGAGGGGAGATTCTATGGAGAGTGGTTAAAGCTCATCCAGATCTAGAAAAAGAAAGGTCCACTGTTTTGAGATTTGAATTAACATCAGTTGAAGTATAAATTTTGAGGCTACCATATATGTTCATTCAAAGACACACGAAAATATATACTCTTTGCCCTCTAGGATTGGTATAGAAAACACATGCACATGCAGCACCTCATGCTCCATTTTTTAGGCCCATGTGCAGTGGCATAGAAGGCCTTAATACTCCCCCGGCTCCAAGGCCCAAGAAACTTAATTAATTCGTATAATTTGCGCCTCGCTTTCATATTAAATATTACTCTACCTATGGGGAAAACAAAATGAAATAATTAATTATTCTTTCAAATGTGTCATCTTCATTCACTTAGTAATGTGACACATTTTAACTTCTTATATTAATCACTTAAAAAAAAACTTATATTAATCAACTAGTCCAGTTATATATGACAAATCCGATAAAGAAAACATCTTTTAAAAACTAATCCAATTTTAATTTCCATGTGCCAAAATAAATGGAAAAAAAATATAAAATATAAGAAAATAAATAGATAACAAAGATAAAGAGTATTTGAAGGTAGTGGCAAGGGTCATTTCCCTATATCTTGGAGAGGAAAGGAAACCCTTTACCATGGTCATGGGAGTGAAGGAAAGAATCATTTTCTCTAGGAAACCCCATGTCTCAAGATGACTACATCACTTTTGGGTAATCTAGTCTAGGCTGCTCAGAGGTTACCTAGGTGGGAGAGGGCCCTCCTCTAACACTTAAGTGCACAGTGCCCATGCACGTCTGAACAATGCCATGCACAATACACAACAAGGGCATGTCGCCGTGCACTTGAGAGCCTTGCGGCAGCCCGTTGACCAGCCAACAGCCACCACGTGGATCATTGGCAATTTTTGTTTATGCCACAATGGCCCCCGCCAATGGGGGCAGCGCATAATGTGTGGAACTAGTGCATGTAACCGTGCACTCGGAGCGCCCACAGCTTTGTTGCCATGAGCTCAACAACTGGCTTCGGCGGCCACCACATGGTCCGTCGGTAGCTTTTATCTCAACCATGATGGTCTCCGACCACGATGGCTACGCACACGGTAGCCAATGGGTGCACATTGCCGTGCAACCAAGATACTCTGGCCCGCTATCCGTGGACCCAACGAAGGAGACTGGCAACCACCACAAGGATCACCGACATTTTTTGTTGCAGACAAGGGTCCCTGTCAATAAAGACCATGCATGCCAAGCACGCTGCCCCATGCTCACCAAAGGGAGCCCCACTTCCTATGGCTTCCACAAGTCGACAAGCAGTTGCCCGCCACCACCAAGACTACCGAAAATCTCTGTCACCAATGGGATACGTAACTTTTGACCACAATATGCATTGCCCAGCCACCCAATGGCAAACACCTCTATCACAGCCTCACATGCATCTAGGCCACCCTTCCTTGACCATAGAGTGGTGGCCACATGCTCCTCAGCCCCACAATGGCGAGAAACCAAGTTCCAGGCCACATGCTCCTCGGCCACACAATGGTAGGCACCTGTTCCTCACCCTGCCACATGTTCCTCAGCTACACTATGGGAAGAAACCAAGCTGCTTGGTCACTAGTTCCTCAACCACATAGTGGTGAGAAACCAAGTTGCTCGACCATAGAAGCTCCTTGGCCACACACTAGCCAGAAACCAAGTTCTAGGACATGTGCTCAACCTGACTTCTTAGCGAGTCAAGGGACTTGTGTATAATTGGTCGTCTGGGCATGTCATAGGACTTGTGTTCGGCCTAAACTCTGTAGTGAATCAAGGGACTTGGCTTTGTTGGAGTGAGTGTCGGCCACTCAGGGACTTGTGTCTGACTTTTGCATTGCGGTGAGTCAAGGGACTCAGTTTTGTTGAAGAAGATGCTTGTTCATGCTAAAAAAGGCAACCTAGTTAGTGTAAATAACCCAAATTACAAATGTGAGGTTTGTAAACCTGAATTGCTTTGCTAGGGCATGGCAATGGTTGGAGGAGTGTTGGTGAGGCCTGTGGGCAGCCATGTTCCGGCGATGATGAAGATCCAGGTGCTAGCAATGCCAAGTAGTTTATTCGAGATGTTTTTGTCGTAAGTGATTTTTGCTTGACCACTATCGATTGTTGTCCCCCCCCCCCCCTTTTACTTCATCATGAAGTGAAATCCACTATGGTTGTGTAAAGCACAGTGGTTGAGATGGGGTGGTCGCCTTCGTGCATGGCCGAGATGGGTTCATGACCGCTGATTTGGAAGGTGAGTACGCCTGTGTTCACGGTGAGATGGTTATGGCTATGGAACTTTGCTCTCGGGTCCAAGAGTTGAGTCTAAGATGGTAAGGTCATAATGGAAGGGTGAGACAGTTGCCAACGAGATGTAGATGGGTGCTTGCCACTATGTTGTCGAGGAGCATAAGTCCCTTGACTTGCCGACCTTTATACAACTAGTCGAGTCCCTTGACTTACTATGAAGTCAAACCGGACACAAGTCACAGGACTTGCCCACACGGCCAATTGGACACAAGTCTCTTGACTTGCTGACCTTCGTACAACCAAGTCAAGTCCCTTGACTCGCCATGAAGTCAGAACGGGCACTAGTACTTGGGCTTGCCCAGATGGCCAGTCAGACACAAGTTCCTTGACTTGCTAACCTTAGTGCAATCAAGCCAAGTCCCTTGACTTATCAATAAGTCAGGCCTAGCACTAGTCCCTGGACTTGCCCAAACAGCCACTTGGATATAAGTCCCTTCACTTGCTGACCTTTATGCTACAAGCCGAGTCCCTTAATTTGTCACAAATTTTAGACTAGTGACTCGTGCCACAATCGCCTCTCTTGAGTTATCTTCAGCAACGAGTTAATAAATAGAAAAGGTTAGGGACCGCTTAGCTTCCCTAGCGCCCAACAGGCAGGCAGGTCATTCAACTACCCAATCTCTTCACACTCCAAGACGAGCTCTGCACTCGCACCTAACGTGGTCGAGTCAACCTCCCTTCTCTCAGTTTACGCGATCTAGCCTATCTCTTGCACATCTCCTGCCAAAGCTGAGCTTCATGTTCGCACTTCACGTGGTTGAGTCCATCTCTTGCCTAATCTCGCACTTGAAAATCCTTATTACTTAATACAAGCGAAATGGAAAATCAGGGACCCGCTCTCAAAATTTGTTTTTCTATGGATTGCTACAAATTTTCACTCAAGCCCATCAAAGGGGGCCCCACTAGAAGACAAATAAGAAGAGAGTGGAAGAAAAGACAAAGATGGGACAAGGGAAAAGAGTGTGTTAAAAGGAAAATAAGGAAAGGACATAAAAGAAGAAAAGAAAAAGGAAAGAAAACAAGTCAGGCATGCCAACGAGGAGTAGAATAAAGTTGCTACCCCTCACCACTCCCAAGAGAGGAATAAAAAAGGGATCAGACTAGATGAGCAAGAGGGGGGACTTCGGCTTCTTCTTCAACAGCTTCTTCAACCTCACAAAAGGGCTCCAACGGGAATATCTCCTTCGCCAAATAGATCTTTGGCTTCCATTGTATAGTGAGAAATGAGAGGCTATGAGAGACTGTAAGATACTCATGTTATAGTGGATTTCCCCTCCCTAAACTCCCTTAGATGTAGGCATTATACTAAACCACGTAAATCTATCTCCTTCTCCATTTATTTTTCTTGCATTTACTTTCTTTATTCACTCCCGTAGATGTATGTGCGGATGTCGTACAATAGCATTGAATGACTGTCGGAGGCTCCAAACTACACTGATCGAGGCCCAAGTAGTCACAATCGGCTAAAAATAACTTTCTCCCCTTCCGGTCTATTGCACAAATTTTTCGATATTAACAATGAGCTTACTCACTAATTTGTCAATTAATTAATATCAACCATGCAAAAACCCGAATTGGGACTTCCATTGATGTTACGTTTAAATTCCTTTAAAGTATAAATTATAAATCCAATTAACGCACATCAGCCAAAATCCAACTAAAAACGATAATTAGAGAATTAAAAACTATTTTTGTGCTTTTAAAATCAATTAGATTGATAAGAGAATTATCAGAAAATATTTCATATTTTACAAAACTTCCCAAAACGTTTGTATGTTTGGGTGCCCATGTCGAATAATATCCCATAAATATATAATTGGTGCAACAAAATTAAAGTAGTCCAGCCCCTCTTGGCTCTGATATCACCTCGGGTTTATTAATACATGACGTCACTTTTGAAGAAAACTTCCAATGCCATCTTGAGCCTTTTACTCGTACAAAAATTTTATAAGATTTGCTAGTTTTGCTGCATTTTATTGATTGGTTGGTCGTGGTTGAATTGATTAGAATAAGAATTTTACTACATACAGTCACTTTTATGTATTTCTTATGGATTTCACTGATGTAATTAGCCAAAGTTTTTATTTTATATTAAAAATGACGCAACCAATCATATTAATAAAATACACAAAAAGTAGATAAAAATAATTGTACGTAGAGTTTTTGTTAAAATAATAAATGTGTAATAAAATTAATTTACTACCCATATATATAGCTACTACCCCCTTAGAGCACTCGCATCTGGCATCACATCACTCCCCTATCTCTATATATTGAGAAAATCTTTAGGGTTTTATGTAAAAACAACACTCCATCCGAATCCTTAAATTGCGGATGAAATTTATGGGTACTACAGTAAATCCTCATATATGGAGATCCACTATACATCATCATCCCTCCTTGGCCTCAATGATTGTACCCTTCATCCCACATCTTCTTCTCCCTCCCCTCCCTTGCAACGCAACACCTGCATCTCTCCTCGCCTAAATCGAAGGTAATCATCTTGCATATTTCTCTCTTTTTTTCTTTTTGCATACAGATCTTTGGTATCCCATTCTTGCATATTTTTTTTTTTTTTTCTCTCGGGGTGATTCCTGTGTTGATTTCGACATTGCTGTTGATATTTTCTAGTTCCTATGTTTCTGTCAGCACCTTCTGTGAGTGTTTCTTAATTCTGTTCGAGCATTTCAACTTCAAAATCATATCTTCCCGTGTATAATTTTCAAGTAATTTTCTCTTTTAGTAAAATTTAAAACAGATTTAAACTGCTATAAGAGGAAATACACAACAAGATTTAATCATTGAAAATTCCAAGGATGGAAGTTATTCGTTCGAACCTAAGCCCTTTCGGTTTCTTTCTCTTCAATCCCTCACCAATCAATTCATCCTCCAAAGATTACACCTTTATTGCTCCCCTTAATCCTCCCTCCTTCATAACATACACTCCAATTTTCATTTTCTCATCTCCATCTCCATCTTCCCGTCTCGTCTCCACCTCCATTATTATGTGTATAAATTTTGTCATCAGCATTTTCAATGGCCACAAATATTGGAATGATGGACAGCAGGTACTTTATTGGGAGGAATGAGATACTGAATTGGATTAATAACAGGCTTCAGCTCGATCTCTCTTGCATTGAAGAGGTACACTATTCCCATTTGTTCGTTCATTATTCTCATTTATTGGGCACTGAGTAGGAATTTTGACATATATTTCTTTGAATAAGCAATTTTCAGGATATCACCATTCTTGAATTTGGGTTTCTTTGAATGATGAAATGCAAGGGGAAAAAAAGATCTTTTGACGTTAAAACTCGTGGAAGTTGTACGTATTGAATTTGGTGCAATCTTTTGTTGTTATTTGGATGCAATTTGATAACCCAGCTGGAGATATATGTGGTTCAGTTATGAGTTTCTTGTTCTCTACATGCATAATATTGCCTTGAATTTCGTTTTTCTAATGTGGTTTTTTCTTTATTTCTTTTTATTTTTTGGCCCAAATGAAGTAGAAAATGTGTTTAGCAAATAATTGGTATACTTCTATACCTAAGTTAAGTAATGATTAGGATGTCATACTCTGTACCTTTGAATTCTGTGCATATAACAACTTGTCTATTTGTTTTTTCATATATCGTTAAATGGATTATAAGTTGGCCATTGCGTAATTAGGTTTTTCTAATTCTACAGTGAGAGCAACATTGGTGTGTGCTGTGTTAAAACAGGAGAAAATTCGTCATCATGTTAAAAAATATACATATTAAAAAAATTATTATTATTATAATACGAGTTTTGATTTGAAAAATAATACTGTATTAAATAGTTAAAATTATATAAATATTTAGTAGAAATTGATATTTGAAAAGAATATAATAAGATAAAATAATTAATAGTTAATATTATAAATGAAAGTGAGAGAAAAAAATAAATAAAAAAATATTATTTAATAGAATAAATATAAAAATAGAGAATGGGATATAAGAAGTTTTTAAAAAATAAATAAAATTTATAAATAAATTTAAAAAAATATAATTTTAAATTAAATTATAGAAACTTTTATAGAAATCCGGACGGATGCTCTTAAAAAGTTTAAATTAATTTACAACATGGATATATTATAACATTATTCAATCGAACAAGGTCCCATCGTGCCATTAATGACCACGTTAATTTGTTTGTATTTCTTTTTCCTCGCTGAGGTAAGGAAGTATGTAAGACATGCATTGGCTTTCGTCGTATAGCTTGTTTCCCAAATATATCACTGTTAGACATGTACAGGCCACTCTGCCAGCTACCGACGTTAAAAAAAATTTATTGGGACTGTAGAACCTTATTGGCCGCTGAGTAACCGTTGAGATATCATTATAAAATAAGTGAGTTTTTATGACTAAATTTTAGTGATTAAAAAGATTATTTTTTATGAAAATAGTAAGAAATAGTCATTTTAATTATTAAATTTTAATCACAAAAACTCACTCCTCTTATAGTGTGTATAGCTTAGCTTTATCTATCAAATGGGATCAAGAGACCCAGAAGCGCAGCAATATCTGAAAACTCAGCATTATTGACTTGGATTAATTCCGAAGATCTAAGTTCCATTATGGCCGAAGAAGTCTTGCTGTTTGGTGTGTGGGGAAGCCCTTTTAGTCGAAGAGTAGAGATGGCTCTAAAACTGAAAGGAATCCAATACAAATATTTTGAAGAAGAGTTAACCAACAAGAGTCCTACCCTTCTCAAATACAACCCCATTCACAAGAAAATTCCGGTCCTGGTACACAATGGAAAGCCTATAGCTGAGTCCCAGGTTATTCTAGAATACATCGATGAGACCTGGAAAGACTGTCCCATATTTCCCAAAGATCCCTACGAGAGAGCCAACGCACGTTTCTGGGCCAAATTCATTGACGAAAAGGTAGTTCATATATATCTTTTTTCCTTGTTGGAATGTTAATTGTGCTGTTATATATATATTCAGAATATTCTCTAATTTAATTCTGTACTTTTGCAGTGTTTGCCTGGGATATTCAATGCTTGCTGGGGTGAAGAGAAACAGCATCAGAATGCTGTAAAAGAAGCATGTGAACATCTAAAGCATTTGGAAAACGAGATCGGAGAAAAGAAGTATTTTGGAGGAGAAGCGATTGGATTTGTAGACATTGTTGCTAACATCATAGGGTATTGGTTGGGATTATTTGAAGAAGCTTCAGGTACAAAGTTGTTGACAAGAGAGGAATTTCCCAAACTTAGCAACTGGGCTGATGTGTTCGTAAGCAGCTGTGGCATCAAAGAAAACCTTCCTCTGGCCAGAGACAAACTAATCGCCTATTTTCGAAGTCGCTTCGGGACAGGAAGCACCGATGCCTCCAAATAGAAGAAGAAGAAGATTTCTTCTTCCGTAACATGCACTCGCAGTTAGTGAAAGAATATTTCTATTCATGTATGGTCATAAATCAAGTACTTTTTTTTTTTTTTTCTCTAGTCATAAATCAAGTACTTGAGTACGGTTATTTTCATGTAATTTCGTTATCATATAGCTATCTATCTATCTTTTGTGTGTGTTTGTTTTTTTTTTTTTTTTTTTTTTTTTTTTTGAGTAAAATGATAATATAAATATTAAATATGTTCATTAAATGTGTTCGTTTATATATTTTTATTTATATATATATTAATAATTAAAGAAGTAATTGTTAGTGAATTTATATATTTTTTTATTTTTTAATGGTTAAAGTTGTTTAAAAAATGCTAAAAGAAAAATAAAAAATAAAAACTCATTTGTATTAGTATACACATTTAGTAGGCATCCTAACATTGTCCATTTTTTTAATAGCAAGTTGCTATTTATTAAGAAAAATGTTTAGCTCATTTCTTATAAACTAAAATTTTTAAATTGACATAATTTATTGTAATATATCAAATTATAAAATTCTTATTACTATAGAAAGAATACGTAACGTATCGTATATTGTTACGTTAGTTTGTAAATAATATTTTAGTAAAAGAGAATACGCCATCTAACTTATTGTATATTCTCTTTTGCTAACTAGCATGTAAATTCAATTAAAAATATATAGATATATCATATTTCTTGTTAGTATTTGTATAAAGTTTTTAAAAAATATCTAATGGTGAATAAATATTATAAAATCTAATTACGACCAATATGTCTATCTTACTTTATCCTCGTATTTAACTCAACTTTGTCCCATTGATTCAAATTTTGTACGAGAAGTCGTATATTACGTATGAGAAATTGTATTAATTGTCCGCACATTAAATAATCGCCGCTGACCTGAGTGGATTGGATAGAATAGGGTAGGCTCCTTTTTTCTTTCGGGAGGGTTTATCGAAAAGTTGACTTTGATGCCCTAGTCTAAGCAATTGACTTTAGGGCCCTTGATGGGCATGATAAAGGTTGACACTGCCCGTGACCCTGGTGGTGGCAGCCGGTTGCTCCTCCTGCTCCCAGGTAGACGTACGGCGGGATGGCTCCTGTTGGACCCTTGACCTTGCACGGCGAGAACCAAGCGGGGAATGCCAACATGCAAGGCCATTCGCGAGAGGCAATGGGCAACCCATATGCCACCACGAGCCTGCAGCCATTACGTATAGCATTGTACATGCCATGCATAGTGGGTTACGTGTTGTACGGATTGTAACAATAATCCAACACATATCTCGATGCTCCATTGTGCATGGCACGCACGGTGGGTGGTTTAGTAATTTTATTTTGAAGATTTTAATGTTTTATTAATTTTGACGTAACATAATAAGATGCGAATGAAATAATAATACATGACATATTGGAGGGTTTCCATATTAATGGACTAATTAATTTGAATTAAATATTTTATAAAATTAGAGAAAGCCCAAAGAGTGGTTTACTAAAGGCCCAAATTATTTAGGTATAAAGGCTTAGACAAAATACTAAGAATTTAAGCCTCGCCTACTAGAAATAAGACTTTAGGGCTCTAATGCATAAGAATGTGATGGGCTAAGGATAAGATGTTTAGAAACCTTAGCCCTAACTTGAGAGATATAAAGTTTTAAGCCTTTCTTGAAGGACACTAAAAAATAAATCCAATGTAATGGACATGTATTGAGAAAAGACCCAAAGATTAGAACCAACCTATTAGGCCTTTGTGGCCATAGATAGGCCCCACAAATCTAGACATAAGGTCCATATAATAACCCACTCCAAAGCCCACAAAGGCTTGCACAAATGGGCCAACAAAAGCCCAACTCATAAAGTCAAAGTCTTGTCTTTTATTTCATTCTTCTAATTAGAGCATACATATACCATACTACTGGTTTCCGTTATACCCAAGATGAACCACATGCCCCTAGGGTTCACTTTCAACCATGATTAAGTTTTTAACTTGAGTTAAGAAATACTACTCATTTCACACATGAATAATAACCCACACCATGATTTTTGCATAATTATCTTTAAATTATTTTTCTTCACATTTAAAAACTAAAATTTTTGGATTTAATAATTGTTTTGAATCACTCTTAGACAACCCTTAAAGATTAAAATCAACCCAATCGATGTCAATCAAAACCAGGCCTTGACAATGCCAACACAAACCACCTATCAGCTCCTTTGAAGTAAACCATGTACTCTTTATCCAACCAGCCCCTAACCCACGCCATTTCCACCATATTTTCAAATATAATTGCACCAATCATACCTCACCACATCACTTAAGGACCAGACCTAGCATTGGGCAAAATGGCTCCAAGAAACTAAACTAAAAAAAAAAAAAATCCAATCATTTCCTTAGGAAATCTAGTTGGAACCAAACCAAGAATTTTCTGCACTTTCTTACCTCACTTCCCCACTCCACCTCCCTTGTATTTTTGTCCCTTGGAAGTGCTTCAAAGCACTCAAGTGAAAGCTTACCTAATTACCTCCCCAAGGCAGCCCAACCAATTGGCTCAAAGAGAGGCACTCACTTAAAATCACTTGGTTGAACCATCATCCATTTCGCCCATTTCTTTTTCTACCCAAGGATGATCACTTGGCAACCACTCATGCCTTTCTTCCTCACAAAAAGTCTTCAACTGATGGTCATAATGCCCCCAGATCAGACCAAAAGGATGGGACAAAAGATGATCAAGAATCTAAACAGCTTTGAAGGAAACCCAAAACCGTAGGCTATTGCTTGCTTGTCTTGTGAATTTTTGTTTCAAAAATCTGAATCGTACAGCCCTTGCACCTATGCACATCCTCTAGCTCTCTTCCATGATGAAATTATGACACTTTAGACTGCTATTGAATTGAACCAAGTGATGTCACCCTTGGCATTTTACACTCAAGCACTCCACCTCCCACCTCCACCACTCACATTCATTTCCTTAGAGCCAAAACCAACATTTGCCTCCTCTCTTAAAGCCTATAAATACCTCCATCACTTCCGCGTTTCTCCACACCTCTTCTCCTAGTCATCTTTTAATTAAGGTTTAGCATACTAATGTCAAACCGGGTCAGATTTGATTAAATAAATTATTTTGGGTCAAATATTTAGCCATGGAATGACTTGATATGATTTTATATGATTTGCTAATGTCTTGGAATGAATTTTGAAGGTTTAAGTTTGAGGTTGAAGCGTGTCATAATAGGATTTAATTCTATCTTATGCTGATCATTTAGCATGCATCGATTTTGATTAGTTTATGCTTCACTTATGGAGTTTTGATTATTTTACCTAAGTTTGAATAATATGCATTTAGAAAAGCCTTGTTATTGGGAGAAGAAATGTAAATGCATGATTTAACCAAGTTTTGAAACATCTTTGGGTAAGGAAAGCTATAAATATCATGCATATGCTTAATGAATGATTTAGTGAGAATTAAGGTCTTGAAGCCATCTTTAAGTGTTAGGATGAATTTGTATGACCTGATGCCTAAGTTTTAATTATCCCTAAGGTTATAATTAATATTGGCACTTAATGAATTTGAGTACACATACATCCATAAAGGTTGAATAGTTGAAATTGCATCTAGGCCTTAATGAAATAAATGTCACAGATTGAGTGTGATTAGCATAGTTGCGCTTTGATTTTTGAGATTATAAGGACATATGGATGTAGAACATAAAAAATATGTGGTTTGTGAAATTTAGTAAATTTTGGAGCCCAATTCCAAATAGTAAAGATTTAGGGCCTTAGTGAAATTTTGCTAAGTATAGCATCAGTTTTGAAATTTTGCTAAGTATAGCATCAGTTTTGGAAATACCAATTCTTGAACCCTTCTGATTATAAACATCTTCCTTACTTATACAATTCCTAACTTAGAACAACTCTTATTACACCCACACCAATTTTTTGAGCACCTGACAAGTTAGTAAGTTAGCATCTAACTTACTCTTAGATTTATTTATAATTCTTGTATAAACGCCACATTTATATCATAAAGAGTAATGATACATTTACCACTCTTTCACCATTACTTTACCATTTGTTGTGTAGTTATTTTTTTATCATCTTCTTTTAAATATTTTTTTAACATCCTTAGCCATTAAGAAAAAATTTTAAAAATATATAATTTTAGTGATAGTCACTTGCTTAATCATTAAGTAAAAGAAAAATTTTTAAAAAATTAAAAAATTAAAAAAATGGTAAAGTAGTGGTAAAAGAGTGGTAAGTGTATCATTATTCTATTATAAATGACATTTAGCATCAAATGTTATATGCTACATTAATTATTTGATTACTTGCTTACACAACATGTAAAATTTTCATCATTTTTAGCATATTGCATATAAATGTTATTTTCACATAAAAGCTTGTTACATACGCACATATCATAAATTACATTTTTTTAAGCATAGTATGAAAATAATTTGTGTTATGATCCCAACGGTTAGGATGGAGATTTATCCTAATGGAACTTCTCTGTCCACTTTGGAGTGAGTGAAAATAAAGTGGTAATCATTAGATTGTCGAAGAACAGTCAACAGGCTTCAAATGTATTCTTTTTAAAGAACGCCAAAGTGAAGTAAAAAATTATGACGTTTAAGGTTGGTGGGTGGGTGTATATATTATGATATTATGATGATGTTATGTAATGTTATTAATACATTGAGAACAATGTTTGCAGATAAAGACGTATGATCAACATGAGTTGTACTACGGTCATTGGTAGGTGCTCACAGTAGAAATGTAGAACCGGATCCGGATCTGGATTTTAAAAACCGGATGGATAACTGCCTGAATAAGCCTAGAAAAAATCTAGCCAAAAACTGGATATAAACCCCTATAACCAGATATTCGGGTTGGTTTATTATTTTTTTATATATATTTTTAAAAAAATTTTAAAAATTTTTTTATATTATTATTTTTTCTTAATTTAGATATCATGTTTAATGCCCATATATTTTTTTAAAAAAATATATTTTAAACAATTTTTAAAAGGTTTTTTAAAAAAAAAATCTATTTAACAATTCAAAATACTTTTTTTTATCGGCCTTTATGCTTTTTATTTTTTATTTATACAAAATAAATAATAATACATCAACACACACAATGCATACATACTACATAGCTTGTTAAAATGAGATGAGATAATTTGTTAAATATAGTGAAATAATTTGTAAATAGTAATAAATAATTTAAGTTAATATGTTTTATGAAGTTTTGAGAGATAAGAGATAAAAAACAAAAACTAAATGAAAATATTATAAAATCTAAATATTATTATAATATAATTTTTGTATATTATTTAAAAATTTTGAATTATTTTTTGTATTTTTTTAAGATAAGACCTGGTTACATAACTGGATCCGAACCGAGTCCTAATCGGATCCGATTTTATGCTATCTGCCCGGGTCCAATCCAAGCAGATAACCATCCGGATTCACCCGAATTTTTGAGTTCTAGACCAAACAGGAAAAAAAAAAATGGGGCCCAGTTGCACAACCCTAACTCATTATGCATATAGGGAACCGTGTTGCTACCATACATATGTTAATGATAGCTTTAATAATAATAAAATATTATGTTTTTTAAAACAATGAGGTATGAAATGTTCTCTTTTGAAATATCATGTTTTTGAAATAAGAAAGTGAACAATGTTTTCTAAAAGAAATGTGCATTAAAGTTTTTATAAGAAATGTTGAGCAATTTAGATGGAAGACAAATGATTTTTTTGCATAGTACGCATCTCATGTTTATCATTAATCATGCATATCTTATCTATGTGCAAGTTGATTGTTTAACTTACTAAGATTTCAAATAAATCTCACCTTTATGAAGCCATTATCATTCCTCTCGAAATGATTGAAGTTGTGTCAAGACCGGTAGAGGACAAACAAGATGGACCACTGGATACAAATAGTTGAAGAGGAGCCAGACCTTAAGTGAAGACTAGATATAACTTTGATACTAAACATTGACTCTTCATACTTTAGAGCATATGAAAGAGTTGATATAATCAAGGAACTTGGACTAAGTATTTTTGTATTAAGGAAATAATACCCTTAAGTTTAAACTTATCGTTATTAATATTATTGGGATGTTTAGTTCATTCTAACATCAATTATAAGTCACACTATTTTTCAACTGTAATTATTGCATATTGCTAGTTGTATATTAGGATGCATTGCATATTAATTATCATGACATGAGATATGTAATCATGTATTGCATGTCTCGATGTTCCAAGTCTCCGTTATATCCCAAGTGGAGGCTGGAGGCTGGAGGCATCACAGAAATCTTATATGTTCATTCAAAGATGACTTCAAAAGCTAGGAAATCCTCTATCTTTCACTTTCGGTATATAAAATAAATTGGATCTCACAGACAACGCTAACTGTTAAGTTGTGTTTTGTAACCACTTGGCTTGAAAGAGAGAAAGAGTCCTTCTCGCCCACGGTGGTGACTCGGATCTTGGACGATGTCTTTAAAAGCCCATGAGGGCAATCCGGAGCTACAATAGCAGTGTCCATACCTGCGCTCATTGCTGTAAATAGAACAACAAGTTTGATAAATGTGAAGTTAATCATAAATCTATTCAACAAATTTTACAAATGATTATCATTATACTTGAAAAAATGAAGGAAATGGAAAATGTAAAATTATTGAAAACATAAAATTATTATACAAATGTTTAGAACTCATTGTATTGAAATCATAATAGGATATACATTGCTCTACTCATTATAAGAACAATTAGACATGTACATAATAATAATAATAATAATAATAATAATAATAATAATAATAATAACAACAACAACAACAATATTCTTATAAATGAAAAAAATAAAATAATAATATTTTTTAATTAGTTTAGAAAACTACTGGATATAATGTTATTGGAATGATAATTTGCAAAAATAGACTACTCATTTGAAATTTAAAAAAGTATAATATTTTTTAAAATAAAAATAATATTAATTTAAAAATTTTATTCACTATGATTCATTATTATGAGAAATAATATGAAGACAATTATTATTTTTTTAAAACTATTTCCTATAATAATAAAATATTATTCTTTAAAATTAAAGGCAATATTTTTATTTGTGAACTTAAATATAATATTATTATTCTTTTCAGATTTGGAATTGCAATATTGATCTTAGAAAATAAAAGCATGTTCTTACCAAAATAAAATTTAAAGGATAAAAAGTGTTATTAGTTCTTCTAATAATAATTTTTAAAAAAATGCATTACAAATAGATTATTAATATGAAATGCGTTACCACAAAAATTAAAATAGTAAATATAATAAATTAAAGATCAATTATAAACTGATGCATAAATTGGAACCTAAAATTAGTAATTGTATTTTGTAAAATGAAAATATTATTATTCCAATGAATTTGATTTATATACGAAAGCTACTATTATTTTTAAATATAAGAAGCAATATAAAAATCTTAAGTTATTAATTTGTTCCACAAAAGTTCAATAAACCAAAATCTTCAATTTAGATTATTTGTAATAATATTATTATTATCATCTAATTAATATGAGAATAATAGAAAATTTAATTTTATTCTTAATGATAAATTAGAGGACAAAAATGTAATTATGCAAATGGGGGCAAAAACGTAATTGTACAAATGGTATAATGTGAATTCAAACAAAAATCTACTATTCTTTTATTGCAGAATAAATATCATTGCTATAAGTCTACCTGCAGGTAGTAACAATCCCCATTTAAGATTTTGAAAAATGGTAAAGATAACACTATTATACAATTTTTGTATAATTATTTAATAAAATATAATTTTTAAAATTTTATTTGATTTTTTATCTGTTTTTAATTTGTGTGTTGAGTTCTAAAAAGGTGAAAATTATAAATATAATACCAAAAAAGTGTATACACATTTATGTTTTTAATTTGTTTTTAACATTTATGTTTGTTTATTTTGTATTATTTTATTTTTTAAAAAAGGAATACACAAAAAAATACATTTAAAAAATAAAATAAAAATTAACATTATATGTGGAATAGTTGTAAATAGGTTCAGTTCAAACCAATCATTTCTCTTGCGATTGAGTTACCCGAAATCCGAACCATACAACGTTATTGGCCAAGTAAAGATTGGGAACATGGGAGAGTCTGGCTCTTATCTAAAAATGGGATCAGACCCAGAAGAGCCAAGCATCTGAAAAATCAGCCTTGATTTGTATTCCGAACAGAACAGAGAGTAATAATGGCCGATGAAGTCTTGCTGTTTGGTGCGTGGGCAAGCACTTTTAGTCGGAGAATAGAGATTGCTCTAAAACTGAAAGGGGTCGAATACAAATATTTCCAAGAAGATTTATACAACAAGAGTCCTTCGCTTCTAAAATACAACCCTATTCACAAGAAGGTTCCCGTTCTTGTACACAATGGAAAGTGTATCCTGGAGTCCCAGGTTATTCTGGAATACATTGATGAGACCTGGAAAGGCTATCCCATATTTCCCAGAGATCCCTACGAGAAAGCCATCGCACGTTTCTGGTCCAAATTCATTGACGAAAAGGTAGATCGTATCCTTGCTCTTAGCTTGCTTAACTTTTTTTTCCCCCTTTCATATTCGCAAAATTCTCTTGATAGTTCTAGATGACCTGACATTTCATTCCAGTGTATGTTGGACAAAAATCAATAATTTCGTTCTGCGTTTTCTGTTTTTGTACTTTTGCAGTGTTTGCCTGTGGTATTTAATGCTTGCTGGGGTGAAAAGAAAGAGCATCAGAAGGCTGAGAAAGAAGCAACCGAACTTCTGAAGTATCTAGAAAATGAGCTTGGAGAAAAGAAGTATTTTGGAGGAGAGGCGATTGGATATGTAGACATTGTTGCAAACTTGGTTGCATTTTGGGTGGGAGTCTTTGAAGAGGCTTCAGGTACCACAGAGTTTATGACAAGAGAGAAATTTCCCAGACTTAGAAACTGGGCCGATGAGTTCGTGAACAGCAGTGCCGTCAAAAGAAAGTATCCCAGCTCCCAGAGGCAAACTAATCCCCTATTTCCGAAATCGATTTTGGGGAGGAGATGCCTCCAAATAGAACACTTTACACAGAACATGCACTCACAGTTGGTGACAATCTGTTTGTTAAAAAACTTGGGTTCTTGTGTGTCAGAAATCCATTATAAACGAACTAACGATGATTCTGTTCCTATCATAATGGTGAGGATATGTTTTAGATTCCTCACTAGTTTCCCATGTTGCAATCTATCTTTTGTTTTCTTAATTTCTATAATGAATCCACGTTGCCTTCTCTCACTAATGATTTGATTAGCTGTTCTTCATAGTTTCGATTCAGACTTTTGTTATTTTTTACAATTGTGGTGCTTGTATAGTAAAAAAAATACAGAAAATAAAGTTAATACTGGCACAAAGATTTACGTTGTTTGATAGTAAAGCTACTTCCACGGGATGGTGAAATGCAAATGATCTGTAGTGTTTGAATAGTCCGACTCGAGCCTTCTTGGATGGGCTTTTACTGTGTAAAAAACTACAATTATCACATGATGAAGACGATACTGATTCAAGATTAATTATCGACTGGTGGCATAGGGGGGGCTGCATTTTGGGTTGTAAGGGAGTGGTGGACACAGTTTACAGGGAAGTTAATCAAGTGGCAAATTGTTAGCCAAACAGGGGATTCAAGGGCCTAAAGTACTCGAATTTCGCAGTATTCCAAGAGACATTAGGGGCATCATTAGATTAGAGAAAGTTGGGCTTCCTTGTAAATGATACTTATTTTCAATGGTTTTTTTATTGCATCCAAGTCATATAGATGGCAATTAGGAAGGCTTTCAACTCCAGAAACGCTTCTAACCGGTACATCCTATAAACATTGAATAACGGAGACCAATGAAATAATGCCACGTAGGGAATACAATTTCTAGGAAATGTGGTGCAGTGCAGTGGAACTTTAGATATTGAAGGGGTCTGAGTTTGAGACCCAACCCCCCCTCTCTCTCTTTCTACTCTAACCTCTCTCTCTCTCTCCTTCCCTCTCTTCCTTGAATAACTGCAACATATCTGCACTTCATTTCTCCTCTCTCTCCCCCTTTATCTCCGCCCTCGACGATACCAAGTACTTGGACCACGATATCACCCGCCAGTACTCTTCGAGTGGGAAGCCTTCTCCCAGATTTCCTGTTGGTGGACATATGCGTAAATTAGGATAACTTCTTCATGGGTCTAAGCCAAAACTCATCAAAACGACTTAAATCAAGCCCCCCTTGGCATCTTAAACCAAAAGTTCATTCTAAAAAGTAGCAAATCCCTTCTAAATGCTTAAGTTGAAGAAGACCCATAAGGGAAAAAACTGAACTTGCTAGCTTCGAACAGTTCCATATCCCACTACAATGTAGAGTTTCTAGCTTTCAAGCACCAATGAACAAAATTCAAGCCAGCAAATTATTCATGAAATTCAAAACTCTTGATTTTCTCAGATATATGACCACAAAAAATAAAAATACAAATAATTTTTTGACAGATTTTTAAAACATAAGAAAAATGAAAGAAAACGAAAAAAAACTACGGCCAATAAATTGTACAATAAGGGCCGCAATGATTTTTTATTTTGGTTACTGATTTTTTCCTAATTTTATTGATCGCGAATGAGAGAGAAGGAGAGAGAAAGGTTAGGATTTGGTTCAAAGAGAGAGGGGGGTGGGTCTCGAACTCAGACCTTCAATCTATGAAGTTTCTCTGCAGCTCATTCCACTGCCCAAAATATGTATTTCCTACTTGGCACTTTTTCATTAGTTTCCGTTATTCTACACTTACAGGATCCACCGGTTAGGAGTTATTCTTTTTGACCCCCTATGTCTTTCTTGGTGCTACAATTTGTAAAGACCGTATTCTTCTGTAGTAAGCGATAAGTCTTTAATATTATTTATAGGGTTTCGTCCAAAAAGAATAAATATATACATCAGTGATCCCTCAATTAACAAGTTTTGATAAGCTAGCATGCAGTAAAGAGAAGGCTTGGTTGTGCCTTCTTAAACAAGGGGACAATTAATGAATCTTTACATTCTTTGTCAGTTCATTGAGTAACGGTTGTCTTCTTGTCACGATAAAAATGCTTGAAACCTGACCATTTAATTGGAGGAAAACAAAATGGCAAAATTATTGGGATTTTGTTTTATCAAACTACAATATTCTTTATGACTGAGATCAGAGGAATACATATAAATGTACTTTAAACTCAGGTAGACATGCTTAGAAAGGGGGGGGAGAGAGAGAGAGAGAGAGAGAGAGAGAGAGAGAGAGAGAGAGGAGGGGGGGGGGGGGGGGGGGGGGGGGGTGTGGGGGAAATAAGGAGGAGCACTGCTGATGGTAATGGTAATTAAAGAGCCCTCAAGACCAAAAAGCCAATGACAAAATCAGGGCTGGACAGAGCTTGAATCCTTGACGATAGTCACAGGGCAAGGAGCATTGGTTATCACATAGTTGCTCACACTCCCCAGCAGGATCCTGTTTTCCATATGGCACAATTTACAAACACCCAAAAACACACATTTAAGTAAAAGAGGATAGAAGATAGATCTCACAATCTGTATACATGCCTAAGAATTCAAGACAACCAGCAAATTCCACAGTATTTGATATTTTGGTCAGGAAAAAAAATAAAAAAATACCTTTGGATGGTGCCAAGTCCTCTGCTTCCCATAACCAGAGAGTCCAGCTTCAGATCTTCAACGGCTTCTACAAGCTTCTCCCTAGCATCTCCCCAGTACAGTTTTGTAATAACGCTCACCTAAAGGAGAGGCACAAAAATTCAATATAAGAGTTAATCACAAACAATTTAAGGAAGAGAAATTTGATGGACCTGAAAAGAGGATAAAAAACAAAATAACCTCTTTCTGTCTCGCAGCAGTATCAAGCATATCAAGGAGTTCGATATCTGTCTGAACGTCATAATTCTTCATAACCTCGGGCTCTCTGAACTCCGCCAAAGGAATAAGAGCTTCACAAACCATATCAAATCAGATCAGATCAAACCCAGTTCAGATCGCGTTCGTGATCATTAGTGTTTTTCAGGAAAAAGCAAACGATCAAAGTTTGAACAAGATACTTACGAGAGCCAGATTTGGCCCAAAGCTGGTTACGAGACTCATCCAGGGAGTTGGGGTTGATGTGGATGATGACAAAGGTGTCACCTTTGTCGGCCAAATTATCTATGGCCCATTTCAGAGCGGTCTTGCTGCTCTTTGAGAAGTCCATGGCCACACCTATTTTCCTATCCTTTGCCATTTTTCTGTCTCTAGTTACTCCTTCTGCTGCTATGGCTGAAGCTGAGATCTCTTGCTTTCGTAATATGGGCAAAAGGAGAGAAGGGTTTGGAGTGTGAAGTTAAAAAAGATAAAGCGAAGATTCCCATAGACGGCAAAAATGGACGGTTGATATAGTTGCTATCACGTCAAGTTTCCATTAAGAATGAAGATCTTCTCTCTGCGTATGGGTGCTTGAATGGATGCGTGCACACTGAACTGTTGCTTGGTTTACTTGAATCAGAGCCATCCATGCATTCTCTGTGCATGGGTCCACTTGATGGTGGGTCCGCAGTTATATTATTACACAGCATAGCCTGCTTGGATGTGTTTTGGACTCAAGTGCGCATGCCCTGCAGTTTCATGCGATGGGATAACCCTCGCCAGTATGTTTTCATCTGCTTCCCATTCCCCAAGATCCCTATTAGGAAATGTAGTAAATGCTAATGGGAGAAACGAAAGAAAATGGATGTCCCATGCAACTTCTTCCGTTCATAATTGTCTCAGACTTTTCTTTTCTCTAGATATGCACAACTCTCTCTAGATATGCACAACTTGAGAGTCGAAGGCATACCATAAATCATTCATTACGTTAATATAATAACAAAAATTCTACCTACAGTTATTTTTATATATATTTTTATATATTATAATCATAGAATTAATTATATATTAAAAAATAATTTATATAAATAATAATAATATTAAAAAATAATATTTTAAATTCTCACTTAACCTACCATTTAAATCCAAATTGGACTTTAGTACTAATCGGTTTTGAAAATAAAGGCAAATTCAAAACAATTCACTCGACAGTCGACACCTTCCTTAGTCGTTGTCAGTTGTCATATCCATGATACTTTCATTTACAGGCAAAATTAATGATAATTTCCTTTGCAAAAATTTCAGTCTCAAGAGCTCGTAAATTTCACAAATAAAATAAGCGAAAACTTTGAATAAAATTAAAGGAAAATAATAAATACATCAATAAATGTATAAGAGACATATTTTTATGTCAAATATTTTATAAAAATAAATTTATAAATTAATATAAATTGATATAATATATTTAATTATAAAATTATTTTTATTATAAAATAAATATAACATATAGTATAAAATTATGTAAATTTAAAATCCCTTAAACGTCGGCGTAGCATTAAAGAGAAATACTTTTTGCAGTTAGCAGATGCAGTCGGCTGCCAAAAAAAAATTAATACGAGACCTACATGAAAAAAAAATTATTTTTATAACTTTTTATAATTCATGTAGGTCCCCTGAATATAAAAAAAAAAAATTTATAATTTTTTTTTATTTATTCCATACAGCCGACTGCACGCCAACTGCATCTGACGACTGTATGTAACAAAGCCCAGCATTAAATGCCTTCAAACTAAATAGGGTTGTGACTTGTGATTCATTCATCCTTCAGATAATAGCGGGTGGTTGACTATAACTTCATTATTGAGGGCCCGGCATGCAATTTATTGCACATGGAGTTCCAAATTAATTGCCAGCAAACTTCGGTTGGGCTTCTAGTCTAGATTTCTTTTTTTATTGATAAGTTGTAGTTATAATTTTAATTTTATTAAATAAAATGAATTTTATTTTTTAAAAAAGTTACCAACAAGCTCTCAGTTTAAAATATGAATATAATTGGTTCGGTTCAAAACGAAAGCTTATGGATTAAAACTTTTAGTTCATTATTTTTGTAAGGCCGGACCATTAGCTATTAGTATGATCCGTCCATTCAATCTGATTTAATTTATGAATATTTTTTTTTAAAGAAGAATTAATGCAAAAAAATTAATTAAATTAATAAAATTAAAATTAAATGATCTCTTTAATATTTTATGTCGTTAATGAATATTAAGTCATTTTATTATATATATATATATATGGTTAATGATGATGATCACTTAGATAAAAATTATACAATTAATTTATATAATTATTATATAAAATAATATTATATATAATATTTAAAAATATACATATACATTTAGTGAGTCTCGATCTGGTCATGTTTAAAAAAACTACACACTAAGACCGACTAACAAGACTATCAGTCCAATTCAATTCGGACCAATCGACTTACAATCCTAGTTTGAAAGGGAACTGATAGATAGAAAATTGGAAAGAACTAGAACCTAGTTTGGTCTTACAAACCTTTCAAACTATCACATTTCATATTATCTTATCTTAATATCTGAACATTATTCAAATATAAACATTTTTAATTTTAATTTTTCAACTTTTTTATCTAATTATTACATATTTATTACAATTTTTCTAAACTTCCAAATAAAATATAAAAAATAATTTAATTTTTTCAAATTTTAAAACAAAAATAATATTACAAAATTATATTATAACCCTCTTTTAATTTTATAATTTTTTTATTCAACTTTTTCTCTCTACTTTTCCATAATTTTATAAAAATCTTAATTTAAATTATTTTACTACTATTTAAAAATTATTTAATTATTATTCACAAATTTTTTATCTAAGTAACCATATGAATTGTCATGGAAATTTATAATATTACCATTAACGGCAGATTTAAGGAGTGCGATAATTTGAGAATCAATTCTGTTATGCAGTGAGATGAGTCTAGTATCAACTCTGTTGGAGACAACCGGCATGCGGAATCAGGAGGTAATCAGCGAAAATTAAAAAATAAAAATAAAAAGCAGAAAAGTTAAAGTAAAGAAGTAAAAGCAGAGGACCCATGTCAAGTCTACTTTACCTCTTATCAGAACAGAGTGAAAAACCAAACGTCTTTATATTTCAAAACCAAGGAAATATATTTCAAAACCAAACGTCTTTATATAGCCTTTATGAGAAAGGCTATATCCAAGGAAAAGACAAGGAGTGGAGCGGTAATGCAATTTATGGCGATTGTAAGGTCTTAAATTTGGCCAACATAAACAACCAAAAATTTTAAGAAAGGTATAATCGGGAGGCTTATGATGGACCATATGATATGGAGATTTGTTGTTGAGAGTTGGGGTGGGGAGTAAGTTGATTAAATATGTGGCGGTTTGAAAAGCATCATCCCAAAAAGAAAGAGGGAGTGCGGCTTGTGAGAGTAAGGTGAGTCCAGTTTCAACTATGTGACGATGTTTACGTTCGACGAGTCCATTTTGTTGATGAGTGTGAGGACAAGAAAATCGATGTGAGATTCCAAGATTTTTGCATAGGTTAGTTAAAGGGCGAAATTCCCCACCGGCATCAGTTTGGATAGTTATGATTTTGGTATTAAAAAATCTTTCAACAAAGCTAATGAATGAATTAAATTCATGTAGCACATCGGACTTCAATTTAAGAGGAAAAAGCCACGTGAATCTTGTATAATGATCAACAATGGATAGATAATAATGAAAACCATTTCGTGAGATTAAAGGGGCAGGGCCCCATACATCGGCCCATAATAGTTCAAGGGGCTTTGAAGTCCGGATATTACTAGGATAGAAAGGTAATTGACATGCTTTTGCAACTGGACAATCATAACAAGTGAAGGTCGAATCTCTGGGAAAATAAGGCAAACAGTTGGTGTTGAGGATGCGAGAAACAAGATCAAGTGAGGGGTGACCCAATCGCTTGTGCCACTGTCCGAAGGGAACTTTGACGCCGATATGTGTGGATGGACGGAAGGAAGATGGCGGTGGAAATTGGTAGAGGCCATCACGAAGAGGCCCGCTGATGAGGAGCGTTCCTGTCCGCTTGTCCTTGACCAAAAAATGGGTAGAATGAAATTCAAAAAAGCATTGATTGTCAGTACAGAATTGAGAAACTGAAACAAGATTTTTAGTGATTTCAGGAACATGAAGAAGATTAGATAGGGTAAAAGAAGAGGAGTGTGATCGGATGGAAGATTTACCAATGTTGCTGATAGGCAAGCCAGTTCCGTTTCCCACTCGTATCTGCTCAGGTCCATCATATGGTTCGGATGAAATATTGAGATGAGAGAGATCATGAGTTATATGGTGTGTTGCTGCAGAATCGGGATACCAGGAAGAATCGGGTATAGCAGAAGGAGTGGTGTAATTGGCTGAGAAGGAACGGGGAGGCTCATATTGGTAGGCATGATCAAAACGGTAGTGACATTGAAGTGCTACGTCACCTGGTTTGCTACAAACTTGGCATGTGGGTCTGTTCTGGGAGTAAGACTGTGAGCTGGAGGATGAAGTTGGAGAAAAACGGCCACGATTTTGGTAACCACGAGATCGACCTCGTTGAAAGCGATTTCCCCTGTAGGAAGATCTTCCTCTGGGATCACGAGGTCCAGAGGTAAGATGTGCAGAGGGTTCAAGAGAGTTTGAGAAATGTTTTGAGTTATGAAACATGCGATTTTCTTGTATGAGCAGAAGGTGATATAACTCAGTGGAGTTTATGGGATCTGTGCGAGTTGTGATTGAAGTTATGAAGTTTTCATAGGCTGGACCGAGGCCATTTAAGAGGTATGTGACAAACTCTTTGTTGGAAAGAGGAGTACCAGTGGTGGTTAAAGTATCAGATAGCAGTTGGGCCTTGTTGAAATATTCTGAAATGGATTGATCACCACGATAGAGATTTGTGAGTTGGAATCTTATCTGAAATTCTTTTGCTTGAGAAAGGGAGCTGAACATGGAGTTGAGTAAGTCCCATAGTTGACGAGAGGTGGTTGCAGACACAACATGCCCGATGACCGACTCAGATAAAGAAGAAAAAAGGATGCTAAAAATTAGTTGGTCTGTGCGACGCCACGAGGTATATGCTGGGTTTGGTTTGGGAATAGAACCAGAGGAGGCAGGAAGAGTAGCGGGAGGTGCAACCACAGTGCCATCAACATAAGAGAACAGGTCTTGACCTCTAAGATAGGCCGAAATTTGAACTTTCCATACCAAATAATTTTCTGAATTAAGTTTAATGGTAACTATGTGAGAAAAAGAGGGAGAAGAAATGGGCGGAGAAGGGTCAGTGATGGAAGAAGGGTCTGTTACTTCACTGGCCATGATGAAGATGATGGATCATGAGACTGCTAGTCAGCAGCTCTGATACCATATCAGAACAGAGTGAAAAAGAATAAAGTACAGCAAAACCATTTGTATTTCCACTACACATTACAGTGTGCAAGACCCTCTCTTATATAGAGGTTGAAGGAAGAAATAAAGGACAAAAGAAAGGAATATAATTCCGTTACAAGATGTCAGAGGATCAAGGTATTTTTCTTCTTGAAGGTTCTGCCAGATCATTGTCCAAGTCACTTGCTGAGTCACATTTCTTGTGTGATGTGCTGCTTATGTTAATACCTCTCAATCTCCCTCTCATTCTTAGGTCTTCTTCATTCTTTCTCCTTTTTCTCCCTTTCCCCTCTCAATTTCCCTAGATCTCTCTCTCTCAGTCACAAGTATTTTTTGTTGCTTTTCTTCCTCTTCTCTTTCCGACTGCAACCGTTCACGGTCTAACCTTTCTTGTTTTTCTCTTAGTGCTCTCTCATATTGCATAGTTCCTCTCGTCTTTTCCCAGCTGCACAGCATCTCTACTTCTAGCAGATTTTGTACTCTCTCTCCCCCTAAGTTCCCTTGCATGCCTAAATTTAGCTTCAGCTCTATCAGTAGTCTCTTTCATAGCAACAGCAGCAGAGTTCATCCCCAAATCATTTCTTTGTTCGTTCATTCTTCTTCTTCTTAGTCATCTTTTTCCCAGCGGCTACATTTCCGCAAGTATTAAACTACAGTTCATAATGCAAAAGAATACCAGCTACCATCATCAACATCCGGAGGTAGTACTCGTTGGGCCACGAATGTTTAAGTGGTAGTGCTTCCTCTCAAAAAGCCCATCTGGACCCCATGGAAACTCTTTGTTACGGATGTGCAAATATGGGTATGGAGGAGGCTCGTCGTAATGGGGATGGCCCTTCGATAGGTTATAAATTGCTAAAGTAGAGCATGAAACAATGCCTACATCTGTTATCTTTTCCCATTTCTCCACCTCACGAGCGTCGTCGTGGTGAGCAGAGGATGGAAAGGTGCGCTTGAAAGGCACCACGAAGAGCGTTTCGAAGAAGACCAGATCGGACCATAGCCATCACCATTTCTCAGCTTCCCTATCCTCGTTCTGCTGTAGCAAACTTGAAGTGCTTTTTCCCATGCAGTCTCTCGATTTTCTATCTCTACTTTAATACAAATGATATTTGCTGATGCAATTACTCTACGATCTTTTTAAAAAAGGCAAATTAATAAGGAATTCATAAAAAATAAAAAAAAAATAAAAATTAATAAGGAATTCAGAAAAAAACATTGAATCCAGAAAAGCCAAGTTTTGAGTCGGCAGGTGATTCCCTGGTGACGCGTGACAGCCACACTTTGGTTCCATCCGAGACTCTATCCCACGCATGTGGGTTACGCTCCCTCCCTTTTGGCATCATGTTCGGTGGTCTTGAAGATCGGTAGCTAGCTAACGTCCTGGTGGGGTGCGTGTTGGTGGTCGGCGGTTGGAAACGACCCCATCGAAACCCCCATTTTATTTGCCTGAAAAACACAACACAAATAAAAAATGAAAACAGGAAAATATAAAAAAGTGAAAAGAAGGATGAAGGGAGGGAGGGAGGAAGGGGGGGTGGGCTCGGCTCCCGTCGGTCACTCTGGTATGTTAGGGTTTTTTGAGAAAGAGAATGGAGATTTTTGTTTTTGCAAGCACATTGAAGCTTGACTGGGCACATAAAAACAAAATACTTTAAAAAAAGAGAATTTGGGCTTTGCGTTTGCTCGCCTACTGGTGTGAACTCTTATTTACAGAAAAGGCATCCTAGACTGGGCCGGGGGGCCAGGGGATAAGGCTATGCAACTGGTTATGGACAGGGTATCTGAATAATGATAAAATAAGTTGAGAGGTCATCTCAATCCAAACCTAACCTTAATGTGATGTATAGTATTTATTTTTATAACAATAAGACAATTTACTATGGAACGAGTTATATCAAATTATATAAATTTAGAAGCTTTATTTTTTTAAAATTTCCTTTGTAGATAAGACATTTCTTTCATCTCTAATATTTAAATTTGTTTTTTAATCAATCACTACGTCATCTTACTAAGATAAATGAAATTAAAGGGTTTACCTAGTATCAGAGTAAATGTCTTGACTTTTAATTTTGACTTTACAATTCATCTCATTAATTAAATATTAAATATGCTGAGCCTACATATTAAGGTGTAAGAGAGTATTAAGATATAGTTTAAATATTACATATGTTGCTTGAGTTTGGATTTTGAGTGAGAGAATCGACCCATAAAGTTGACTGACAGGTGCATTTGCACATTTTTTTTAATTTTTTAATTTTCTTTCTTTCATTTTTATACATTTTAAAAAAATTAAAAATTTAATCCATCATTTTTATCGGTTCAACTATCATTTTTCTTGAAAATAAGCCAAACTGGGAGGATCAATGATCTAGCTTGAATTTTCTTGGTGCACTTCATTGATCATGTATGAAAATGAGAGAAAATTGTTAGGTCAAAGAATCTATAAGGCGAAAAATGTGAGTTTAATTAAATAAATTAAAAAAGAGTAATTATTAGATATTTTCATACGCAGTATTTACTTTCTATTATAAAATAAGATAATAATAAGCTTACTACCTATTATCACTCATTTACTATTTTCTTTAATTTTTAATAATAAAAAAATAAAAATTTTAAATATAATATAAAATAATAAATGAATAATAAGAGATAGTAAACCTATCAATATCTTATAAGATATCATGTCGATTAAAATTAGTATTTATATAAGTAATATTTTCAATAATCTTAATAATTTTATAGTATGGAATAAGTTGATTGGTAGGCACGCGAGCCCATGTAAAGGAAGTCCACAAGTTAGGAAAGCATGATCTCATGCAGCCCAAAATCTTTAAGGTCAGGTGGTCCATAGACCGGGAGCTGTTAGTGTGAGTCGCAAAGTCCTTCCTCATTGTTTCTACAATAAAAGCAGGATACCTACCCATTATCGTGTTAGGTTCTTGTCAATTTCCATAGTCTTTTAGTCACACAGTTGCAACACGTACGCCATAGTCAGAATAGAAAAGCCTTAGAGTGACTTCAATGCCCGATTATCTGTATCAACACAACTTGGGGCCTTTTGGATTGCGTTAAGGAATCTTACGGCTGATTTGGTTATGGAAAATTAAATATTTCATCTTATTTTATAAAATCAGTATAATAAATAATTTAATTTTTAACAAAACATTTTATTTTATCTGAATTTTAAAAATTTTTTAATAAAAAAATTAAGTTATTTGAGTGTTACGTTGTAAAGTACTTTTAACCCCAAATAAATTAAAAATTACTTTTTTATGCTTTTTTTCAAATGCACTTTTTGTTTAATTTGTAATGTAGTTCCAATTTTTAAAAAAAATTGTTGATGATCGGAAATACTTTTAGAACTTTAAAATTTTTAAGAACATGGTCATAATTTTTAAAAAATCAAATGATCTTTTGTCATTTATGTCTAAAAAAAAAGCATTTTTTAATTTGTTTACAAATAAGTATAATATGTTTTAAAATGTTTTAAACATATGGTTAGAAAACAATAAATAAATTTTTTAGAATAGAACTTATTACTTAATAGCATTGGCATTGGACTAATTAAATACTAGTAAAATCTAAAATATAGCTAAGTTTTCTATAAATTATCTGCATTGGATTAGCTAAAAACATTTAGTTTAGAATTTGAGCCGGAGTAACTATAAAGAAATTTTTAAGGTTAGAGAGTCACTATTCACCCATCAAACCCATATTTTATTCACAAATATTCAACAAGGTTTTATTAAATTCTTTTAAAAACTTTTATTAGTTATCAAGGCTATATTATGTCCATATTTTTCAAGAAATATTTTTTGTAAACAAGGTTATATTATGTTGGGTAATTAGGTTGATACAAAAAATAGTTGAAAAACATTAAATTTAAGTAAAACTTAAATTATTAATTAATATGTAGTGTATTTGTAAAATATAAAAAAATTTATTATTAAAATACATAATATTTTATTTTTATTTTAACTTTAAAATGAATAGTCTAATATAATTCAATCATTTTGATTTTAGTTAAAATTTTTAACTTGACAATATCATCATCAATGCTCTAAATATAAACTATAAGCAGATAAATATATAAGCTATATATTTTAGTGAAATTTAAATATAATTTTGTTATGTTATTTTTATATATTTTATTAATATAATTGATTAAAATAATTATTTTATATTAAAAAATATATATTCAATTATATTAAAAAATGATATAGTTTTGATCCAGATATGCACCGTCTTTTTCATTTAATTTAGTAGTCCAATCTAGCTGTGACATCCACTAGAGAGGGAGAGAAGGTGAGAAATGGAAACTACGGTGTCAGAGTTTCAGGTTAGTCAGAGTGGTAGATAGCTGCTAAAATGAGGGGGACAGATGGTCAAGCTAGCTTTTCTATATATATAAGAATCTCCGGCACTATTCCATATACAGCATGACACGTACACTCACACACATATACTCGGAACAATAGGCCAAAAAAACCCATACTTCACCCCGCAATTCAAGGGGACATGATGTTCCTCGTTATTCTCACAATCCGTTCCTTCCCTCTTTCCCTTGTGTCCTACTCCTCCTTTGCTCCCCCATTTCTTTTTTCGATAATCCCATCATTTCTTTTAACACTTTTTATAATTCTGTCTTGTAATTGGATTGGATAATCATAAAGTTTCTTAATTATTTTAACTCTATTAATTCTCGATGAAATTACTTAATTATTGCCATTCTGAGCTAAATAGCTGTCTTAATTTTTTAATAAAAATTAATTTTTTGCGGCCAAAACATTAGACATTTCAGTCGTATCTTATTCACCAACCTCCATCTAGTCATGACACTACATCTGCTCTACTACTAACCTTTTAATAATGATAAGTGTTATGGGTTTAAAAAAAGTATACATATAAAATAAAATTATAAATTAATATAACTTTACGTAATTTGTTATCTATTTTATAATAAAAATAATTTTATAATTTAATATATTATATCAAATTATATTAAATTATAAATTTACTTTTAAATAATTTATTTATAATTACAATATTTCTCTTTATAAATAATTATTTCTGTTCAAGAATATGTACATGCATGTATGGTATCACTTTTTCATCTATATAAGCGTTGTCTCCATTCATTGGACAGGCTAGAGATGGACGTACAGCTGTTCTCGCCAGAAGATAATCATAATGGACCAATGGTTCATCTGTGGCTTTAGAGCCACTCATCTTCCATGTATGCCATCGACGAGGTAACATGCATGTCGGTGTACGTAGATGGCCAAGAATAATCATCAACCTCTGTCCTTTCTGAAATACATCTGTAAAACTGTCCTTCTTTCCCTTGGATGATGCTTAATTAGGGGTGGATGATTCCGGCCATGTGCGACTGATCTTGATCTACACTAGGCCATATTATATGCAATAACAGCACTCCGGCCAGTACGTACGTTCTGAACACATTTGAATATATATATATGTGGATGATGGATGGAATCTGCACAGCATGCATATCTCCCACCTGGCATGCATCTCGAAAATTTAAAAAGGAAGATAGCTAGAAGACGATGCATCATTCATGCATGCATCCACCTTTATTTCGACGATGGCGGCCAGAGTATATATGTTCCTACGTACATGTATTACTGATATTCTAAGGTTACACCACATATTACTTATGTAGCTTAATTTAATTTAAAAAAGAAATTTTAAATAATTTGAGAATAGAATAACTTTTTATATAATATCCACGCTACTATATTTTTTTCGCCTCCCAGTTAGATCGATCTAAAACGATCATCTAGATTTTATTCGGATGATTCTCGTCGATCCTGATCTGATTGATTGCATATTCCCCAAGATAGCTAGCTCCCACGTCAGATCTTCTTTGATCCGCTTTTGAAACTTTTCCTAGAACCAATTCAATTAACTCAACAGTCATGATTACTCATATTCTGGAGATCAATTCGATCTTCATCCAATACAGATTTCCACGTACAGCAAAGAAAAAGAATTTTAATAAACTATTAATTATGCGATGCCCTAATTAAGATACATGTTCAAAAACTAATCTAAATTAATCACTTGGATTTGTGTAGCCTATTTTTGTGGGCGTGTCTGCTAAGCCTTGTGGTGTTTGAGAGAAGCAATAAACAGAAAGTTCGTTCGAGTCTCATTCAAAATATAGTTTGAGCAAATTTTGAAAAAGAGATCTCGCTCGAAGCACACTCGACACTCTACTCAAGCAAGATTGAAAAAGTCCACTTGTACTTTAATTTTATCATCAGTAACATTATATATACTATCTCAATATGTATTGATATTTTATAATATACTTCTTAAGATCCAAAAAATCTATCCCTGTACAGATCAATCTTTCAATCCCTTGCATGCGAAGGTATTGCGGGGACCCATGCATAATATAGGGTAAGAATTTGGACTGATGAAAAGTAGAGATAACGTCGTTTCAAGATAAGATGGCACAAAGCAGTATATATGGAAATTAAAATCCAACCAAAATCATTCATTAAATACTGTAACAGCCACGCCATATCTCCGATGCGGTGCAGACGTCAAAGGATTCCAATGTTGCCTACTACTTTTACTCAGAAAGCAAAAAGGAAAAGAGATGAAAGGCATAAAGCAGGGGTGAAGGGAATCGAAGAAGAAGATGGTATCATCGTAGCAAGCTTGAAGGACACTCAAAGGAAACCCCTACCCCCACCAAATAATTAGGGTAATACATAGATCATTCACACCATCCTAAAGACCCACTGCCCATCTGGACACCACTCAGGCCACCGACTTTGCCACCACTCACGCCTTCAATTACTATTTTGTCTAATTAAAAAGAAAAAATATCAAAAAAATTAAAAGAATTTTATACCACGCGCTGGCGAAAAGCGTGGTGGATTTGGACCGTGGCGGTGATTGAGATCTAAGGTTGCTTTGTAAAAGGTATGATCGTGTGTTGTCAGGTGCTGCTAAGAGGTTGAGTGTTTCAAGACACTCATCAGTCCACCTTGTCTGCTGGTCTACCCCCAAGTTCATTGCTGCAACTGGGCCATGTAAAATTAATTATTTAAATATATATATATATATAAAATAAACTTCCAAGGTTATCTCATTCCATTAAGATACTAGGAAAGTTCTGAATCTCCAACCAAAAAAACGACAAAAATCCAAACATAATTAATGCTAATCCATTTCAATGAATGGAGAATTCACGGGAAATTCCATTAGCTAGAAAGTTGTAATGGAAAAGTACCCTTTACAATATTATCGAGTTATATGGGTTTTATAATTTTATTAAAATTTAAACATTGTACTCTTAAATTACAGAACAAAAAAAATATATATATATTTTATTCATGAGAAATTATCTTCACAGTTATGAGTCGTCACACAAGTATTTTAAAAAATATTAAATAAATATAAAATTTCTATAAAAATAATAATAATTTTTTAATAATATACTACTCATTTTTAAAATAATTATACAGTATTTACAAATTTTACGACTATATATAATATTACTCTTTACTCATAAGAGTAATAATTTTACTAGAATTAGTTTTGGTTTGAAAAATTATTTATACAAGTCTCAAATAAACAAATCTACTATAATCTTTTATTAAAAAAATAAATCCAACATTGAAAAAGTAGAAAAAATTTATTTATTTTTGATAAAATTTACTTTTTTACAAAAAAATTTAAATATTTAAGACTTATATCCAAGATTACTCTTTTATTTAATCGTCTCCAAACTCTTGGAAGTAGCGCTATGATAAAATTGAGAAAAAGTCATTAGTGAAGAAGCATGATTATCCAGTTAAAACTTGTTATGCTGAGGTCATTATGGAGGCAGGGCTATTTTCCACTTTGTTACAGTAGACTAGACGGGAGGCAAGTAAAGAAATGTCATGATCTCCCCCTCCATGATCAGCCTGCAAGTGTGTGAGCTTCGGTCCTTAATTATATCTGATCTACATGAATGTATTTATCCAATATTGTTTTGTCTTTTTCTTGAAGTTATAGTTGGGTGGGTTGATTATTTTATGATGATGTTAGTTTAACCATAATTAGTTAATTTTTTTTATGTAAACTTTCCAGTTTCAACTCTTTAATTCCCATGTGCACTAATAATTACTTGGTCCTACTACTTCTCCTAATTATGATCCCAATACGTGGTGTTTTCATTCTATTATTATTTTAATGATATTTTAGCTACACTTTTTAACGATTTTTTTAATTAGTTATGTAAATATATATCATTTAAATTAGTTATAAGCTAGGTAAATCATATATATATAAAAGGAAAATGCTTTGAATTTGTCCTTTCATTTTGACTGTTTATGTATTTAATTTTTTTTAATTTGTTTGTTACTTAACGATTAAGGAAGTGTTTTTTAGTATATTAGTATATATTTTTATTTTTAAAAAAATATTTAAATATGTTAAAAAAATATTAAAAAAGAACAAAATAGTTACAAGAAAAAAAAAATTTGCTAACAGGCACGCCCAGCGATCAAAGCTGGGTGTCACTCTAGCACTATTCTTTATAAAATTATAAAAGTTAAAATTAATGAATGTTATACATACTATATATATATATATACGTGAAATTTTTTATTTCAAAATATATTATTTATATTAGATTTGTGACTTTATCGATAAATCCCAGTAAACTTATTTTGAGTTTATATATATACAAACATATCTATGTAAGTACTTATATTTAAAAAGAATTTAAAAGGAACCCACGATATAAAAACCTTGATTCTCTTTTATCTTCTCAAATAATTAATTAGATGTTTTATTGTGAAAGTAATAATAATGATTACAAAATTATATAAGTTTATAATTTATACCAATTTATACTAATCAAATCCAATTTATACGAGTCTAAGTCGTTTAATAAACAAGTCTAAATCTCTGTGTAATGTTAACTTGTTATTTAATATACGTACGAACCAAACTCAAATCAAGCTTATAAAATTTGAGCTCAAAGGGTCCAAGAACAACTGGTCTTTTTTTTTGTATCACTACAAGAAAATTATTCATTTGTGATTAGTTATAATTTCCTATTAAAATGATTATTTTATATCAAAATGAATCTATTTTTATTGCAAATAATCATTTTTATCGCATATAATTCATCATAAAATGATCATTTTTCTTGTAATGTGTTTACAACCCTAACTATATGTACTTGTAAACTAATGGAATATAATTGGAGCAACTTATTGGAATTCTCCTCTCCTCTCCTATCGAGGCCTCGAGATAGCTTACAGACATAATTTTGGATTTGAGAAATTTTATTTGTAGTCCTCAATTGAAGACTGCATGTACAGACCTTTTATTAAATGAAAAAAACATCATTTTAAGAAGGATATTTTTGTAAGTTTAAAAAATTTCAAAAATAAAATTGCCTAGGCTTGGAAACTGTATGTAGTATTACTCTTTAAATTTTATAGGAGAGCTCGTATCAGTTCAAGTGGATCATCGGGCTTAGATGAATATGAATTGCTCTTAATTAACGTACGTAAATTAAATATCACAAGATGGAATTTTATATGGTTTAGTTGCCAAAACACTTGGACGTTAGAGCACCAATATTAATCTCTTAAATAATCCAAAACAAAAAACAAATTCTAAATGAAAAAATAATTACTCCAAGGTACAGCTCACACAATATATATATATATATATATATATATATATATATATATATATAATTTAATTAAGATTTTGAATCCACTAAAACTTTGTAGGAATATTCTAGCTATATATACATATATACTTTTTGAGTAATTATAATTAGTATATATAGTAGTCTAGAAATACACAAAACAATAAGATGATATATACTCCAAGGCCGATATCTGATAATTAATTAGTATATTTTTCCTATAATTTACATTAATTTTCCCAAGCTGTACCATACAGTTATCATGTCTTATCCATAATGCATGTCAATATATATATACATGTATATATTGTTTTCTCTTACATGTACAGATCTGCATAATCGACAAGAAGAGAGACATGTTACCCACTAATCAAGTCATGTGGATAAGGAGGAGTGGATGCACACGCTAATTCGACCTTTTAGCTAGCTAGCAGCTCATATATAATTATGGTCGTCATGTTCTATGTCATTGTTTATTCCAGCTAGCCTGTATATATGAACGCCAGGGAGATGCATGCTTTTATGTTTGAACTTTAAATTAGTTCTCACTCATAACACGCACGCACGAAACTCACGAGCCACCCTCGTTGCACCGCCCCATGGGATACGACGGCCTTTTTCTAATCCAGCACGTACATGATGATGATCGATAGTTTTTAGTCAAATTAAAAGAGTCATTTTGAGGGGAAAAAATGGGGGCGGGGGATGTGAGATTCGGTTTTGATTAGGGGTGTCAAATCGTGTTAACGGGTCGTGTTCGTGTCGTGTCAAATCGTGTTAACGGGTCATATAGGTCAACCCTAACCTAACCCATTAAGCTTATCGTGTCAAAATCTCAAACCCTAACACGACCCATTAACATAATGGGTCGTGTCGTGTCAACCCGTTTTGACCCATTAATAAATATTAAGAAATATATTTTTTTTATAAGTAAACAAATAAATTAAGAAAATATTACGAAATAGGTTACTACGACACAATACAACTCATTTTAAACTATTTATATAAATGGGTTGAATAGGCCTTAAATTAACATTTTTAACCTGATTAAATTTAGCATAATTTTATATAAATGTTAAAATTACAATATCTATAAAAATTATAAAACTAATTATAAGTCCAAAACTACAATCCAAATACTAAAAATATCGAAATTGAAATTCTAACAATTTTATTTTTAGATATAAATGTATAATTGTAACTTTAACTTTCTTAACATGTCATAATGGTTTATAACGGGTCAAAACGGGTTAACCCGTTATAAACCCGTTAAGCAATCGTGTCTTAACGGATCAATCCGTTTTGACCCGAACCCATTAAGACTAAATCCTAACCCGCTATTATCGTATCGTGTTCGTGTTGGATTAACGGATCGTGTGACATATTACCACCTCTAGTTTTGATACAACTCATGTTTGTACGTACAGTGGAAAATCTTTTTCGCATTTGATCCAAAAAGTCCATGCATCATGAGATCGAGTTAGCTAGCTAGCCGCCATGAAATGTCAATAAGATCATGCCCGGCATCTTTTATATATATATATATATATATATATATATGCATACAATGTTTTCTCTTTTTTCGTTATTTCTTTCGACAAACAAATAAATATGTATATTTCATTATTTGTTTGCCAATTGTACGTAGTAGTACTACCAAATGAGGAGATCACATCATGAACATGAAGATATATAGGTCCGTTAACTACTTATCAATATCTCTAATCATGCATGTGTCACTCTAGTTATCCTGAGAATGGATCATTTACTCACTAGTGTCCCTCCTATTAGGAAAGTCTCAATTTGCTTGTGTTTGCATCTATCTCTCTCTCTTAAGGTCATGTACGTGTCTGTCATTATATTTTTTTTGCAAAAACCATACACACACACATATATATATGCTCGAAGGTAAATAAATTATCATACATGCCTTTGCCAAGTGACTATGTGAGAGTTATGCTATTTAAAAGTCGATCGATCTATAAATATATAATATATTATGAAATTCATTTCAGTTATTAAAAAAAATTAAAATATGAATGTTTTTATAATAATTGTTATTATGGACGTGAACTGCACTTCTATGCGCATTTCCTGCGAACATACAATACCTTAAATAAGAAAGGCTAAAAGGGTATTGAAACGCTTCTAATATTTGAGTCAGATGTATTATTCGATTCATATAAAGAGCAAAGGTACCATTCAATTACTTGACTAGTTAGTCTCCTCTCGTGTATATATATATATATATATATAGTTTTGCTACATACAAATATAGTCGCGCACTAATTTGTGTACCAATACTGATTTATTCATACTTAAAATTTAAATTAACACTGTTTTTAATAAAATCTACTTTTTGACCAATCACATCATATTGGTGCACAGATTAGTACACAATTATACTTGTAACTATATTTTTCTATATATATATAAAGATTGAGAGGGGTTGCTCTGATCTCTGTAACAACATTAACTCTTATTTAAGTTAGGTCTGGGTTAGTAATTTGAATCTCTTTCTTTATCTGATCTTGTTCAATACTTAATGACGTATTTAAATTTACCCTGCTTCTTCAAAATCCGTTGAATCCTTTTTCTACAAATGACGTATGGATTCTAAATGGGTGACCCACATGACGTTCGGGGCTTATCATGGACTGTCCTTTGGGCCTTGAGCCATGTAGGTGGCCTTGAGGTCTAAGGGAGATGAGTTTTGCTACATACAAGTACAGTTGCGCATTAATCTATGTACCAATACTGATTTATTCATACTTAAAATTTAAATTAACACTGTTTTCAATAAAATCTACTTTTTGACCAATCACATCATATTGGTGCACAAATTAGTACACAATTATACTTGTAACTATATTTTTCTAAGGGAGATTTTGGTATCTCCAATTGATGTGACAAACTTCTAAATTAATAATATTGTATTTGCCCTAGCTAATTCAATCAACCTTGGAAGGCTCCATTTGGATTTTGAAAATATCTTATCTTATCATCACAATTTTTTTAAATTTTAAAATAATAATATTAGAAAATAATATTCTAATAATATTTTATTCAATTTTTATATAAAATTATCTTATTTTATTTCACTACCCAAACCGTGGTTAAGATTTTTTTTATACATGCGATATTTGTGTTGATACCACTGTCCGCCCATAAAAAAAAATACTTGGGACTTGGGAGATGCTTGAAGTTCAGTTAATGACGATATTGTACTCAACGAATGTGAAGATTATGCTTTTGATCACGTTACTCTTTCGGCGGTAAATTTACATGAGATAAAGCTCAAATTCCCCGTTTTAACAAAAGCCAATTAGAAAACAAAACATCGTGCCACGTCAGGAAAGATGGCAGTGCCGACCAACGCCGACAGCTCGGCAAGTGGATAACGACACGCCGTGACGATTTCCACAGTAAACGACGTCGGCTAAAACAAAAACAAACGCACAGTTTAAAATTGACCGAAATATGAGAGCACCCGCCGCCCATGTCACCATGCACGTCGCCCACATTTAGATTCCCTTTTATTCCTATTTTCATATGTATGTATGACTCTGGTCACTAATTACTAGAGTCATGTATGGTCGACCAATGTTTCATAGTTGTCAGGCAAATAAATTAATTAATGAAATAATTAATTGCGTACAAGTTGCTAGAAAGTGGTAAATCGATATTTTTTTTTAATTCAAAATAACAAAGAAAAAATTCAAAAAGAAAAAGTGAGCCTCTAATTTATAAAAAAAAATATTTCAGCAATATCTTTATTCTAATCAGAAATGTATAAATTATTAAAAAAATCCCCAAGTTTAAGAAAAATAAGAAAAAAATAAAATAAAAGTTAGAACAAAAATTTATTAATTAGGAGATTTAAAACCTAAAATAAAATTAAAAATACCCATAGTAAGGGGATGATTCCCCATCTTCATAAGTCTATCGTGGTCAGCTATCCACCCCGATATGCACTGTCCACCTCTATGGATCCCCTCCCCTTCTGTATCATGGCTGCAGCTTGGATAAGGGTATATACCTTTAGGTCCGCTGTAGGATTTAAAAGGTACAGAAGTTATATTTGCACTTGTTAGGATAAAGTCGAGTGATAATAATAAGAGGAGAGATAGAGTCAAGAATCTAACTCAAAGATAAAGCCAATAAGGAATAAATCAAGCTGATTCAGACTCCTAGAAATTCATAAGGTAAGATAGACTCAATCATTTCAAAAAAATAAAATATCATATCTTTATAAAATGAAGATATTTCTACAAATCAAGGGGATGTCTATGACTTCTCTATGCACAAATTTCACCATGTACAATGACTTTAAAAGATCTTTTCTCATGAGAGACATCATCTTCAACTTCTTGAAATTTCTTCATTGTAATAAGAGACATATGAGGTCATGAGAGAGATGTAAAATCACTCATCATAGTCAATTTTGCATCTCAAATAACCCGTGGACATAGGTTATTATGCCGAACTACATAAATTTATGTGTCTTTATATTTATTTTTTATTTACTAAATTATTATTTATTTTATAGATGGACTCAAAGAGTATCATATCGATCTCTGAGTCATCATCATAGATCGAGGATGACTCTTTACTTTGTTCCAACCTATTGGGCTATTGAATTAGCAGCCGGTACTATTTGTGAGATAAACTAATTCTCTACACCAAAATTGGGAGAAGAATATTCTCTTGCTCACAAGATCACCTTCAAAGAAACGGATAAGACCTCCTCTACCTTTTATCCATTATCTTTTCTTATTATTATTTTGATAAAAAGAAATATGGTTTGTTTCTTTTCAATTATATACCAAAAAATAACTGCCATTATTGGTCTATGAAATTATGCAAGGACCATAGTTTACTAATCCGATCAGTATCTTTGATTATCTCTCACTAAATTGATCTACAAAGTGTTTACTTTTAGATTATTACTTGGTAAAAAACCCTTTTTAAAGAAAAGGGGGAGGGGAAACTGAGTTGCATGTCGCGCTCTGTGCACATAACGGACACATTGTCCATGCCATGCATAGTGGGTAGAAAGGGGTGTACCCAAGTATTTCACACGGCGGGCTTGTGGCCTGCCACCGCCACCACCTTGAATGACTTGGCCAAGACCCAGCTGCCTAGTCAGACAACAAGACGGAGTCAATTGTAATTTTCTTGTCGGTTTCTCGCCGCCTAAAGCCTAGAAACAATCTGGAAGAACATGCCGGCCAACCATGAGCTAATAGAGCCACCACTAGTTGCCACACAAACAACCATCACTTCCTATTGCCTTTTAGATGGTCCTCGACCATGGAGGCTTTGATCGCCATCATTCCTCTCCATCATCACCAACACTCACCGCAAGAGATCAACACTACAATGTACCCATGAAGCTCAACCCAGCCGTCCGCACCCCTATGGCGCTGCAAGGTGGATGGCGATCACCATGGCATCCCCAGCCACACGGAGAGCCTAGGTATGTTGCACCCAATGATCGTGCCTGCACCAGAATTGGGTGTAGAGACTCTTTTGCCCCACCAATCCCCTATAAGAGAACCATCACCATTATCGATGCATAGCCCACTGACAAGAAACTCAAAAACCACGTGAGGCATTATCTGCCACACCATCACACTCCTTGCCATCATGATGCACCTCACCCAACCTTACTGCGACCAGGATCGTTTGCCACTTATAGGAGAACACCAGCCACCATGAAGTTGCCCATGGCATGAACCAGTTGAGCTGTTGCCTACGGTGGGCCAAAAACAATATCGCCCTCCACGCTTAGCAGATAAATGGAGACGACGATGTCCCACAACATGGAAGCATCTTGGTACAAAAACTTTGCTCACCACAGAGAAGGTCAGCACCATCACCTTTGCTCACTCACAACAAGTGCTCATCAAAGTAATTGTCCACTTGAGCAATTCCCATAGGGCCACGGGTCCCACCTTAAAAGGTGACCATAAAGCTCATCAATCGTATTCAACAAAATAGTAAGGATGTTGATCTGAAGGATATGTAAACAGTGAATTTAGTTCGGCGACACAATTCAAAAAAAAAATATTTAGTTACAGGCAATCTCCATTACTATAAAAAGGCTCAAGGATGGATAACTTCTCAATGCAAAAATTGTTCAGCAATGAACAGCCTCAGTTAGGAAAAATTGAAAGCAGAAGCTCAATTGATCTAGTTCTTCTCTCTCAAACTTGTTATTTTAATTTCATTTGTAATTAGAAATCTTGTTTTTGGAGGTTCTTCTTAAAAAAACTCTTCGAGGTTCCATAGGAAACCTAGTGGCTACACGTGCCAGGAACATACTTTGCTAGAAATCACCCGCACAGCTCGAAATGCTAGCTACAAACTCATTTGTTGGCACTATATATCTTAATTTGTTTCCACTTAAATAGACCACTTGGTATTGTGGGCATCTCAGATCTTCATCATTGCCAAATTATGACTACATGTGGATCTCGCCTATGTGCCTTAAGCCTTCATCACGTTCTAGCGAAATGGCTTAGGTTTGCAAATTTTAAACTTGTAATTTGTATTAAACTAACCTATTTGGTTTTTGGTGAAAACCTCTCAGGACAATTGAGCTTTGGCTCCCGCCATAGCAGCATGGTCGAACTTAGCCTCCCACCACAAAAGTGCTATCGAGCATCTCCTTCACCAAGGTTGAGTCTGTAGACTCATGGTGAACACGAGCCCCATCGAGGTCGAGTCTTTAGACTTGTGGTTCACACAAGCCCGAAAGTCCCTTGATTGCATAACCCTTGTCCCAACGAGGTCGAATCCCAAGACTCATGGTGAACACAGGCTTGCAAGTCCCTTGACTGTGTGACCTTTGCCCCACCGAGGTTGAATCCCTAGACTTATGGTAAATATGTATGATCTAAGTCCCTTGATTGCGTCGTCCCTCGCCCTTTAAAGCCTAATGTTCTCACACTCACACTTGGATAATAACGTTAGGCCTTCTCAAGCAAATGTCGAGTGATGACGTTTGCACCACAACCACCGTTAGTGGGTAGCCTTTGGGAATGAGCCTCCAAGTTGCACAATTGCTTGGCACGGGTTACCTTTGGCAAAGACTCAACGGGCTCGACAATAGTCTAAAATGGACCTAGGGAGTCAACAGACTTTCTGACCAATTAAGCACAGGTTATTGCAAACAAATTCTAACGTCAATATCAAAATGGAAACATCAAACAACAATTCACAACAAGGGGCAAAAAAATAAATAAAAAATAAAATCCACTACTAAAACCAAATAGCTAAAAACAATAATGTGAATACGCATTCTTTGCTAAGAATAAACAGTGTCATGCAACTTGTCAGACAAACGTTCACAAACAAACTCCAAGCTGAGCTCTACACTGGCAACTAGTGCAGTTGAGCATATCTTCTGCCTAACTCTCCCAACTAAGCTCCACTCTCACGACTAGCACAGTCAAGTGCATCTCCTATCCACATTCCAAACCGAGCTTCACTCGGAAAGATTCATTACTTTGCACAAACAAATAGAAAACTAGGGACCAGTTTCTAGAGTTTATTTTTCTACAAACAATCTCTAGCGCAGCTTGACATGAAGATTTTCAAAACTTTCTTGTCGAGCAAATCGATTTTAAGAATTGCAGGCATCTATTGGGAATAAAGTCAACTGGGTCTAGCTCATTGCTAATAATAAAAGAATAGATAAAGTCAATAATTTAGTCCAGAGATAAAGTCAATAAGAGATAATCGACTCAAACTCCTAAAAGAAAAGAGATTCATAAGGCAAGTTGGAAGGAAAAAAATAGATCCCTATAAAATGAGGAGATCTCTACAAATCAATGGGTTATCTACGACTTCTCTCCCCAGATTCCACCATGCACACTGACTCTAAATGATCTTATCTCGTTGGAGGCATCATTTTTATCCTTCCAAAATCTTAAATTTCTCCATCATATTAAGAGATATGTGAGGTAATGAGAGATATGTAAAATCAACTATCATAGAAGATGTTAGTTTGTTGGACGATTTTTGACATTAACCGCAATTATAAGGTGTGTACATCTTTTGCATTACTTTTGAAAAAAGAATAAATAAATTTGAGATCTATATAAAAAAAATTAATTTTTAATGATTAACATTATTATTTTTTTTAAATAGAGTGCACAAGACTTATACACTCTAAAACTGTGTCTAACAATTATTCGTATCGATTTTTTATTATTTCATGCATGACATGTGGCATGATCATTATGCTTATAAACATAACAGAGGTTTGGGAAGTTCATTACAAATTTTTAAACATTCATAAATTAAAACATAAAGATTAAAATCCTTATACAATAGAGAAAAATAAAATGGATAAACTTATTTTGGTTTTATCGTTAAAAGTGTGTATATGGTTAGCTCAGGCAGCTAAACTGATTTTGGTTTTATCGTTAAAATGTACAGTAGCTAAGAACTTAGAACTGTACGGGGATACCAACTTTGGTCAATGAGCAAGATTCCAGAGGCAGACAAGTCAAGAAAAAGGGGAAACTTAAAAAATAAAAAAAAATAAAAAAAAAGGAACCGAGGAGATTCTGAGTTGCATGCGAAGAAGGGGGAGGCGAACCCCTGAAGTGCCAAGTGGACTCATTAACATGGACAAATGTACGTCCGTTGCTTTGTAAAAGCTAACCGCTCCGATACAGTGACAGCATATACCGCAACCGCTTTTTTTAATCCCCCCCAAAAACTGTATATACTATCCTCCTAATTACTTAGCCAAGAAGTATACGACAATTTCCTTTGATTATGCTTTGTTCATTTTTATAAAATATTTTATTTTATTTTATTTAATTATTATAATTTTTTAAATTTTTATATAAATTAAATAATTTAACATTTTTAAATTTTAATACAAAAATAATATTAAAATATTATATTTTAATAATATTTTATTTTAATAATCTCAATTTATCCCATCTCATATTAAAAAATAAATGAGACGGTGCCATATAATTTAATTTAAAAAATAAAATTTTAAATTTAAATATTATAAATTAAATTTTATAATATAGACATTATATAACATAAAAGCATTCAAATAACACTAATATTATCCTCGAATCATACTACTCAAATGAATGCATGTTGTCATGTAAAAAGTAGATAATATAGCCTCTATGATAGTTTGTAAATAATACTACATGTAAAAGACGTATTTGACATCATGATCGTTTATCTGCAAGTCAAAGATAAATGGCATTAAATGTTTACCGTTATTTTGATGTTTAAATCAATAATAAATGATGGATAATAGTTTAAATATACTCTAATAATTTATTTTTTATATTTTAAAAAATGGAATTGTAGTTTCTAAAAATTTTTTTGGCAAGAATTGAGAGTAATCTCTAATAATTTATTTTTACTTATAATATTTTAATTTTGTTATAATATTTTAAAGTGATAATGAATAGATATTACCGAAGCACTTTGAAGTTTGGTGTGTCCCACCATAAAAGCCACAAATTTTACAGAGAACGTGGCCTTCAGTTGGATGCTCGATCACAAGCAGCAGCTCCCTCTTCTCAAGTGGACCCCACCCTCTAGTCTTTCTTTTATTTATTTTTCTCACGTCCCTTCTTCCGCGCGTACCTCTGCTCACTCTCTCTCTCTCTCTCGTAATCGCATAAAGAAAAGCAAAGAGGCTGTGCCGGGGCTTTTGTTAAAAGGAAATGCTACACATTATTTTATATTATATATTTTATATATTAAAATAATATTTTTTATTTTTTTATTTTTTATTTTATTTTATTCTTATTAAATTAATTAAATTATTTTATTTATTATTTATATATTATATATTTATTATAAAAAAAATTAAAATAAATATAATGTATGAAATGTGAGATGATAAAAAGAATTTTTCTTGGTTAAAAAGGAAGGCCCCCTCCCCAGTTTCCCTCCTTCAATCACTCTCGTTCTCTCCCTGCTTTTTGATTCGGCTGGGGCCCCCTGATCAGACTCTCCGCACACACATCCCCGCAAACCCCCAACTGGGTAAGGGTTTTGTTGGTTATTAAAATCTTAACCCAGAAGCGAACCTCTTTCCATCATCACTTCAAAAAGCCCCCCAGTCCCTAATATTTTTTCCTTGCTAGCTTCTTTCTTCTTCTTTCTGTAAGGTTTTTTAGGATGGCTCTGAGTTTGGATGACGTTGAGTTTTGGCTCCCACCTGAGTTCCTCGACGACGACGGTTTTGCCATGGACAAGAATGAAAGAAATGGGCTCGGCTCCGACTCTGAGACGACAAAGGCTTTGTTCCCTCTAGAGTTTCCCTACGGGTTTGACTCTTTTGGGACTTCCTCATCGGATCTGGGTTCTCCGGTTGAGTCGGTTGTCGGTTCGAGTGAGACGGAGAGCGATGAGGAGGACTATCTCGCTGGCCTGACCCGCCAAATGGCTCGCTCTAACCTTGTGAATGAGGCCAGGAAATCAGGCCCCGCTTTTCACTCTGAGAACTCGAAGGTGTGGTACCGTTCTTCCTTTTCATAATCGACGCGTTCTGTTTCTATGATTTCTGATTTGGGGTTTCTATGGCTCATTTTGCAGGCTTGGGTTTCGTCCGGCTCACCGCAATCGACGCTGTGCGCGGTGGGCAGCGGATGCGGATGCAGAAAGGGCTTGAGCCATGGTAGCTCAAATGGTTCTTCCCAAGTCTCGTCCCCACCAGCGACTTGGGATCTGCTTCACTCTGCTGCAGGGGAAGTGCCAAGGATGAGGATGAACGAAGAGTTGTATGCGCTTAACCATGGCAGAGGTCTCATGGATCCCTTGAGGAAGCCCTCTCCGCTTCCTGTTCCCGTTAAGGATAATTCCAACACTGAGGTTGGGTTTTTTCCTCAACACGTGCTTTCCCACCAGCAGTTGCAAATGCGAGTAAGGCTCTCATTAACTCTGCTTTCTTGGCACCACCAGAGATTTGTTTAATCAGATCCTGAAGCTTGCAAATCTTTCTATTATTGATGGGGTTTTTGTCACTTCCAACAGTTTCAGCAGCTTAGACAACAACAGATGTTGAAGCAACAGGGCTCGGCGATTTGGGGAACACAAGGGAAGCTGAATGGAGAATACCAACAGCGGCAGGCCCAGCAAACAGCCCAGAACAGGGGGAGGAACAGCGAGTTCGTTGGAGGCAGAAACGTTGGCCCTCTGGGCCTGTCAGCTTCTGCATGGCCACATCTGCAACAGGCTCAGCAACAGCACCAGCACCAGCATCAGAAAAATGGGTCAGGCATGAGAGCTGTATTTCTTGGGCGTCCTGGTGGTAAAAGGGAATGCGCCGGCACTGGGGTGTTCCTGCCTCGTCAAGTTGACAGTCCGACCGATACACGCCGGAAGCCAGGTCCACTCACTGTTACTTTCCACTATGTTGGTTTGAGTTTAAAGCTGTAAACCGTCCATTTCTAGTTCACCGACTTATTGACTGTATAGAAAAATGTCGGTTTTTCTTGTCCCCTATGTTTCTACGTCGTCTAGTTCTTTTAGCCTTTTTGGTGGGGGTGGAATTTGTTAATTTACTTATTGTCGGCTGTGTTGATAATCAGATCTAGTTAGCTTATTTCGCTTCTATACAACATGTGCTGATTCTTTTCATGTAAACTCTTACAGCGTGTTCCACTGTTTTAGTCCCTGCAAGAGTGGCGCAGGCGCTGAACCTCAACTCGGAAGATATGATGGGCTCTCAGTCCCAGCTTCAGCCTCGGTTCTTTGGGACAGTTACTGATCTAAACGCTGGTATATATACGGTTACTATCATGTGAAGCTTTATCCCTCGGGTACAAACAATAGAAATTGAGTTTTACCGACTTTTTTATGTTTTTGATTGTTTTCTTGCAGACACTGCTCCGAGGCTTAGGAGTAACACCGTCTATTCTCATCAGAAACGTAACATCCGGCCGCTGCCAGAAACGAACCATGAGATTAGGCTACCAAAGGAGTGGACTTATTGATTCCCGTTTCAATCTGTGTTCTTCATATCCTTGTTTTTTTTGGGAGTTTTAGGAAGCGAAAGAAATTTGGAAGCTTTTAGTTTGCTATAGGAATAGTTATATTATAAGATACAGTGTCTGAAAGACTGAAGAAAGAAATGGTGAAGATGAGAAGAACAGGATGAAAGAATAGGGTTTTTTGGTGTAGGTTTTAGAGGAATAAATGTTGACTTCGATGAAGCTACAGCTCTTGTTCTTTCGGTTGGGCTCACAAAAGGAAGTGGTGGATGGGATTTTTTTTTTGGTAGTTTGGGAATAAGCTTTGGGATCGATTGTAAGAAAATCACAGGGGATTAAGACGGGTTGGAGCCCATTATGTTTTGTTTAGTATGGTGATTACGATCATCCCTTCTCCCCTGAAATTTGATTCCCAACCTGTCTTGCCCAGCATATGCCATCGACTAATAAAATAGCATATTATTATTTAATTTCTTTACCTTCTCAATTCTCTCCCTCTGTCAATAAACGCGTGTTCGCTTTCCTGTTCTGCAATGTGATGGGGACATGAACGAATATTTATAGGAATTGGAATTTTCTTGGAGTTCTTTTACTAGGGTTGAGTTTGAATATGGTCCTTTTAACGCTCAATGAACTGTTCATGCCTCCGGGTGTCACTTGGTTGGTATATGTTTAATAGGAATCAATTTACTTGTAGGAAATGATCCCTACAGTTCTAACAGCATGGCACATCCTTCCAACCAAAAGAAAAGTACATAAACTTTAGAACTTCCATTGAAGGTTTTACCTTTTAACGGTGAGTCTTATTATTTTTAAGTGTAGTTACAGACAAAAAAAATTATATTTAAAATAAATTTATAAATTAACATAATTTTATAAAATTTATTAGATTTATTTTTAAATAAAAATAATTTTATAATATGATGTCTTATGTTAAAGTTATATTGACTTTATTTTTGTGTAATATTTTGAAGTAATTAATTCATAAATAAAGAGTAATATTACGTAAGTCTTTAAATGAAGACCAAAATGCAGGAGGTAATTTTATTTTTAATTTTTTTTTAAATTACAAAAATACTTTTCATAAAATGATATTTGTTTTTATTTAATAAAGCGTTTGCATATATATAGTTTCTAAGCAGGGATTACAAATAGAAGTTTTTATATATAATGCTAGATTCTGCTGGGAGTTGCAGCTCTTTTTTTTTTTTTTCCTTAGTGATTAAGAAAAGTCTATTGTGAATTTTTTATATTTTTATAAATATTTAAAAATAATAATTTTTTTCCTTAGTAATTAAGATAGGATTTTTTAATATTATTGTAAATTTTTTATTTTTTTAAATATTTAAAAATAATAAAAAATAATGTAAAAAAAAATATTTTAAATCAAGTAGAGCTCCCAACGGGAGCCCAGTGGTGGCTCTAGCAGTATCCTTATCCCATGAGCTGGCTGCCGGACTTTAGGGAAGGTGAGAAATTTTTAATTTAATTGAAAGTTTAAAATATTAATTTTTAATATTATTATTTTAAGATTTAAAAAAATTAAATTATTTATTATATTTTATGTAAAATTTTTGATCTTATAAATCTATTCAAATTTCTTAGTTTGCCATTTAAGTATATAATCAAGGTTCCTTAACTCTGGTAGGGAATGTAACCAGGGTGAGAGGCAAGAGAAGAAATGAAGTGAATTTTGAGTAGTGTTTTGAGTTGTGAGCGAGACCGTAGCTTTTTTGCTTAGGAGGGAAGTATCTTTTGATGTGGCTTAATGATGGGAGTCGTCATGAAGTCCCCTGATCATACGCGACTACACGTGGCCTGCCGCTTTTACACGTTTTGGTTGCCCAGCGTGGCTCCAGCCCTATCGTTTCCTGTCATCATCTTTCTTTCTTTTTCTTTTTATTTTTTTTCATAATCTCGCTTTGATTTAATTATAGCGGGTCTTTTCCTGAATCTCTTGAAGCTCTGTGTATCAGAGTTGACGATAGATATGAGTGGAAGTGTTGCTTTCACCATCTCGAGCACTTTACAACAGTGCCGGCACAAGGCACAGCATCAGCACGCATTCTTATTTTATTTTTGCTGTAAATTGGTCACGTCGCTTCATTTTGCCGGCAATGACTGGGCTTGCCGAGTCTGATAACTTTGAACGAATCACATGGAGTTGCTGCTTGCATGCACCAAAACTAAAAGTAAATGGGATTCGGGGGGGAGCCACCACGTGCGTTAGGCACGTAGTTGTGGGGGGTTGGGGCCCCTTGGGGTATCCGCTCTGCACGTCGGTTGTGTCCTTACTGGTGTTAGACGTGCGCTGCGTGCGTGTTTCGGCGGGGAGGTGCTTGACTTGCTCTTATATTCCGAGGATCCATTTGTTTTGCTTTCGTGGTTGGTTGCGCCTCTTTCCAATTCGCATTTGTATTTGACTTATTCTATTTTCAAATTTCAAATTTTATTTATTAAATTAAATTATGTTATATTAACACTATTTTACAGTTATAGAACATGTAAACACCACAAATTCGTTTTAAAAAAATAAAAAGATGAGAAATATATAAAAAAAATTAATATATTAATAGTAGATCTTTTACAAAAATTTTGTTGAGAATTGTTTTATGGGACGCGGTATTTTCGACAAAATGGAATCTGGACCGAACCTGTCACAGGCAGATCAACATGCAACATGCTTGAATGCGGTAGGACCCGAATACTTATAGATTGGATTTGTCACGGGTCCAATGATTAGGGTCGGTTAACAGAATTATGGGTTCTTTATTGGGCTACATGTGCTAACTCTGCTGTTTGGAAATTAACGTGATGGGCCATAAACCGAGCAACAAAATGGCCTAAACCTTTATCCAACATCAACCAAAATTAATGATCCAAATTTGGGCTTTAGTTACTTAATGGCCTGGAAAAATTCTAAGACGCCCTACCCGAATGTGACTCGATAACCCGGTATTTTATACTGCGCGTTCCTTTTTCCTTTCACTGGAAACAAGAACACAACCCATTTAATGGCTCAACCGCCTCCTGCAACCAAGTCGACGCTACCAGCAATCAAAGCGACACGTCGTTCATCACCAATGCCTGTTCAGCGACCGATGCCTCAATGCCCCCATTGACAATTTTGTTTACAATACTCCTTTTCATTTTAGATTTTTTGATTTTCAATCATACTTGTTATATGACGTATTTTAAAATTGCTCTTTCTTTATCAATTACTTAGATGATGGTCATTTAAAATGTCACGTACTAAGTTTGATTGAGATGATCAAATTTACTCTCAGTGGCATATCTGTCGACATCCTTATGACTGACGATCGGCACACTTCGACGGAAAATCGAGGAAAAACTGAATTTATTTTTAATCACGTTCCATACAAAAACAAGTTCATTATATTCAAAGATTGCACAATACGAACAATTACTATAGTCCATGTACCGTACACGAAAATGAAGTGTGTAAATATCTTTAATATTAATGTAAAACATTCGAAGAGAGTGTATTAACTTATGTGAGTCTAGCTGGCATATAAAATCCACTAGACGTGTAATATACAAACTACAATTAGCTTAGTCAGTTATATTTTTTCTTGATTTACTTTTTTATACATAAGTGACTCGAGATATGTAATTTGGTTATCAAGTAATGCAATACCAGTTCATTTTCTCTCTCGGTCAGGATTCTTTGTTTCTCTGTTCTTGTACAAGGTTCTGCACTTCTCCCTCGTTATTGTGATTCTTAAATTGTTGCTGGGTTGATTCTCTAATATGGTATCAGAGGAATAATTTCTGATATAGCTTCCGTATCAAACTCTGGTATGGCTTCTACATCAAACCCTGCTTTTGTGTTAGAGGATTTTTTAAATCCCTATTTTCTTCATCATGGAGAAAGCCCTAGTTCTATTCTAGTTCCTCGGCCATTAAATGGTGAGAATTACTTCACATGGAGTAGATCAATGTTGACAATTCTTAATGCTAAAAACAAAACATGTTTTGTAGATGGTACTTTCTCTCATCTTGAAGATCAATCTAATCCCTTATATATTGTTGTGGTTCCATTGCAACAATTGGGTTCTTTTATGGATTCTTAATTCTTTTACCAAAGAAATTGCTGTCAATGCTATCAGCACCACAATTGCTGAAGAAGTTTAGAGAAACTTAAAGACCTGACTCACTCAAGGTAATGGTTCTAGCCTATTTCAACTCTAGAAAGATCATGCTTCTTTTACTCAAGATCAATCTTATGTGAGTTCCTATTACATAAAATTGAAAGCTATGTGGGATGAAGTTTCTATTGTAAAACCAATTCCCAGTTGTTCCCGAGGTGTTGTTGTGAATTTGTAGGGCTTTAAAGACAGTGATTGATCAGCATGAAAATGAATATGATGTTCAATTTTTTATGGGGTTAAATGATTCATTTATGCATATTCGAGGACAGATCCTATTAAGAGGCCCAATGCCATCCATTGATAGGGTGCTGTCTGCGTCTTTGCAAGAAGAAAAACAACAAAAACTTGTAAGAGCCTCTATGATGACTGAATTGGTTGCTTCGCTCAGTAAGAATATAATTTCTCCTGGATCAAACAACAAGCATTATCCTAAGCTATGCTCTAAGCCCATATGTACCCATTGTGGCCTCACTAGACACATAGTTAAAAGTATCTACAAATTACATGGTTACCCACCTGGATCTCATCTCGTCAAAATCCTAGAACCAAAACAACTTCTGTAAACTACGTTTCTTTATCTTCTACTAGCCTTGATGAAGTAAACACGAATTCAAATACCACACCTTAATTTCCGTTCTCCAAAGAACAATGCTGTTAGCTTCTTGCCTTCCTTCAATCTTCTTCACAATTATCCCAACCCGCATCAATGATTGTTATGGGCCATTCTAATCCATCTTCCAATTCATCTTCTTTTATCCTATCAGGTCTGACTTTACCTTCTGCTTTTTACTCTAACCACGTTTCTAGTAAATCTAATTCCTGGATACTTGATAGTGGTTTTACTGACCATATGATTAGTTCTATTTCTCACCTAGCTTCAATTACCTCCCTTGTCAATTAGGGGTGTGCATCCGGATCCGGATCCGGGTATCCGGCCATAACGGATCCGGATCCGGATGTCAAAATCCGGGCGGTTATCCGCCCGGATTGAACCCGGACTCAATCTGGGCGGATAATCGGATTCAATCCGGATTGTAACCGGATATCCGGATTTTTTTATTTTTTTTGGCTTTAATCCCCGGATTCCGGGTTATACCCGGATTCAATCCGGGTTTTGAAAAAAATTCAATCCAGGATATAGCACTTTTTTTTTAAAAAAAATTTGATCTCATATTTAAATTGCCCATATTTTTTTAAAAAAATAATTAAAACACTTTAAAAGAATTTTCTAAAAAAATTAATTGAAGAACAAAATAAATAAAAATGCAAACTAGATAATATTGTTGTTACATCACAATGCAAAACATAAATTTACAAAGAACATCAAACACCATTCACAACGTCAAGATGCACTAGCAAAGTTGATCCCATTGCTTGGATAACTCTTTATACTTCCATTCACAACGTCAAGATGTGCTTCGACGTATGGCTCCTGGAAATCAATGCCTATATATTGGGCTGCAGCCACATTCATCAAACACCATTAACGAAGGAAGAGAAAAAAAAAAAAAAAGAAGTCACTAATTTTCTTTTACATTCTTAAATATATTACTTAATGATTTTCCAACAATGTTACAACATATCTAACAAAATTATACTTCTTCACTACATAGCTAAAGTGTAAAACAAAAAGAAATAGGCATCAAGTGTACCAAAAAGTTTAAATGATTACATAAGAGAGACTAATACCTCCAATCCAGTTTTCTGAGTGGAAGCACAATAAACACTGCATATGTAGGAAAATGCAGTGTACATGATCAGCAACTTATATAAATTAAAATCCTGCAAGAAAAAAAAGTATACAAAGTAAAGCCTCATACCATGATTGAATATAAATTAATTTACAATTATTGCTTGAGGTATAAAGCACTACTGCAAATATCATATCTACCAAGATCTTAAAAAAAGGCCAATATCAACAAAAAGAAAAGCACAATTGTAAAAGATAACTCAGCCCATAACACCTTTGCCACCTAACAGTGAAGTAAAAGAAAACCAATCTGTCATAAATTTCTGCAATATGATACTGACATACAAAGACTCCAAGAAAACCAATCTCCAAAGTGCATGACTTCTGGCTTCTAAGGCATAAATTAATAATCACTGTGCCAGAATTGGGTTTTATTTTACAAATATGATTTTTTAAATAATGTCTTTTCTTTCTTTCTTCAGGCAATGAAATCTAAGCGTGGTGTTCATAGAAGTGGCATAATTATTGACACAGAAACATAGATTTGGTTTTCACAGCAAACCAAGAAAACAAATTGAACCGTGTAAAACCAATGCGAAATACAAAAAGGTAAGGAAATTGTTCCTACATAATTCCCAGGTGGAAAAGTTTTCAGAAGTGTATGCATCACTTTATCAGGATTTATTTCAAATGCTCGGAAAGAGTGTATATCTCCCACTTGGATTTTCTTTTTTGCACTGCATTGTTTGTTTTTACTTCTTCATGTTTGTTGAAGATGTTTTTTTAATGTTTGTTGAAGCTTGACACCCTCCTTTTGTATCTGTTTTATTAGTTTAATGCAATCTTGATAACCCAAAAAATAGATGCCAGTATTTGACATAAGGGACAAGGTTTACATTTACAAATGGTGCTGCAGAATGATTTAGATACGCACCTAAACCTAGAGAGTTCATAAAATCATGGAAAGAGTTCATTGTTATGTTTCTTAGTTATCTTTTGAAACAATCGCTACGGCTATGCAAAGTTTTTTTTTTACAAAATGTAAGCTTACATGCTGATTTGGTAATGATAATATCAGTCTCGGATTAGCAAAAGGTCTAACTTAAAAACAGAACAAACCCACCAAACATCAATGTGTAAAGTCACTTTTGTAAGATTAATTACTAATCATAACCACCAAACCCAAATTGTCTGACGAATTATCAAGTATTACAATTATCTCTACTTTTTCCGGAGGTCCCCAACCTCAAATTGGGTTTTTCCTTGTTCTTTCCTACAATTTCTTTTTAACAAGCAGAGAAGTGTGACATAGGATAGGATTTGATTTCTATTTTTTTCCCCATGTTCTCTTGGTGATTTAAGACTTCCTTGATCTCTATTTTTTAGTTACCACAAGATTAGTGATTGAGCTGAAATATTACATGTTTTAGCTATTTAAAACCAATGTATTTTAAATTCTTCATGACATTATTATTGGTTTTAGATGGAAAAATGGTTAATAAGCATAAATACGAGTTGTGATTTTTAATAGATTGATATCATGTTTATGCTTAATTTTACATTTATGATGTAATTGGGCAATACTTCCTCACATATATAACATATTTGTGATAATCTATTTTTTTTTTTATTTTAATTTATGTTTGAGTGTTATTTTTATCTACAGCTTGAATAAAATTCACATGGGAGATGACTTTTCAGTTGGTGGTGGAGCTGGTGGAAACGTGGAGAGACCGGAAAGTAAAAGAAATAAAAAGCAAACACAAAGCCAACCGAAATGAAGGAAAATAAGGAGGCACATTTCAACAACCGAAAGAGATGGAAGAAGATTTACGGAAAGAAAGTGGGGGGAATTAGCTGAAGTGCAGGGAGTATAGACGTGTAGGTGTGCTTGATTGATTAGTGTGTTTCATCCAAGTCGAAGGGGAGTTTCCAGAATTTAGTGTGTTGTTCCGTAATTGAAGGAGAGTGGGTGAGTGTAGTCAACCAATGGTGCTGGAAACGGCACTAATCTGATTACGTAATGGCACTAATGTGAGGCATATATATATATATATATATATATATGTTGAACCCAAGATTTCAAGTTTTGTGTAATTATATATTTACACATGGATTTTGATGATAACAAATGAATTCAAAGAATAAAGAAGTCTCAAGCTCAAGTTGTCTACACAATGGAGTCAAGCACATCAAGGAAACAAGCATGAGCAAGAAGGGAACAAGTTCACATTAAAATTATAGAGTAATGTTGTAAATCTCTTCAAAATTCGAAATTAGGATTAATGCTCAAAATTAATATTTTATCATAAAGCATTAAAATACATTTTTCACATGTGCATGAATATTTTTGAAAATTAAATTTGAAAATATTGAAAGATGATTGATTGTCATCTTTTGCATGTGCATGCCTTGATTAAAGGGTTGAACTTTGAAAATATTAAAGATGATTGATTGTCATCTTTCACATGTGCATGTTTTATTTGAATATTTTCAAAAGTGATTGATGCTTTTTTAGATTTATACAAAAAGTAAAAGATTAGGTTTGAATTTTTTGAAAATGAAAGTGTGCTCATTTTGTCATATGCCAAAAGTAAAAGATTAGGTTTGATTTTTTTGAAAAAGTGAATGATGTTGTCTTTGACAATTGAAAAAGAAGAACCTTTTATTTGAATTCTTTGAAAAAGTGAATGATGTTGTCTTTGACAATTAAAAAAGAAAAACCTTTTATTTGAATTTTTTGAAAAAGTGAATGATGTTGTTTTTGACATATGAATCCTTTTAAATTTGAATATGAAGTCTCATATGCCTATAAATAGATCATTTGAGAGCTTCACATTCACAACACCAAGAGCATACAACATTCATTCAAAGCTTTCATTCTCTCTTCTCTAAACATTGAGCCTTAATCTTTGTTCATTTTGAGAGATATAGTTTGCGCTGTATTGTTCTTATTTCACTCGTTGAGGAGTGTTTTCTGATAACCTACCCACTATCAGCTTTTGTATCAGATAAAGGGTGTGTATAACCCTTGTGTGTGTAGAAAGTATTCTACACGGGGAATAGTTGAATCACCACGTGTAAGGTGATTGCAAGTGTAGAGGGTGTTCTACACGGATCCTTTGTAGCGGTGTTGTTCAAAGGTGTAATAGGTTTCTATCTCCACCTGAAGGAGGTTGAATAGTGAATTTGGGAATCCTCAAGGGGTAGCTTGAGGCGAGGACGTAGGCAGTGGGGCCGAACCTCGTTTACATACTGAGTTTGCTTCTCTCTTACCCTTACTCTTTATATTTATTGTTATTTCATATTTTGTTTATATTTTATATTATATATTTGATTTATAATTGTTATTTTTTTTAATACAACTCAATTCACCCCCCCTCTTGTGTTAGTCATCTGGGCAACAATATATATAATGCTGGACGACAAAGAGATAGGAAAAGGACACAAGGAGCACATGGGAAGAGAGTTAAGTGGGGAGAGAGAGAAAGGAAAGCAACCGAAATGGAGGGAGGAATCGGTGAGTTAGATATTGAGGTGTGTTAGTCAAGAGAAGTGGGGGAAGACACGGAAAGAAGGAGAGAAAAAGTGAGTAGAGAGGGAGAAAGTTAGCTGTCTCATTAAAGAAAAGAAAGGGGAATAATTTGGGTTGGTAGAAGGAGTGAAAAGGGAGTGTGCCGAGATTGAAGGAGTGGTCTGAAGTATTTGGAAAGTGAAAGAAAGCATGTGAGATGTGTGGGGTCGGTTTGGTAGAGTAGAGAACCGATTGGTTTAAATTGTGAAAGGAAAGAGAGCATAAGGACCTTTCTAGCTGGAGTGAGACCTGCTGGGGAGATAGCATACGTGGGGGCTTCCTTTTTCATTCTGAGTGGTTCTTAAGGGACTCGATCGGCTGGAATTAGTTTGGAGGTGGGTGATTTATTGAGGGGTGAGACCGGCTGGTGAGAAGCTGGGTAACGCTGCATTAGAAGGAGCTGGACGTGAGCCACTTGCTGGACGTGGGGTACGTAGGAGATGAACTTCAAGAGAAGGGAGCTGGAAGGAGAATAAAAAGAGAGGAATTCGGACTGGTCTTTAGGGGAGTTTTCTTTGTAATTCAATTTCCTGTTTTATGATCTAATTTTCATTTTAGCTTGAGTTTTATTTTAATATTATCATGGATAATGTTTGGAGTTGTAACTTTTATTTTATTTTATTTTCTTTTCAGTTTTATGTTATTGTGTGGTTTCATTGTATTTTATTTTAATTTTATCCTGAACAATATTACTATAGTATTTGCAATGAATTTGTTTGGCTAAATTTCCATACTAAGGTTAGAGGTGAAGTTTAATGATTTACATATTGTTTCCGAATCCACGTAAAATCTATTTTGCAAGCTTGATTGATTGAAAGATTTTATTTGGATAATTTGATTATCTATATATTCGTCTTGATTCATTGTGATTTCCGAATACAGTGAATGCTTGAGGAATCCCTGTGGTATTCAAATAGATTTGTAAATGTTTTAATCATCAATCGTTCACGCTCAATCATAAGCGTCTGTTTTTCTCGATCTTAAATGCTAAATCTTCCAATTAAACGGAATCATTATTCTAGTTTAATTGAAGTAAATCAATCGGAAACAATATCATAAATTATTAGACGGATCCTCGAAACCTTAGTCTTTTTCCATTCATTTTATCAATCTTCATTTGATTACACGTTTCTTTCCGTAATTTTGTTTCATTGTCTGAATTTATTTTATTTATCACAAAAGTCAATCCCTGTGGATTCGATCCTGTAAGATACTACAACACCTGTATACTTGCAGGTAAAACTGCACGAGATTCTTGATTCATTAATTTGAGTCAGAGTTTAGTCGCAACAATTAGGATTTGAAACTTGTATGAAGGGTATATTGTTGCGTTTGGATGGTAGCCAAACTTGTATGAAGCTAGTGGTTCTCAAGAATCTGGATTTCCTTTCAACTCCATTTTATTAATTAGCAAAAACAGAACAAATAAATAAAGAATACTAAACCCAGAACATCAAACACAAACCCAAACAAACCCAAGCGAAAATCAAACACAAATCCAAATAGACCCAAGTGAAAATCAAACAAAAATCCAGGAAAAATGAATCCAACTAAACTGAGAGAGAGAGAGAGAGAGAGAGAGAGAGAGAGAGAGAGAGAGAGAGAGAGAGAGAGAGAGAGAGAGATTAACATACCGTAGGTTTCGGCTAGGGTTTTGGATTCAACAAACTTGAGAGTTGTGAGACGAGAGACGATGGTTGAGACGAGCGACGAGGGTTGAGAGAAGAGGATTCGAGGTGAGATTTGAGAGATGAGCGACGAGAGATAGGGTCTGGAGTCTGGAGCAGTGAAGAAGATTCGAGAGTTGAGAGAGTCTGAAAGTGAAGAGGATTCGAGAGAGTGAAGAGGAAATTAACCTATGGAAGCAACGGTGTCGTTTTCAGAAGGTTTAAAAACAAAAGAATTATACCCCGGTTACGGATAACCGGGTTATAAAACCGGATCCGGGCTTTCCTTAACCGCTCGGGTGTAATCCGGGCGGATAACCGCCCGGATTCACCCGGATTCCGGATTTCCGGACCGGACCGGAAAAAAATCCGGTTCGGATGCACACCCTTGTCAATACTCCAATAAAATTACCAAATGGCACATGTGTTCCCGTTACACATGTTGGTATTATGAAAATATCAAATTCCTTAGTCCTACACAATGTTCTATATGTCCTTTCCTTTTCTTTTGATCTCATTTCACTCAAAAGACTCATTAAAAATTCTTCTTGTTATCTTATGTTTCTTGCTCAACTTTGCTTCATACAGGACCTACGGTACTCTTGGAAGACGATTGGAGTGGCTAAATAAGTGGCTGGTTATATCTTCTACAAGATGATTTTCAAGCTCTTGCTATATATTCTATGGCTAAACAAGGGAGCCTTCTCAATCATTTCATGATAATCCCACTACTCAATCAATTACTCCAATTGCTCAGCCTAAAATTCAAAAATCCAATTGAATTCATAAATATCCATCATATCATGTAGATTATTATTGTAATTTAGCCAAAACCGCAACAACCACTTCATCTGATTCCTCAAGTAATGCTCATTCTTTAGTACTCAGCGTCCACTTTCCTATGTTATTTCAAATTCCAAACTTTCTCATTCCCATAAAGCTTTTTCCTTTTCCATTTCTTCCCAAGTAGAATCTACCTCTTTTCGTTAAGCTATACAACATCCTTCGTGGTGTGATGCCATAGCAACCGAAATTAGGGCCTTGGAAAATAACAAAACTTAGTCAATAACTCACTTACCTCCATGGATGTAAGTGGGTTTACAAGACTAAATATAATTCTAAAGGTTCTATTGAGCGACACAAAACTCGGTTAGTTATTAAGGGCTACACATAGCAGAAAGGACTCGATTACTTGGAAACTTTTTCACTTGTTGCCAAGTTAGTGATTGTGTGTACTCTTTTGGCCATTGCTGCATCCAAGAATTGGTCCCTGCACCAACTGGATGTAAATAATTCTTTTTTGCATGGAGAGTTAGAGGATGAGGTCTATATGTAACACCTTGCTCCTCCTCACAGTTTTAAATAAAGTCATTTTTAGAGATTTGGGGAGCCAGAGTGCTACTACTGAATTTGATTTAAAAAAATATTTTCTTATGTTTGCGCTAAATACAAAGATTCATATAATAATTAAAATAATTCTTTATTAAAAATATTGAGATAATGCAGAAGCATTTATTAAAATTTTTCAAAATTTATGCCATAAAAATAATAACTTAAAATCCATGTACATGATTTAGGCCATTGTCATGCTTAAAATCTCGTAGCTTTACCTTCATAAGTATTTTGACCTGTGGTGGTTTAAAAATATAAAAACAAACTAAAATAAGTGGATGACTCAATAAGAAACTCATCATAACATAAACATACTTAACATAAGATTTTCATGAAATATTTCATGCTGAGAATTAAAAGCATGAATAATCATACTGATGCTTATACTATGCATGATTGATTTATCTGAATTAACTGACTAATTTGATTTATTTGACTGATTTGATTGGCCAACATACTTAATCCTGTGTGTGAGGTTATGCAGTGGTCCCACATCCAATGGCAGCAAGGGGAGTCGCTAATAGTATTCTGGCATACTATAGTAGACCATGTTTGAGTTCGTGGCTTGCACATTCATCCTGCAATTGTATTGGTACCATATATCTGAATGACAATCTAATTAACTGTTATGAGTTTATCTTACACTTGATCTTATGAAAGTTTATGTATTTTATACAATGCATACATAACTATAATATGCAGAATGAAAGATGATAAATGACGTGCTTGCAAATATCATGACATGCGTGGTACATAAACATTAGTTTCAAAAGAATTGACTTTGATAATATATATATATATATATATTTATATAACTAGTTAACGTATGCTAAGCTTAATTTATGATCAAACTACTTACCATTTAGTGTTGCTTCCTAAAAGTTCCAACACAAAATCGGTCACGGTGCGACGGAAGGATGACGATAGTTGTGAGTAGGAGGGAGGAAGAGATGATGGTGGCCCTGCCGTGTTTCATGGTGGTAGAGACGAGGCTCGAGCATGCTGAAGGTACAAAGAGGGCTAAAAAAAAAAAGAAGAAGCCTAGGTTTGAAGAGATAGGTCCACGTATAGTGCATGGGACTCTATTTATAGGATGGTATGGGTTGGGTTTAGGAATTTTAAGGTGAAGAGGATTCTAGAATTGTAATCCTAGTGTGTTTAAAATTAAAAACATACTTTATTAGTATATTTAATGCAGAATTGTGAGTACTGAGACTGTATAGGAAACTTCAATTAGTGATGACTTTAAATTAAAATAAACTTATAATGGCCAATTTATAAATTATAAAAGGAGTCTAACTCGTTTAATAAATATTAAATGAGATTTAACCTAATTACTGAGCCTAATTGAAACTCCTAGTCAACCTCAATAATTTATTGGTCGTGGGATTATTCGATATGGCCCATTAAATAAAATTTAGCCCCAATAAAAATTATCAATATTCAGACCTTAGAATTATTGGATTAGATTGTTACACTATATATCTCTTCCACCTAGTTTTCAATGCATTGATAATGGAGCTTCTACTCAAGGGGAGTTTTTACCTCCTATTTCTCTCAAAGGCTTAAAGCAGCTACTAATTCTTCAAATTCTCCACTTGTATGTCAATTGCGCAAGTCTTTATACGGTCTTAAGCAGGCCTTAAAACAATGATTTTCAAAGTTTTCCACTGCCTTGATAGCTTATGGTTTTGTTCAATCTTCAACTAACTATACTTTGTTCACCTGACAAATAGGTGCTTTTTTTATTGCACTATTGGTTTATGTGGACGATTTTATCATCATTAGTAATTGATTTAAAACAGTTTCTTCACTCCCAATTCAAACACAAAGACCTTAGACATTTAAAGTATTTCCTTGGTCTTGAATTATTGTTGAGTTGATTCTCTGATAGTGTGTGCAGTGAAAATACATAAGGGATGCGTATTTTTAACAATGTTTGTGCTTGTATGTTGTAAATCACACGTAGAAAGAACTTACCTGAATTTTGAAAGGAATTTTCTAGCCCTCCCATATCAAAAGATATCATAGATAGAGTACACATGCTTGAAACTAATGTTGTGGTTCATTGTGGGTTAGGGACCCTTCCATCAAGGAATGCAAATTTGGTGTATTATCAAGTAATCCAACCTTTCATGAGTATATATCACCTGGAACTTTATATTAAATAAGTATCTTATAATATGTGGGCCACATTAGTCTCCTTGAATATACTTCTAACTTTAAAATATATTTTCTAATGAGAAATTTGAAATTTGACGAATTGTCAAGTACTAATACATAAACTGACCCCTTATAGCCAATGGTAACTTTTTAATAAATAACTTTATTAAGTTAGAAGGATAGATACAAAAAGAGGTCATAGAGAATCCCAACAAAATGTGTTGTTATAATCAATATAGTTTGTTTGGGAGATTTTTCCTAGGGCCTTAGGCTCAAAAGGACCGACATAGATCAGCCATAAGGAGGGTCCCTCATGCCCTAGGGGGTTCGAAGAAAAGCCAAGTCCAGGCCTGCAAAGCCCCTCAGCAATCGAATCGGGGCCACAACACACGAGTTGTGGATCTGGGTCAAGGTGGGACGCTATGCAGGGAGCGCGGAAGTCTACACCAACAAAAGGAAGAAAGAAGCACGCCAGATAGAAAGGACGAGACTCTAAAGCAATACTAGGGAATCACGCCACATTAAATGCATTCATCAAGAACTCACGTCAAATTAATTACTTCACCCAGAGGGAGACACCACATTAAAGGAGGCATGGTGGAAGGAACTACGAAGGGACACCCCTCTACCTAGGCTGTAGTGCATGGCTGCCGGACCCTTGAGGCCGGGTATAAAAGCATCCCCAACTATCAGGTAAAGGGATCAAATTCTCAACTAATAATTTACTTGCTATATTCTCAATTCTTGGTATTGTTGGAGGATTATCGCTGACTTAGGTATCGGATTATCACTTCTTCGTGATTGAATGCCCCCGAGAACAAAGATCTGAACCGCTGAGAGCTTGGCCCTTAGGCATACGAAACACGTTGTCAACATAGTGTTAGAAATAAAAACAATGAGAAAAGATGTGGAGCTAAAACATATTTTTACCCACGTTTCTAGACTAGACTAAACTTAAGGAAAAGACAGTTAAAAATGTAGTTTTTTTTATGCAAATAATGCTAGTATACCCCCTTATTTTGACCACTCATGCATTTTTTTTAAAAATTATTTTTTGCTTAATGGTTAAGGAACTGGCTGTTAGTATATTGATATTTTTTTAAAAAAATAATGTTTAAACATAATAAAAAATGTTTGAGAAAAAAGGAATACAATTTAAATTAAGGACATACCAAGTGAACAAATTGAGGGCATAGTAGTATTACCCTTTTGATGCAATGCCATGATGGGATTCTCGTACTACGGTTGAATGTTTTAGAACGTAATTAGAGTTTCTCATTGCCTTATCCTCTTCGTTATTTTTTACAAGAAGAGTAATGTTATACGCCACACTTTTATCATACTAAGTAAGATATGAAATATTCATCATCATTTGATGATAAAGAAGTATGCAACAAATAATCATTTAATGGTGATCAATATGCCATATTTTATTTAGTGGGATGAAAGTTGGATAATGGTATGGTATATAGAATTTTCCTTACAAGAAATAAGAAAAGGAAACTCTAAAAATTAGAGAAGTATTAAGGCTATAAAATATTTTTTTAATAAAAATAAACTTATAAACTAATGCGGTTCCATATGATATGTTAAATTTATGTATAATAAAAAAAACTTCAATCTTACTTATCACATTAAGTCACGCCAGTTTATGAGTTTATTTTTATAAAATCTCTTTTTGGCTAAAAAGTTTATCTAAAAAAAAAAAAATTAGAAAAATGCAACAACCACAAAGAGATCTTATAAAAATAAATCCACAAATTGACATAATTTTATATGATACGTTAAATCTACTTTATAATAAAAATATATTTATAGTCTAATGTACTATATCAAATTATGTTAATTTATGAATTTACTTTTATAATATTACTTTATGACTAAAACATTTATAAAATAATTGTTAAGGACGTGTTTCACATCACTAACTGTATGAATATCTTCAACGAAATTAGAGGTCGGCACAGGGTGCTCAGTGAAACTCCAATACCTAAATTAGAGAAGTGATATCAATGTAAGTGTATGAATGAATGTAAATATGTTACTTTTATGTGTTATTTATAGAGGTGTGACGTGCGAATGACCAACCTCTAAAATATATCTTGAAGATTCTCCGTATTAATTGGAGTAATCATTTTCTGATTAATCGGATGCGTTATTTATTATCCACAATTTATATCCATAAGACCTATCCTTGGGCTTCTATTCTTCTATTGGGCTTTCATTACATTGGGTCTATTCGTATAGGAGTATCAAATATCTTTTTCAGTTACCCCACTAATTTTCTTTGGAAAATTAAATATCTCATGTTTCCCTTCTACCCCACTAGCTTTGGACAGGTGGCGCCTCTACGGATCTTACCCACTTGAAGATTTATGCTAACTAAGGTACGTGCTTGTGCAAACGATGTATTACCTGCACGCACAAGATGTGACGTGCATCTGTAACTGTTCCACACTCTTACTCCTTATTTTTAATAATGATAATCGATGGTGCATAGGTAATCGTTCAGCTCCCAAGATTCCCTCATCATTACCCTATTTCAGCTACTTCTTCTATTTCTTTGGGTCATTTTCATTTTTCGGGTTCTTCCATTTTCACCTAGCTTCTCATTCTCTAAAACTTTCGAAAACTACTACCTAACCTTTCCGAGTTTGCCTTTTCCAATCCTATCATCAAATGGTTGATTGTGGCTCTTCTTGTACTCCTTATCAATCTATAACCCCTCGGAATTTCCACCCATTATGTGGCTAGATCCTATGAGGGTCAAACTCCAATTTCTTGGCGCTCTGTATCACTGCGTGAGAGTTGATGAAGTTGAGGACCTTGTGTTGTATTTCTAATTCTATGGACCTCATCATTCCCTCTGAGGGCGCTGTGGATGAGGAAGGTTTCTCAGGGAGAGTTGCCCTTATAGCCTGTGCCTTGATGCATGGCTTGCACCTCCCATTTTGTCGCCCCATGAATGATGTTCTTGATCTTTTTCAAATATATCCATCCCAACTTCATTTGCACACTTGGCATGTACTTTTAAGCTCCCGCATAGTGCTCTGCATGGTTCTGGAATCCTTGGGGGAGAGGTACCTAGATTTGACCGTCCGCGAATTCTTCTCCTTCTACTCCATGAGCAGATTGCCAAGAAACATTTGTAGTTTTTGTATTTGTCGTGTTCATCTCTTGATCTCTGGTTGCCTGTGACCATGTGGTAGTTGACATGTGAAAATCACATTGAAGTCTGTAAAGATCTCACAGATGGCAACACTGTTAAGAACATGCTTCATATTACCAATTGCACAAATACTTGCAATGAAATGAGAGGACCCCAATAGAACTCTGATACCTAAGTTAGAGAAATGATCTCAATGTTAATATACGAATGAATGTAAATGTATTATCTTTAGGTATTATTTATAGAGATGTGGTGTGGTATGACCAACCTTTAAAGTATATCTTGAAGAGTTTTTATATCAATTGAAGTAATTACCTCTCTGATTAGTCGGTGGCATTATCTATTATACACAATGTATATCCATAAGACTTATTCTTGGACTTGCACTCTTCCATTAGGCTTTCATAATACTGGGCCATTAATACGTGAGTACCAAATATCCCTTCCTACAGTTATCACCGAATAACCTTCCAACAGTTATCACCGAATAAGTCCGTACTTATCGTCGCATCCAAAGCTGGCCATCGCCGTCTAGATTGTTTATGCGGGATATTAATATGAAAAAAACTGCTCATACCCAGAAATTAAAAGAAAAAAAAAAAACCGAACGCAGGTTCACGTGGTGCCAAATTGCCGACACAATGGAGTTGGCGACCTACCACAGTTTAGTCGTCGATACGCCCAACAACTATCCTTCAAAATTTAAGGCACAGAGCATTCACTTTTCTCGGCTCTTATTAAAAATATTTTAATTAATAAATTTTTACAATACATTACTTATCTATTAGTTTATGAATTTATTTAAATATTTCTTTTAATTATCAATAATTGAGACAAAAAAAATTAAATGGTTCCTCTATATATGCCACCGGAGCTTAAAAATAAACACACAAATGTATATAATCACATATTACATCCCTTGAGCGCAGGAGTGGATAGTGGGGTTCCGCCACCTGCCATCCCATCCGGCCCCCATCTGCAGACGGAGGGATGGGAGACAAGGCTTGGGTTAAATTAAATGATGTCGTTTTGTTACAGTGTTTATTTTGAAATCCCTCCCCCATTGCCTCTCTTTGTTCTCTCTCTCTCTCTTTAAAGTTTAAACATCTCCTTGAGTCGCCGTCGCTTTTAGCCAGTATCTCACTTTCGGCATGACCCCTCGCCCTCCCCCAAAAACGCATAGGGCGGGACTAGGGCCCAAATTATTCGGGGGTTACTTGAGTGCATTAGAAAAATGATAAAAGTAAATATAAATCCAACAATTTGAAGAAAGTTTTTAAATTAGACCCAACTCCAAAATGAAACTCATAAAATAAAAGGAAATACTTTAATTATAAATAAATCATAAAAAATAAATTCTTAAAATGATCTGTTTTAATGTAATATATTTTATTATAAAATTATATATAAGGAATTATATAACATCACGTCATTTTATGAGTTTATATTATGTATTTTTTATTTTTATTTTTATAGCATTTCTCCATATAAATATAGGGTCTTCGATTCTTGAAATTCCTCCGAATAGGAGAAGTATATATCAGTTAAATAAACAAATTATTTCTTCAAAATAAAAAAATATAGCAATTAAATGACGATTTAAGAACAAAAATGCACTTTCTTTTTGACCAATTGCATACCATTTTGCGTTACGGTTGGGTCAATCGGTCCGGATTCGTCTTCCACGTCCGAAATCTTCATTTTCCGAGAATTTCTCTCGGGGGCCTAACCAGAAAGAAGAATTTACAGCGAAAGTATTCAGGTCGGAGAAGAATCGGAAAGTTCATTTCAATCGCCAAACATTCCAATTATACTCAATTGTGTTTGTGCTCTAGCTGTGCGAGCTCTCAAATAGTGGAAAAAAGAGGAAATTCCTTGGCTTTTTTAAGCAAGTTGAACGTAAGGGTTTACTGTCATTTCTGGTCAATGTGTTTGCTATATCTTATTCGTTCTTGAACTTAATCATGACTATTTTTTAGCTCAATTCACCGTGTAGCTCTTGTAATTCTATTGATTCTATCTAGGGTCCGTTTATATTAAAAGGCTATTCGCCGATTTTGCGGCCAGTGTAATTGGCTATGGCTCTAGACGAGCATACGGAACAGGAATCTGCGCCACAGAAGAAGAAACCACCAACTGAGGATGAGAAGAGGTATATTTTTTTCTTTCCACTTTCAATTTTTATTTTTTTTTAACGATAATAAGAACTCTCAAGTGTTACGCTATTCGTTTCTATGTTTTCATTTTATGACGAAAAGGAAAAGCAAAATCGTGCCCGGAAGTTTGATGAAAGCGCTGATGAGGCCCGGTGGGGGAGATTCAAGGCCTTCAGATGGTGATCAGGTAGCTCTTTTCGCTTGCCATGCTCTGGTTCTGCCTGATTGTAATCCTCTTCATTTCAAATTTTGTACCCGGTTAGACACAAAGGATTGAGTTAACTCAAAGATAAACTAGCACGGCTGGGTATATGAGTAGTGGGAAATGCTTCAATCTATAATTTACGATTGAGAGGACTTTTTTGCAATTGACATGCTGTCTTATACTGGGGGGGAGTGGCTTTATTGTCATCATGGAATGTGCGCTATTTGAGAAGTTCGGATTTGACATGTGAAATCTGAGTTGTGTTTTCATATTTTGCAGGTAGTGTATCATTGTACCATTCGAACGTTGGATGGAGTTGTTGTTGAATCTACTAGATTTGAAAATGGAGGTGAGTTGATTGTATGCCTCTAGTTACATTTTGAGTAAACTGAAAATGTAACTTCTGTATTTTCCCTCTGGTTACAATCATAAGTTTTCTTTGCAAAAATGGTTGCTGTTCTATCCTGTACATTAGTAATGCCTATACGGTCAACTCATTTTATTTCCTTTGGTTTGGCTGTTCTTTTCTCTTATGACTGCAGAAATCACATAGTCAGTGATGGTTTAGAGAATAGCACTTGAGTTCTTTGTTCAATACTTTTAAGGTTTATGTTTCAACTGCATTGTAGATTCCATTTGAAGGTTCAAAATAATTGAGATGGAGTCATTCATTAATAGTTATTTCTCATTTATCCTGTAATGAATGTGCTGTTGTTGAAAGTTTTACTATTTGATTTATCTTCTACTATAGCCATTGGCTTGAATATTTATGAACCTTACATGACAGGCAAAGGTACCCCAATAAGACATGTATTGGGAAAAAGCAAGATGATATTGGGATTGCTAGAAGGTATTCCAACGATGTTGAAGGGTGAAGTTGCAATGGTAACATTTTCATTTTTTCCAAAACTCTGTATTAAAAATGAAAATATGTAAAATATATGGCAAAGAATGGAGAAGAATAAACTCAATGTACAGCATATATATTTCATGAAAAAACATTTGGATTTTATTTTCTTAATCCTTGTAGCTTTTGCTAATTTTAGTTGTGTCTGAAAGTTTTCATTTTACTTCCTGGATAAGGACCTTCTAGAGTGATCAAATTAATTACATTGATGGTTTGGATATGCTGGTATATTTTACTTAATACAAAATTGTATTGTTATTTCACAGTTTAAGATGAAGCCTCAATTGCACTATGGTGAGGATGATTGCCCAGTTTCAGCATCTGATAACTTTCCAAAGGATGATGAACTTCATTTTGAGATTGAGATGATAGATTTTTTCAAAGCTAAGGTGAGCCTATCAATTTTCAATTCCTCTTTTGTGGAACTTCACTCCCAGCACACAGTAATTGTCATTACTTTTTGGGGTGGTTGTTACAATAACAGTTCTGTTGACTGAAATTTTTTCAAGATTGTGGACGTTCAATTAATTGGTGTTTTCTTGCAAATTTTTGATTTGCTTTTGATCCCTGTAAATCTGAAGAATAAGTGAGTAATTGCATGTGACATATCTTTAGTTCTAATATTTTCTTGTCTAATTTTGCTGATTTTCAGGTTGTTAGTGATGATTTGGGAGTTTTAAAGAAGGTATTGGAAGCTACATGGTTGTTTCATTGTTTATAATTTCATTAGGGTCATGCTATGATTTTACGGTGCCTTATTGGGAATCTAAGATGCTTTCAGACAATGAAAAGACTGCAAAATTCATTATGATTAATGTCTTTAACCATTATTGTCTGCATGTTGTGTTTCTATTAGATGCTGGCTGTAACCTTTTAATTTTTAAGTTTCTTTTTGTTTCTTAGTGTCTGTCATTCACCAGTCAGAGTATCTGTTCTGAATGTTGCATTGGCTTTATGAAAGAAATATAAATACATGGAAGTGAATTTCTTTATGTGGTAATAATGAAATCTACTTGTCAAAAAAAGAAAAAAAAAAAAATTGTAATAATGAAATCTTAATCTGCTCTTGGAAAAAGGAAAAGATAAGAAGTGCGATGGTGATATATCCGAGTACTCGATTCATTTTTTCTGAGTAAGCGTGTGATATTTATAAGACTTTGAAGACTCCTATATGAACAGGTGATATATGAAGGGCAGGGTTGGGAATCACCAAGAGAACCTTACGAAGTAAAAGCTTGGTAGGAGTTTGTTCTTGTCACTTTATATATTTTCCTCTCTTCTATGTTAATGTTAAACTGCAAAGTGGAATGCTTGAAGTTCCTACTGGAGTATGATTGTTCCAGGATTTCTGCAAAGACTGGTAATGGGAAGTTAATTCTGTCGCACACGGAGGGAGAACCACATTTCTTTACTTTTGGAAAATCAGAGGTCAGCAACACATTTCCTATGCTTTACTTTCTCCAAATCGTTACACATGCTTGCTTTTTTTTTTTTCCCCTTTTTCAAAATAGAATGATATGCATAATGAAGTTTTTTATGTTTTAACTCAATCATAGCTTGCCAATTTGTTGAGATAAACTCAGAAAAGCATGGAGCTTTTAGCTGATTAGAAAAACCATTTCTATTGGATATAACTGGGGAGCATGCTACTTTTTTCCTGTACACAAGCTTATGCACTTTTCTATAAGGTGGTTTTCATTGCTCATTTGTGAATTAGGTACCTGAAGGTCTTGAGATGGGAATCGGAACAATGACACGGGGAGAGAAGGCTATAATATTTGTCACCAGTCAGTACTTAACTCCATCGCCTTTGATCCCTGTGATAGAAGGTTTTGAAGAAGTTCATTTTGAGGTGGAGCTTGTCCACTTCATTCAGGTCTGAAGCTCTTTCTATTGGCAAAACATAGTTATTTGCTCAGCTCATCTATATGTCTGCCAACTATTCTCTGTTTTCAAATTTTCTGAGCTTTTGAGTCTTTGATTTGACTGCTTAATGGTGTGCTTTCTTCTTGGTCATGGTTCCTTTTTTTTGGTGGTGCATTACATATTTCAACCTTTTCTTTGCCTATATATATTAAAAAACCACCCTTCCCCCTTTAGATTCAAATGTTGTCTTGTTGCTTCAAGGTGATGTTGGGTTATTAAAATATCCAAGTCATGTAAAGCATTAGGTTCATTCCGTCTGAAGTTGTAATGTAAGACATTAATTTTTATTTTTTTATTGTACTCTTCCAGCCCTTGTGTCACATGTAATGTAGTTTGTTCCGATATTGTTGAGTTAATCCCTAGATATCAGACAAGCACCCAGCTGGATTCGTACTGGAAAGATGAGTTTACTTTCTATTTATGCATTGACAGGTGCGGGACATGCTAGGAGATGGACGCCTAATAAAACGTCGGATTCGTGATGGAAAAGGTTGGGTTGGGTTTCGGAACACTTCTTCTCCCCTTTGGAATTGATATTAGTTGGTAAACTGAGACTAAAGGATGCTGTATGATTTATCTACTTGCACATGGTTTTGGTTCCAGCTACTGCCTTTTCAGCTTCTTCATTTAATTTTATTATTATTTCATGAACCTAAACATGATTGTATTCTGAAATGATTGAAACAATTAGGTGAATTTCCAATGGACTGCCCTCTTCATGACAGTCAATTACGAGTCCATTACAAGGGCATGCTTCTTAATGATGAGAAGAGGGTCTTTTACAATACAAGAGTTGACAACGGTGGTCAGCCTTTGGAGTTCAGTTCTGGAGAAGGGCTTGTGAGTTTTATGGGAAAATTCATGCTATGTTTGAATATTTTTAATCACCAAGTTGCAAATTTTTAGCATTGAACACCACATTAGCTTATAAATCAACTCACTAACAATGCAAGATCACACAAATCTCACCAATTTGTGCTTAATCTTTGCTGTTATAATACAATTCAACCGAATGAAAATCTAACTGTCGTATGCTAGGTGCCTGAGGGATTTGAAATGTCTGTTCGTTTGATGCTGCCTGGTGAGATAGCTCTTGTCACATGTCCACCTGATTATGCATATGACAAATTCCCGAGGTTACTTTAAAAACTATTACTTTCCCTCTCTGATTGCTATTCAGTGTTGCCAAAACAAAGTATATAGAGTATTTTGGCTATTGTTGTAATTGTCTTTTTCATTATCCATCCTGTCGATCTCCTTTCTTCTACTTCGAAATATGTGAAAGAAAATTTTCCCTGATATGATCAGGCCTGCTAATGTTCCGGAAGGTGCTCACATTGAATGGGAAATTGAACTTCTGGGTTTTGAGATGCCAAAGGTAATCTACGAATGTATTTTTTTTTTTTCGTGCAGCAGATTTGATGCTATAAAACCTATTATGGCGGCCATAGCATATTTCCCTAGGCTTGTTTAAACTGGCTGCAGAAGTGCTATCGTTGACCACTAGACTTGTGTTTTGTTGCATATAAGAACTCTCTCATTGTTGAAGGGGTCATTAATTTTAAAATTTGGTTGATGTCTCATTTTAATCGAAGAAATTGGAGTTTTAACTCAGTTTGCTTGAAATTTTTTATTGATGGCTGATGTATACTCTTAACTCTTGATCAGATCAATTTCCTTTTGATTTTTCTTTCAGGAAGAAATTAAAATTTTTAAATTTCTGGGATGAAAATTGAACCAATGCTAGGCTCATTTACCAAACATATGGATGTCCAAAAGATCAATGAATCTGAGTTTAGATTGGCTTTTCAACATCCACAGAGACTACTACATGACAGACGATTCCTTTTAAAATCTCTCAAAATTTGTTTTGGGCTCTAAGTTTCTTTGTTGGGTGTACATTTAGTAATAACTTGTGTTTAAATTTCTTTAAGGGAAGTGGACCTGAATTTAGTTATAGATTTCTTTGGTTTTGAGATTTCTTTCTTCATTAAACCATGAGTACCTTCACATGTTTGTCTGGTTATGTGATGAAGCGTTTGACACTTATATTGCATAATTTGTGCATGATTTGAATACAAATTGCAGGATTGGACTGGTTTGAACTTCAAAAGTATCATGGATGAAGCAGAGAAGATCAGACTCACGGTATGCCACTGACATGTAATGGTGGTGCATCTAGCAGCTAAGGGATGTTTTTACACATCTTTTCACATCAAACTTGCATATGCACAACTGTTGCAGTCTACTGAGACAGCCCTTGTTTTATCATTGTTCTATGTTGATAAATGACGTTAAATATCCTTACCCTAAAAAAACGACTCAAGTGTCATTCAAGTGAGAGCATCTTACTTGGACCATGGAAAGTGAGATCTCTCATGCTTTTGTTCATTGTCAGGGTAACAGACTGTTCAAAGAAGGAAAATTTGAACTTGCTAAAGCAAAGTATGACAAGGTAATTTTGTCTTCCCTTTTTTGTAATAAAGTATTTCAGATATATTGTTAACTTTTCTAGATGTTATCAATCAAAAGAAAAACTTGCGTTGAATCTTAACCAATGTTTTGAGATGGAATTGCTATTTTATAAAGTACACCTTTCAGTTACTTTAATTGTTGAAAGATATCAATCATGTCACCCAATTTGCCTGGTGCTGTACTGCTACATCATAAATATTATTTATTTATTGAGTGGTTAACTTTTCTGACTTGGAATGGTTAATTCTTTCAATAACTATTGTGGATGGACTCAAATGCCAGCACCTACTTTGGTATTAAGTACTTGAATAATCTTTTATCACCAACCAATGAAAACTGTGCTATTGATATAAACAATATTCTTCTGAATCAACAACTTGAATTTCTTATCTAAAATGTTGCCAATGTATCTGTTGTTCTTTCAAGTCGTCATATAATATTATGGTTGCTGCTCTAGGTGCTCAGGGAATTTAATCATGTCAATCCACAAGATGATGATGAAGGGAAGGAGTTTGCAAATACACGAGTAAGTGCACCTTTTATTCTTATAGGAAACTAAGGCAGTAGCAATTGGTTGATTCTTGATAATGTCATCTTCTAATAGTTTAGCAACCATTTCAATTTTGCTAAGTTTTTCTATCTTGTTTTGAAGAATCTTTTGCATCTGAATGTGGCTGCTTGTCAGCTGAAACTTGGAGAATGCAGAAAGTCCATAGAGACATGCAATAAGGTATGCTTTGTGACTTCAAATTGTGGCAGCCCTGTTTGTTTCTTGGGGGAAAAACATTATAGCAATCAAATTAGTTCTTAGCTTTAATAATTGTAATAAGCTGTCAGTTGATTTTATTGAAGAAGTTGATTGTATGTAAGACATGTAAAACACCAACACCCCCCCTCCTATCCCATCTAACTTTGAAAGAAACCCCCGCATGCTCGTAGGTTTCAGACCATCATTGCGCTGTATATCTTCAACTGGTTTTTATAATTGATTTCACAGGCCAAGATAAATTTTCTTGAGTTTTGTTTCTGATGTCTATTCATCCTGGAACTATGTAGGTTTTGGATGCAAACCCTGCACATGTGAAGGCTCTATATCGCCGTGGAATGGCTTACATGGCAGCTGGAGATTTTGAGGAAGCAAGGGCTGATTTCAAAATGGTAATGCTATTAAAACATAAACAATAGCAATGCTATTGTTTATTTTTATTTTATTTTTTATACAATGAGGAGTAACTAATAATTGACGGTCATAGTATTTGATCATTAAATTCTTCACAACATTTAAAAACTTGCTTTTGGATGTCATCAGATGATGAAAAGCGACAAGTCATCTGAAGCGGAGGCAACTGCTGCTCTTTTAAAACTCCAGCAGAAGGAGCAGGTGGGTTGGAGACCCATAAATTTTCTCTATGGTAGTATCTGAGCTAGAATTGAAAAAATGGTTTATATCATAGCATCTGCTGATCAATTGATGTGCAGGAAGTTGAAAGGAAGGCTCGGAAACAATTTAAAGGTCTATTTGACAAGAAGCCCGGAGAAATTGCTGAGGTTGGAGATAGAGAAGAAGATCATGATACAGGTGAAAAGCAGAGCAACATTGACAAGGGGGATTCGGATGCAGAAAATTCAGATGAATCGCATGAAGATGCAGCCGATGCACGTCAAATGGGTTGGTTCTCCCGCTTCTGGCCGACTGGTAGAAGACTATTTTCAGGTCTTGGATTGCAGAGATGCACCATTTTATGATTTGGATGTCAAAATAACATCCTGGCCTGGTCTTGGTAAATTATGTCATTCCCAGTCATTGAGTGTGGTGGCAATTTATGTTTGGGTTGGCGGCCGGAGAAAGAATCAGTTGTAACAAGCATACATGTACCAAGAAATACAAAATAGAAAATGAATGACCATCTCCAAGGCACCTTTGAGAGTATATTTCTAGACAAATACACTCCTCTTAATAGCATGCATGCATGAGGTAATTAATTATCAGGCCAGAGTCATGTAGTCCTTTGGATTTCGCTATATATGCGAGCCGTTTACTCTGATTTGTGCACATGCATGTACGTTGATGCAACTTTCTATTTCTACTCTCTCAACTGTCCGAATGGGAAAAGTAAATTACAAAAAGGAAAAAAAAGAAAAAAGAAAAAAGATAAAACGGTGCATATTGTTGCATAGGTTGACATTTCATTCTCAATTGGGTTCTCAAGTCTTCTGTCTCACTGATCCTTCTCCCAGTCTTTCTTTCAACTATTAAGCATATAAAATAAACAGTTGAAGGATGTTTAATTCAACCTTACTAATTATCACAGCAGCAATGATAACAACACGCAGTAACATAACATGATCTGTGTCATATCGATCGATAGGAATCTCCACACATTACATATATATTAACACTAATAAAAGACTAGCTAGTACCCGCAAATTTTGTGAAAACTCTTTGAAAAAAAGTTGGAATCTATAATAAAAAGAAAGAGATACTTTTTTTCAAATGCTTACACAGGATATAGACACTCTAAGCCTGTCTAAATCGTTTTCCTGATAAATCATCAAGATATAGGAGAATTAGATCACACAGAATAAAGAAAGTTATCGACAGACTGCAACCACATGCATGATAAGAACGGAAATAGCAGTGAAAGTACACCATGCATGCACGTCCTTCGAAATACATTAACTGATCTTGATACAAAATTAAACTTTAGACATGATATTGGGGGAGGACATGTTCTCGGCAGGTTTGGCTATGGCAATGGCACGAGTCTTGATGATGAAGAACCCAAGGGCATGACCTGCCACCGTGGCTATGAAGATTCCAAGGTTGAAGGACATGACGGAGAGCATGACTAAGTAACCTAAACCCATGCGAAAGGCATAGACAGTGGCCTGAGTCAACTCGCCCACAATCAGTTTCGTCCCCGACTTCACAGCCGGCAAGATAGATAGGACCTCTGTAGCTCGGGCTAGAAAAAAGACAAAGAAGAGAGCCAACATGTACATGCCGAGGTTTTGGTTGGGCCATCCGGAGAATAGGACTATAGCATCTTTGCCCCAGTAGAAGCTCATGTGCATCATCATTTGGTTGCTCATGCCACCATTCGGCATGGTTCCGGAAGGAGGCATGTCCATGTGATCTCCATTATCATGTTCATTAGACATTTCTCAGAGAGAGAGAGAGTTGGCTCGAGGAAATTATGTAAGTTTTTCTTACTGATTGTATATCTAAACAAGAAAACCAATGACACTGGAGGTGATGACGAGATTTGAAATCATGTAAATGGTCATTTGACAGCTTTGATTATCCTTTCTTTTTGTTTTAATATTTAAAATTTTTATATTCCCTAAGAATTTGTTTGTTTGTTCATCTAGTCATTTTCATTTTTTCTTGGCCATTTGTTCATCAACTCGATAGGGTGCGTGGAAATTGGGCTGTAAAAAAAAAAGAGAGGTTTGTGAGGGGTACTTGACTTGCAGAGAGACCGCACGTACATATAGGAAGGGTTAGGCTCTACTTATTTCATGGAAGAAAAATTCTATTTATCATCCTTATACTATGCGTATATTTTTATATTTTACTTTTTTATTTTTTTCTACTTAATTGATGTGTGATGTAAGGATAATGAGTAGAAGAACTCCTCGTAAAATAATAACTACTTGGCTTTTATTTTGGTCATTTACAATAGAAAAGAAACCAACGACGACTTTCAATATTTACAAACATGCCCTTTTCAATCTTTCTCACCTATTTCCTTTTAATCCCGTTACATATTAGAAAAGCACATATTTATATTGTTTATGGGCAAGATTTGATTTGTAAGAAAATTTTATAAATTTAAATCTTACAAATCAATTAATTGCGCTACATCAATTACTTGGGAAGAGGTAAACCCAATATAACACAATCTTTAAGTAAATAGGATAAAGTATAGAGTTAAGATTTGAACTCAGGATCTTTGTTCTGATATAATATAAAATCATCATTTATATAAAAAACATAAGCTAATAGGAATATATAAATTTAATTATTTGTATTATATTATTAGCACTTAGATGTAATCATTAGCTTTTACATCTAAGGTTTCTTTATGATCCGTTTGGTTGTTGAGAAACCGGGTGAATAAAAAGGAAAAATATAGTTACAAACACAATTGTGCACTAATCTGTACACCAATGTGATGTGATTGGTCAAAAAGTAGATTTTATTGAAAATAGTGTTAATTTAAATTTTAAGTATGAATGAATCAGTATTGGTATACAGATTAGTACGCGCATGTGTTTGTATATAGTAAAACTCGAATAAAAATAGAATCTTAGATTCTTGTCTTCATCAAGCCAGTTTGTTTTGAACAACTTATGCATATAAAATACCGGACTTCGTTTCATCTATTGCAGTGTCTTTTATTTTTCTTGGCAACCAAACAGATCTAGCATGTACATGCACACAAAGAGTATTATGTATATATTTGACATGTAATATTTTTTTATGACCATGTGATAGTAGATCTTGAGTTTGTGTTTATCGGATTTCTTTTTTCTTTTTCTCTTTTTTTATTTTTTTTTATAATCAATGTTTTTTCTCCTGGATATGTGAATTTCTTGATATGTTGCTAGCTTATTGGACGAGGTTTATCATGAGAATTACCTTTAAGGAAAATAGAGTTTCTACAAAGAGTAACACTAGTTATAGTCTTAGGGCACCCTAAGTTGGTTTCCATGACAATAACATTTACGAACTTCGATTAAAATTTTAGGGTGATATGCATGTGTATGTGTGCTTTCATTTTTGCATGTACCTGATTCTTATTTAACTTGGGTTCTATAGCACAGACAAATACTTCCCCTCTTGGGTGAGTTAGCAAGCTGAACAACTCATGGAAAGCAGGTTATTTTAATGTTATGGCATCAAGGTTGCTTTTATGTAATGACATTGATAAGCCGAATCCCCAGTATATTCAAGAACCTCATGCATGCATGAATGATATTTTTTATTTTTATTTTGAATATTTGATTTTAATTTAGAAACAAAATCGCGATATATGCCTTAATTTTCACATGTAATATATTTTTATCAACAAGCTACAAAATTTAAATTTGAACTAACACCAAGTACTGCATGCAAGACATGATTAAAATCATTCCATTGTGGAAGATTATAAGGTAATTGAAGGCCGGATTACGAGCCAAAATGAAAAGACAAAGCAACTAGATAGATAATCCAGTGATGATCATCAAAAGACCGAAAAGAAACGAAATTAACCATGGAAAATAACTTCAAAGAACTGAAAAGGAAAAGGTTCTGCTGTGAGTACCTATTATATATATATATATATATATATATCATAGCAGCTAATATATACCTATACCAAGATGATGATCTTTATCGATCAGAAGGTCCACTAGGATCGAGTTGTTTACATAGTCCAAGATAAGTGAGATAAAGAACTCGATCCTTTGCACCCGTCCTGTGATTCTTGGTGTGATGATGATCTTTATCGATCAAAAGGTCCACTAGGATCGAGTTGTTTACATAGTCCAAGATAAGTGAGATAAAGAACTCGATCTTTAGCACCCGTCCTGTGATTCTTGGTGTGCTTGCAGAAATACTTCAACTGCTCAAGCGTGTAGCAACCAAGCATTTGTCCCAGAAGCAAAAACAGCCAGTTTATCGCCTTCTTCTTCTGTGAGATAATCGGTTTCGCGCTGTTTTCTTGACCGCAGAACTTGCACTTTGGAAGAACCGGATTCATCCAATTGCTCGGCGCCCTGTCATGCATGCTGCTCTTGTTCTCCGCGATATAATGCCCAACTTCATCAAACTTTTTCTCCAGATTATACCCAATCTCGTACTGACGCTCGCACCGCTTGCATTGGACAGAGCCAGTAACGGTATCGATTTGCTTGGACAGCAGGCATTCGAGACTGTAGAACGTGGTTCGACGCGTCGTGGCCCATGGGAACGGAGCGTTGACGGTGTCAGACTTTCCCTCGCGCAGCACCCGTGACTGTTTACGACGAGCGCGTATGGGGCGAGGGGGGCCTCCTTCTGGACCGCACATAATCGAGGTACTTGAACCCGAGGATTCCGGTACCAATGCGGCTGGCACAGCGTATAGACGGTGTGGGGTGGGTGGGGATGATAACAGCGCTTGAAGTGATATTGATTGAGCCAGTGGCGAGAGTGGCGGAGGGGGAGATGGCGGCGGCGGAGGAAGTGGCTGGTCTACCGGCAACGAACTGTACTCGCCATTTAGAAAAGAATTAAGAGAAAGAGCAAGCTGCAAACCATTATCATCTTTGTCGCGCTCTTGTTGAAGCTTGGTTTTGAGGTTGTAATGATCTGGGCTATTGTTCTTTCTCAAATCTGGGCTACTGTTCATCCTCCTCAAGTCTGTGCTACGGCTATGGCTATTGTTCTTCTTTCTCTTCTTTAAGTTAAAGTTCATCGTCAACTTCCTTATTCCTCTTCATGATGCAGACTTGGAAGAAGAAGAGGAAAGACGAGACCTAAAAGAAGCAGATATTGTGTAGAAGGATTAATAGAGACGTATCTCAAATTTATAGGGGATCGGGAGTCGAGGACTATTCAAATTATTGTTTAATACTGATAATTTCCCTTTACCGCTGCTGATTGGTTCATACCATATTCTGGAGAAATTACCATATGCATGGTCAATGTCTCCTGTCTACATGCAGCGGGTGATTAAATTGTGGAATGCCAATATTCTTTTTCTTTTTTGAGAAATTAAATGCCAATATTCTTTGTACATATTAATTACGACATGGCGCGGTCCAACTGCATCAACAATTATCATCCCGATCCTGATCTGTAATTCTTCTTTTATATATACACATAATTTATGAAATAATATATATCAATTATTAATTTAAAATTCTCATTATTTCAAAATTCTCATTTTCCTAGAATTTGAAATCAGAATTTAGATGATGATAGGGTATTGAAGAATCAGTGATAGAATTTCAAAAAATAACAAAGAATGTAAAGTACGTACGTAGTTCAAATGCCAGTCATAATCTGGTTTTTTCTGGATCGATCGAGGGAGTCATGAATTCTATTGAAGTTCCAATATGTCCAAATTGTCAGATATTAATCGAAATGGGTGTTAACAATAGGCAATAATAACTGATTTGTCTTGGGTTTCGTAGAGTTCATTAATTTAAATTGACTTAAATTTAATTACTATCCATTTTCCCCCCCTTTCAATCCAGTGCATGCATTTACATGCGGATTTGTTCTCAAGACGTAACTGTTTGAGTCTTGAAGACGTGCATATACAACATTTATTTGTGTGATACACGCAAGAATTATAGCACTTTTACACATTTGATTTTTTCTAAAGGTTACGAGCTATGAAGAAAATTTAGCGATGAGAAATTATGATATATAAATGGAAAATGTGCAAATAATTTGAAACTCATGTAAAAAAAACAACTCACAATTTAATGTTTGAGTCTTTTTTTTTTTTTTTCAAATATAAATACTTTGGCTATAAAAAGATTTTACCAAAGTAAACCTATTAATTGATTGTATATATAATGTATCACATGAAATCATGTCAATTTTGAGTTTATTTTAGTAAAACTTCTTTAGAGGCTGTAACACTTCTCTTTTTAAAAAACCTTGGGATTTGCATGTTTTAAAATTGTATATAATAATTATTCTATATAAATATACATGTCATAAAAAATAAATAATAAACCGATAATTCAAACTGAGGCCACATTAGCGTTTCAATATCTTTAGTATATCTTCGTTTTTATTTGTCTATATTTTTTATTTCACACATCTTATCATTATATAAAGAGTTTTGCTACATACAAGCACAGTTGTGCACTAATCTGTGTACCAATACTGTTTTATTCATACTTAAAATTTAAATTAACACTATTTTCAATCAAATCTACTTTTTGACCAATCACATCATATTGATGCACAGATTAGTGCACAACTATGCTTGCAACTATATTTTTCCTTATATAAAACTTAACGTCGTCATGGTTATTACTCTATCTTGGATTTAAAAAGGCTGCCTAAAGCAAACTTTTCTCGAGTGAATAAGTGACTCAAATTTTGTTAAAATTTGTAGGGCTCTTGCATTTACGATCGAGTCTTAATTAATATTTAAAAAGTTTTAAAAATTCAAAATTAAATTATTTGAATATTACATATTAAAACACTTTTTAATATTAAATAAGTTAGAAAGTATGTTCAAGGAAAAACATTATTTGATTTTTGAAAAGACTACCAATGGACGAAAATATCCATACAATTTTAAGATAATTACAATTTTTAAATTTTAAAGGATTTGGCAGCTTTTGTGAAATAAAAAAGCAAAGATGTAGAAGTTTAATTTAAGCATCGACTAAAGTTGGAACAGTGGGCACCTATCTTTTTATGTCTCTCATGATACAAATGCTCAAGAACAAGTAAATAACTATATCTGGCCGGGCACAAGGGATAGTAGAGTAAAGAAGAAAGAAAAGGATTGAGAAACATTGGTGTTGGGGGGAATGGAGTCATTGACAAGGGTTTCAACAAATGTAGGTAGCAGAGTTGCATTTCTATTTCAGATCATATTTTGAAAATAAAAAATTTGATTTGTAAACAAATTTCTAGGTCTCCTCATACACTATAAAAATAAATTACATCAGAAAAGCATACTGTAAAGAATTTGAAACAGATATTTTCTAATCCTAATTTCTGCTCAAAATAATTTCCTTAGTGAGAAGGGATGCCTTTCATTTTCTGCATGAGTTGTAGTTTGCAATGGACTTCATAGACGTGCATGCACAAGCATCAAATTCATGAGTCACATACAATCACATAAAATGCATCTGTACACAACATTATACCAGTTATAGAGGAACAATGCATTCTCTGCATTGACAATTAACATAAAGGCATATAAGTACAGAGAACAAACTTGCAAAGAGTATTTTCTTGAACACTTAGGCAACGACAGAAGCATTTAACTTAAACTGATATATTTATAAGCCTATGGAGAACAAAACAAAACGAATAAACCACAACTACAAGTGTATAGAGAGAGAGAGAGAGAGAGAGAGAGAGAGAGAGAGAGAGAGAGAGAGAGAGAGAGAGAGAGAGAGAGAGAGAGAGAGAGAGAGAGAGAGAGAGAGTTATGCATACATAGGATCAATTAAGAGCCAAGAGAGACTGTACTTGCAGTATCTAATTTGATCATCACTATACATCCAAATTTGATCATTACAATAATGAAGAATAAGTTATGAAGTACAATATTGACTTTTGGATCTTAATAGAGGATGCCAAATTATAGTCAGCAATCGTTGGTAGGTCTAACACATTGGTTTTCATAGTTTGGAATGTGAAGTGTAAAACACCTAGAAATGTCATAACGTGTGAAAAAGTGTATGTAGGAGTCACTGATGTGGCATACTTTTCATACATCAGTAGTTTGTTAGAGGTTTTAGTTTTTTATTTTACTAAAGTTTACTAGGGATTATCTACAATTAAAGTAAAGAGAATAGTAGTATAGCAAGGATGAAAGATGGATAAGGATGAAACTAGAGAGAGAGAGAGAGATTATATATATTAAAGCTCAAAGTTAAGATGGCAGCTACATAAAGTTAATAGTTTAATAATCTTTGTGAATATTTTAGGGGAGAAATAGTAAAGATTGGTTGATCATGAAGATCAAGATCATGGGCATGGCATGGAGGGGATTCTTTCACATCCCTTCTGAGTTGTTTTGGAGTTTAATATATAATGTGGAACATAATGACTAATTAAATTCTTTAGTACCCCAAATTAATTGGCATAAATTAATGGGTGTCATCTTTATCCCGACACTTCCAACCCATGTTTCTCAACTTTCAACTCCTCTTTAATTAGTTAGATGCTAATTGTTGATTAAGATAACGAACAGCTAGCTAGCTGCTCATTGGAGATTAAGATTTGCACACCTAGTTTAGCATATATAAGCTCTGCTACCCTTGATTCAAGAAGATTGGGCAAAATAATAATAATTCTTCAACATGTAATCACATCAAGAAGCATCTTCCTTAGGATGCATGTGATATGCAAGTGTATCACATCTAATTAACAATTGGTTTTCCTAGTTTCATACAGATCATCATCACCTTGAATACCTATATATACACTTCCATTTAAATACCTTTTTTTTTTTTTTAATTAGATTAACAATATATAGAGCAAATACCCTATTCTCTAATGAGAGATTAACTATAAGATTTGAAAAACATCAGTAGTTAATTAATCAACATTACCATGGTACTGTTTAATTATTAGAGTTAATTAATTACATCTCAAATGTTCTTAATTACTATTAGCTAGCTAGAATTCATTATGGTTCATGTACATCATGATTTATATTCCTCTTTGGGTTTAGAACATTATTCTTAGGGCTATATATTTAGTCTGATACCAATTTCTTATTGCAATTGAGAGCCCTTTTCAGAGCCCACAGGCATGCATACAACATGTAGTCTGTTGTGGGGGTAAAGGGGGCTTATATATGTACATTCTAGTTGCCTTGTTGATGGGTGATTGAGAAAGTAGGAATTTAATGCAAAAATGAAAAAAAAAATCTCAACACATCCACAAAATGCAGATTCACAAAAAAATCTCGTGCAAAAGAGGACTAGATTTTAGATTCAAACATCTAGAAATTAGTAAACAAACAAAAAGCCCAGTTTTTGTAAAGCAACAAGCGTGAATGAAGGGGGAGAGATAGAAAAATTCATTGCAGCCATACCTGTGGTGAAGAAAGGTACCCAAGAGTCTCAATCGACAATCTCGATGTCCGTGGTGTAGAAATCATTGAAAAAGTCCAATTGCCCAAAGAACGAATCTCACGTCACAGATTTTGTATTGGAAGGAGAGGACGACCTTAGCTTCCGCAAAAGGAAAATGAAGTGGAAGAGTATGGGCTTTGGGTGGTGATCAAAGATGGAGATCAAGCCATGCAAGAGTGGGTGGATTAAGCTAGTACTAGGGAATGGGGGAAGAACAGAGAAGTGGAAAAGGGAATGGGCAAGCTAGTTTGGGGTGGGGGGAGGGGGGGGGGGAATAAAACGTTTCATGTTTTGGAGCCCCTTTTTCACTTTTTTGCAATGATGGTTAATTCGTTGCAACAAGTTTTTTCTTTTTGCGGCAAAAAAATTCGCCGCAAAAAGCTATAAATCACTACAAATAACAAATTTAGGTCTCTTATTACCAAGCGATGTTAACAAATTTAGGTCTCTTATTACCAAGCGATGTTAAAAGGCCACGAAGACTTTCAAATTGTTGCAAAAAGTCATTTGTGTTAGAAAATGAAGAATGAACATGTTGGAGTTTTTGCAAATGGTGACAATCACTACAACAAATTCAGCCTTTTGCCACCATTATTTTTCCAGTAGATCATAACTTGCAACTAATACATGCTTTTATTCACAAATGTTATGTCTCCAGAAACCAGTCGATGAATTTGTCAATAAAAAGCATTGTTTTTGGCAACAAAATTTCACCTCAAAATTTCTTGACATTAGAAGTCAATTGCGGCATGTTTTGTATGTGTTATAATGACATAAGTCACCACGGCTGTATTTTCCCATTATTAAAGTCACTCAATCTTTTGTGATGAGTAAAAATTGCTGTTATAACTGGGTTATATAAAATGGACATTGAATCCGCTAGACTTTTCCCCTCTCTTCTCATTAGTCTCTCTATCATTGCGCGTACACTAATTTTGGGCGAAACCACAGCATCCTTTGAGAAAATTCCTACTTATCAAAGATCGAGAATCATTGCTGCTAGAATCTTGTTTTGAACTAGCAACCACTAAATCGTCTTCGATGGTGAAGATTGTTGATGGTTTAGGGATCATTTTTCTGGTCGATTCACGGTAGTATCGGGAGATTCTATCTCCCTAGCTGTCACTGCTTAGTCCTCCCCATCCCTTGATTGATCTTACAAAAATTAGTCAGTTTCAGGCTTTCAGCCATAAGTTTTGTGAGCTAGCAACGAGAGTAGTTGGAAGATACGGTCAAGTAAAAAGCCTAAAAAGCCTTTCGTTATTTTCCATTGCCGCCCTTGTTTTGCTATATTTCTCTGGTTGTCTTAGTTTTTTTGAGATGTATGATGAGGGGATAAGAGGTATTTCTTGGTAGATTTATATCACACGAACCTTTATTGCGCTTGGCATCTTCATAGTTTTGAAAGCACAAGTTGTATTTTTTGTCTCTGGCTTTAAACTTTCCTTCAAGCATTGTAGTTTGGTGTTCACGAAACCAATAACCCATTTTATATTAACTTGTGTGAATACTGAATTTGGGTCCACTTCCTTATGGTTGATTCATCACTCTTTTCGCAAACAAGTGGGATTTGTACCAAGTAAATCCTGTTAGTTTTTAAGATTATTTTATTTTTCTTCCTTGCGTGATTTAGGTTGGTTTGTCGATTTGCTTACTCCAAAACATTGGGTGGCATGCCATGCAATACCAAGAAATAGTTGCTGAAAAACCATATGCAGTACAGTGGCATCTGGTTAGAAAGATTTTTGATGTTGGCTATATTCGAACAACTTTGGAGGATATATTCGACTAGCTAGCCTTGAAGAGTAATCTTCTTGATTATAATTGAACTAAAACCCTATGTGTCTCTTCTAGTATTAGAGTGTAATCTATAAATTGTATGACTTCAAAATGCAAATGGTAGAACACTTGGGTGATAAAAAAAAAAATTCCCTTCTCATTCCACTTTGAAACATTTAGGGCGGGAACAGAGCATAGAAAGGTCAAAGATCATGATAAAAAGTAGGAGCGAGGAGAATCTTATTAGAGGTTTAAGAAAATAAATGATTGCATATACTGGCGTGAGTTTGCACAGTGAACTACCAAGCAACATGTTATGTGCTGGGCTAATTGGGTCTCACTTCATTAGTTGTAATGGTCAATTTTTTGTACATTGGGTTTGCTTATAGTCTAGACAATCATGATCCTTTCATAAATTAATATTGCATATATATATATAGGGGTCCATTTATATAAATTATAACAGATGGTTTTGCAAACTGAGGGTAGAACCAAAACAATAAGTTGGAAAAAGTGGCAGAGTTTTTAAAAATGACTGGTTTTGGTTTTGGTTTTGGAAGAAGAAAGAAGAAAGTGGATGCAGAGTTTATACAGAATAATTTTTTTCTTCTTAGGTCAATGTAGCCTCTGTATGGTTTAGATTTGAAAAGAATGGAGGATACGGAAGGATAATTGCAGAAATCTGAAGACATCTTCATTTCTTAAGCAACTATAGCCCTTTTCTCCTTCGTTTCCCTGCTTCTTTCCAGGATCTAGAAGGAGATGCATATGTAATTCAACATGCATAAATTATAAACAAAGTAGGAATCGAGCGTAGGCTTGATATGGATTATTTTTTGTTGAATTTGGAGTTATACAAAGAGCCAAGAGCTGAAATTTTCATTTTTAGGTCAATTAGCTTGCTTTATTTTTTGGCATCATCCAAGAATATCTTCCAAATAATAAAGAACTTTTGTATACCATCTATTGAGTAGTCCAACTCCAAAGCTCCCATGAACATTCTGCCAAAAAATAGATACAGGTTACATGACTTTTTATTTTTATCTTTCGTTTTTCTTATGGTTTTGAATACTTAATAATTATTTATTGTCTGGGGATGTGCATGCATGGCTGGTTATGGGGTCGACCCATCTCTACTGTAAGGTTTTGAGTACTTAATAATTATTTATTGGCTGGGGATGTGCATGCATGGCTGGTTATGGGGTTAACCCATCTCTACTGTAAGAAATATATATATATATATATAAATTTTGTATATCAAATCAGCTTGAAAGTATTTTGTCTTTTCAGAGATAGATCAATAGGCCACCAACATTATCTTTCACTCCCAAACAAAGCTCTTTGCCTTTTGGATTTTTGCATTACTCGATTGATCGCCAAGGCATCTAAAACAAATAAAAGACAAAACTAAGCCCCACTAAGATCAAAATAAGGTGTTGGATACCTGTAGCTTGCTTTATATACACTGAAAGGTTAGAAAGGATCCAAGTATGAGCAGCTCATCAGTGTGCATGCATGGGTTGATATACCATAACAGCTTCTGGGCATGAAGATCCAAGGCCTGGCAGGAAGGACCAACATTCAAGTCATGACACTCAACATACTAGGCAAACAGAGTAGTCAATCGGACGAAGCTACCTTGTTTTATGCTTCTTTCCAGGAGTATAACCTAACCAATTAACAACCTATGTGGAATAGAATGTAGTTTAAACTATAATAGTTGACCTTTTATAGTGTTAGGATCTGTTTATTTCATATCATTCCTCATTTATTTCTTTATTTATCATTCCTCAGTTTCCACTTTCCAATCTTCCCTTTATTTGTTGTCTTGCAATCTTCTTGATTTCACCATCTTTATGGTGATTGATTGCATAGCGATGGTGGACCAAATTGTTGGTTTAGTTGCATTGCAGTAGATGTAACCACAATGGCCATTGAATACCCCCTGCAAAACCCACAAAACCACGTGTAATTTAGGTAACCAATTATTGTGGCACATTGTGATAACCACTTATTGTCACCAAAAATATGAAATGGAGTTTTTTTTTTTTTTTTTGAATGGAAACCTTTTTATAGCTCAAAAAATGCCTTACATAGCTTCTTGTAATACAATTTCAGAAATACACTCGGGGACATTTTCAATATCCATTAATGGATTTGTAAGTGACATTGCATCTTTGGCAAGGCCTTGTGCAGCTTTATTTCCACTCTCCTTGTGTAGTTGATGGACCAAATGGCAAATGAATATGATATACTTTTTGTCCAGTTGCAATCCCACTAGACTCTAATCATTCCCTACCTTCATGAGGGAGTTAACAACTTGCATTAAGTCCCCTTCTATTCTAAACCTCCTGATTCCTATGTCTTTACAAAAATTAATGATGACTTGCATTGCAACCACTGAAGCCAACAGAGGTCCTGCAACGTACTCTCTAGAGTCACGACAAGCCCCAATGACCTGTCCAAAGAAAAAGTAATAATTACTCCAATGCCTATCTTGCCTCTAGCCTCATCCACTATTGCATTCCAATTCACCTTGAATGATTTTGAAGCAGGTTTCATCCAGGCCCCATGTTGAGCATTTGAGTTCATGTCTGGTTGAGATGCCTCTTGTGTTGCTTGAAATAATAGCACCTCCTCCTTTGCTCTCTGGACCAAATAAAGGGGATTTTGTATCTTCCTTTTAAACACAAAAGCATTCCTCCTTAACCAGATCGACCTGACTATAACATCAGTGATTTCAAGTTCATCTTTGTTCAATTTTCTAGTAAGTTCTCTCCATATTTCTACAAAACTCTCACTCAAGAAAGACATCTTTTGGACCTTTATCTAACCATGCTCCACACATCTCGGGCTGCCACACAAGACCAGAGGGCATTTCCTGCAACTTCTAGATAGGCCTTACAAATTGGACATCTATCTTCTTCTATCACCTTTCTTTTGTAGAGATTGGAACAAGTAGGGATAGCATCTCTACAAGCTTTCAAAATGTGCATCTTCACAGAGTTTGGTACATTTAGCCTCCAAATGTATCTCCATATCTCATCATTCCTTTGCCTATTCAAAGGGCTAGTTTTAAATCTGGTAGTCATTTCTCTGTGAGCATAGTAGGCACCTTTACAGATAGCTTACCATCTTTTGAATGTAACCAAACCAGTTTATCTTCCCTCTCTACTAAGCTGATTGGTATCTTAGAACTTGATTTACTTTTGGGGGGCTGAAAATCTGGTTCAGAAACTGCACATTCCACCATCTTGTCTCTGGGTTGATTAATTCTGCTACTTTAGCATGCTCTCCAATGCTTGGGGCCTCTGAACTATAATGTATCAAAATTTAATTCAATTCATTCACCACACCAAATGAAACATTCCAAGGTATCAAGAACACTGTTGATCACTAGTTCTGACATTATAAGCTTCCCAATTCTCTAATATGCATTCCTTTCCAACAAAACACTCCACGGTGTTTGGATTGCCAATGGTAGTGGGTTCTGTAACTATTGTGTACATTCTTTGTTATTGACTATATGCTGCTTAATTCCACCCTTTTAGTTCCTCTCCCAATTGATTCCAAAATAATAATAATAATAATAATAATAATAATAATAATAATAATAATAATAATAAAAAATAAACAATCTACAGTGATCAATTCATGCATTACTCAATGAATATAGTCAATTCCAGCAAGCTTGGCCAGTACTTCAATGTAACTCCAACTATATTTTCGAAGGACTAGCAAGAATAGAACATGACCTGAATAGCAGTATCAGTTTCCAATGCTATTGTTTGACTAACAGTAGTATTGCTTTAAAAAAAAAATTGATCTTTTGATCAATGGACTCCTTCAGATACTGGCCAAAACAATTGTAATCATGCGCAATACACAAACTTTATCATTAGAAGAATTAGAGAATAACAGAATAGGAGCATACAGTCATGTAACAGGGAGAAGTTTTAGCAACCATGCTCCAGTCCACCTTACTATCAAATGGCTTATAGCAGAAAAAACCCCAACTAATGAATCATAAGTAGTAGCACTCCCCCAATATTCACATGTTGCTTCCCTTAAGAAAAATCCGATTCTCCTCCTTCCCTCCACCATGTTGCCATACATAAAGTTATAGCTGCTAGATGTTTTTAATACTCTGCAAGTTTCATCAACCAAAATGATGAAATTTTTAATGATAGATTCGACTATGTTGACTAAGATGAAATGCACAAATGGGTTTATTTGAGTGTTGCTCACTCTGCTTATAGCAATGACATTTCAAATTTGTTAGTTGGTAGCTAGGAAACTCTATATGAATCCTGTGAGCATAAGTTAGTGTGGTTTCCATTTGCTCCATTGCCATTTAAATTAATTCCATTTGATTTGTACTAATTAACTAAGACTTTCTATTTTATTCTATTTTCAGAATTCTTGAAGCATGCTGGAAATCTAAATTTATATATCTGGGTATAGGAACATCATGTACACTACTAGCTAGCTGGTTAGGTGCCCAAGTTGGTGAGTTAACGTTCTAATTTACACTAATCCGGGTTGAAGTATCATTTTATATGAGACGTAGTTTAACGTATATATGTTAGAGATTACAACCATGGCTTTCTACTTGATGGCGTCTTTTTATTTGCATTTTTGTTTTTGTTTTCCCTTCCTAGTTTTTGATTTTTATTCTTCCTTCATCAATGTAGGTGGCTGAGCTATCTTTTGAAATTTTTTGAAGGTTAACTTGTCATGATGCAACCTTTTTTGGGACATGACCTTTAGCAAATTTAAACTAAGCTGTTTTAGTCTCACACTTGCTGTAATACTTGCCTACTATTTGCCTTGATATAGGGATGTATGTGACATGGTTCCAAATATGTTCTTCCAAGTGCAGATTTTTTAGGTTCTATCAAGGATAAATCCCAACTGATCGTATTCCACGGGGACAAAAGATTATCAAAACAATCTTGATTATGCTATGTAAAAACTGATGGTATATGTACAATTTCCAGGATAAGCAATGCTATATAAAATCTTTTGTGACTTGTTATGATTATATAAAAACAGAGTGTATGAAAGCTCTTTACAATCTAATTTTAAGAGTGAGCTGTGAACATATCTATGCTTGAGTCCAAATGTAGTTTGATGTTGTTTCAATTTCATTCTCACAACTTTTGATTGCAAAGATTCTTGAAAACAAGAAAAAGGTTTTGTAGCTTGTAAAGAATCTTATGTTTGGACACTTCTCTTTAGTTCGGTTCTGATTTCATTTTCTCCCCTCACTTTGAATTGTAAGGCCATCATTGACCTCTCTAAAGATGAAAGAGAAGCTTATTAACCCTTGAAATCGTATAAAAATATGGCCCGACAAGCCCCGTAATACAATTACATTGAACCATTCCTTTGAAATACCCAAATCCTCTATATTGTTTTTGGCCTCACACCTGGTGCATGTAATACTTGCCATATTTGGCTTCATATGTGGACATGTGGCTTCTAATCTTACTTTACACACATACTTGGGAATACAAGTGAATTGGGGACTTCATATCTTTCTTTGTTCATATCTGCAACTTTTTGTCTGTTCTTTTTCTTTTCCTCTTTTGTGTTGCCTACTATTTTCTTGCCCTATTGGTTATTCCACATAATGCTCCTATTGTATATTGACTGCCATGATGCAAGTATTGATTCTGTTTTGCAGTGAAAGGTCCATGGATCTTGTCCTTAGATGAGTGGGTAGACTTATTGGTAAATCCATTATTGTCTAAAAGACCATTATTGTTCAAGAGGAGGTATGAGTCTTTTTGCTACTACATTCTTATACTACATGGTTTGAAGAGCTTGATTCTAATACTGAGGGTTTTTCCAAAGAGAAGATTTTAGATATCAATAAGCATTTCTTTGCTCAACCATCCCATACTAACCCGGCCCGCAAGTTGCAGCTGTTATGACCTGTATGCAAAAATCTATTTTGAGTACTAGTATTTAAGTTAATTCTTCTCTGCTTCTAGTGGCCCCTTTTCCTTAACTTTGTTAATTTACATTGATGATTTTAAACCTACTTATTTTATATATATGTAAGAATTATTGTAGAGAGTTCCATGAACTTGTAGATTTAAAGTTTTTGACTTAAATTATAGAACCATAATTATTACACTCTTTTTCAAGTTGCCATGTCTCTGTGGAGCCTATGATACATCATTTGTTTTGTCAACTATGCACTCAAACTTGGGTATCAAGACAATCCATGGAAGTGACAATGGAGTCTTTGTTTTTTCATGTTTTTCCCATTTGATATTATGCTATTTAAATGTGATTGTAAAGGCTTACTCTACATAAGTCTGCTTGATATAACAAATGGTGTTTAGTTAAACATATAAACATATTTTTCTAAAGATTTGAGACAAATATGTTTCGGCAATTAATCTTTTTCATGTTCAATATTAAAAGTCAATTAGAGTATAATTCTAGGGGCCAGCAAGTACTAAAAGACTTGCTGAATTTTTTTGAGAATATAAGTTGGCAAACCCATTTTCAATAATTTGTTTCTAATGGTTTGTTTCAATTTAACTATACAGTCCATCCCCGCATCATTCACATCAAATCATCACACATTCTTCTTGATAACAACTTTGAAGCTCATGTATGCTTGATTCTCCAGTCTCCATTTACATTTCTTTCTTCTATTACCATGTTCTCTATAAATGTGTTTACCATTTGATGAATCACAAAAATTATTGCCACATTATCTTTGCATATGCGGTATGCTTTCCATATCCTATCAACCATCCCACATTATTCGTAAAGCATGCATATTCTTTTAATGGAGTTGGTCTTGTTATTTATAAATTCTATATGTGATAAAGGTACATTTTGCTTTCTTCTAGTCATGTCACATCCAACTATATGCTTATGGGATAGTGATGCAAAGAAGAAGATTGTTTGACTAAATTAATTGATGCATATGTTTTAAATTCATTTATATTCTGTAGTACCATATTGATCTATCATGATGGTTTTTGAATTCAACTAAAATAAATATTTTCACCTCAACTTTTAGCCTTGTCTCACTAAGTTAATAATAGCTTTAGATAGTTAACATGTTCTATGGATATTAAAATCATTTGACTAAACATATCCAAAGAACGATACTCTACCTAATGGAATAATTGGGGTCTTGAAGTATATACTTACATTTCAAGCTCGAGTACTTGAATTATCAACACATGATAATTCATCACTTTCTAAACTTTTTCCATTCTCTAAGTTAATCAAAAGTCTCATATCATTCTACTTCCCTCATTTCAATGAGTCTATGTTATTTGCTATCATAAAAAACCAACTCTGTGTGTGTGTTTTTTTTTTTTTTTTACCAAATATTAGATAGATAAGGACTGGATGAATATTGAAAATAGATTGCGGTCCAACGGATATGTTGAAGGAATTCATCAATTCTTATCCATGGCTCAAGCCAATGCCCCCGAGAGTGAGACCATTAGGTGTCCATGTTGAATAAGCCGTAATAATTTTTTTCAACCGGTAAATGTCATTAGAGATCATTTGTTCTTGAAGGGGATTGATACTAATTACAAGAAATGGATATTCCACAGAGAAGAAGACCATTTCAATGCCACTCTTTTGGACGATGAAAATAATGGATCTGATTTCGGTGACTACATTGATGATATAGATGAGATGTTAGATGACATCCAAGTGGGATCATTTATGGATCGTGCAATTGGTTTAAATGCTGGTGGTACTGAAGACCACAACTTTAGTGATCCAAGACTCCAGACCTTTGAACAGTTGTTGGATGATGCATGACGTCCACTATGTCCATCATGTACGAAGTTCTCGAAGCTATCATTTGTAGTGAAGTTGCTCCACATCAAGACAATTGGTAGTTGGAGCGTGAAGGCCTTTAACATGGCTATAAAACTATTGAAAACCGCATTCCCGAATGCTCTCTTTCTTGAAGATTATAACGATGCCCGCTGCTTAGAGCATGGATTGGGCTCTGGTTATATGAAGATACATGTATACCTAAATGATTGTGTCTTGTTTTGGAAAGAAAATGTCGACAAAGATAAGTGCCCTAAATGCAACACATCTAGGTGGGTCTCAAGGATGAGTAAACAACGAGTACCTCAAAAAGTGATGCACTATTTTACTTTGAATACAAGGTTGCAAAGACTTTTTATGTCAAAGAAGATAGCACAAGCCATGAGATGGCATAAAGAAGAACGTATTGATGACCTGAGTTGTATGAGGTATCTGGCAAATTCTAAGGTTTGGAAAGCTTTTGATAACAAACATAGTTGGTCTGCCAAAGATGCTCGTAATGTGAGACTGGGGCTTGCAAGTGATGAGTTTAACCCGTTCAATAATATGAGCAAGCTCTACAGCATATGGCCAGTAATACTTATGCCTTACAACCTGCCCCCTTGGTCATGCATGAAAGATCCATACTTCATGATGTCATGTCTAATTTCTAGGCCTAAATTACTAGGAAATGATATTGATGTATTTTTACATCCTTTAGTGGAAGAATTAAAAGAATTATGGGAATATGGTATTGATACATATGATACATTCAGTGCACAAATGTTTCAATTACATGTAGCATTCCTTTGGACTATCAATAACTTTATTGCATATGCTAATCTTTATGGGTGGAGCACGAAGGGAAAGATAGCATGTCCTACATGCAATGCTAAAACTAATTCTATGTGGTTGGTGTATGGGCATAAACATTGTTATATGGGTCATCGTTGATGGTTGGTGCTCGACCACCCTTGAAGAATGAAAAAACGTGCTTTTGACAATAAAGAAAATCACCATGTCCAACAAGAAAAACTCACATCCCAAGCTATACTTGAACAATTACTCGTGGTCTCTAATGTGCAATTTGGCAAAGGTTCAAGGAAGAGGAAACGTACACTACATGAATTAAATTGGAATAAAAAGTCCATCTTTTTTAATCTTCCTTACTGGGCAGACTTGGAATTGAGACATAACCTCGACGTAATATATATTGAGAAAAATATTTGTGATAGTATATTGGGAACATTGCTGAATATTGAAGGTAAAGTAAGGATATCACAAATGCACGTAGGGATTTGGCCAATCTCGGACTGAGGAAAGAATTACATTTACATCATGATGATGATCATTGCTCGATGAGTCTTGCATGTTACACCCTAAATTGAGATGAGATAAGATCTTTTTGTGAGTGGTTGTCACAAGTTACTTTCCCTGATGAATTTGCCTCAAATATTGCTCGGTGTGTGAGCATTAGTGAAGGAAAAATTGCTGGAATGAAAAGTCATGATTGTCATATTTTCATGCCAATGTTGCTTCTAGTCATGATTGGTGGTTACTTACGACCCGACATATTCCTTGCTTTAATCGAGTTAAGTACATTTTTTAAAGAATTGTGCACACAAATGTTGACTTTAGAATCATTGAATCAGCTTTAGGCAGATATTTCTATCATCCTATGTAAACTTGAAATGATCTTCCCACTTGCATTTTTTGATATAATGTTGCATCTCACAATTCATTTACCAAATGAGGCATTACTTATGGGACCAATGCAATATATGTGAATGTACCCTTTTGAGAGGTATCTGGGCAAATTCAAGCATTACATTTGAAACAAAGCCCATCTTGAAGGCTTAATTTCTGAAGCATATATTCATGTTGAGTGCTTAACATTTTGCTTTATGTATCTAAATAACATTGAGACCATGTATCACCGACCTAAAAGAAACTCAGACATTCCACTACCATCTTCTGAAGGCTATTTATCCGTATTCTCACAAAAGGTGCATCCGTTAGGGCCATCTAACACTCACAAGATAGAAGAAACACTCTTTGCAAGGCCTGTTGGTATGTGCTTAATAATTGTAGCGAGATCGAGCATTACCTAGAGTAAGTAATTAATTAATTAATTAATCTTTTTAGTTACTTTACTACTTGAACTATCTATTTTGTAGTGCAGAAAATAACAGTACCATTTTGTAATGAGCATTATAACAAGATCAAACAAGAAGGCACAACTAACATTGAGCATAGGCACCAGGCTCAATTCCTAGGATGGTTCAGGAAACACTTAAGTAATCACTATATATCTAGCTTGTATAAAAATTCTTTATTTTTTGGTTTGTGGGCATAATAAATTACATTCCATTAGGAGTGCATCATCAAGTTAAATATATACTAATTGTAATTGTTCTTGGCATGACATTAGATTCGAGAGTTGCGTACAATGAATCCAACCGAAGTTAGTTATGAAATCTATGCACTTGTATGTGGTCCTGACAAGTGGGTTGCCTCATACGTTAGATGTATAATGAATGAAATTAGGTTTCATACAAAGAGCGTGAGAAACATCGTCGAACGCAAAACAACGGCGTGGTTGTTCGTGGTGAACATCAGTCAAAGCCAGTTGACTTCTATGGTGTTAAAGGATATTTTAGAATTATGTTATATGGGTTGGCATAAAGTATATTTGTTTCAATGTGATTGATGGGAAATCGGTGATAGGAAAAGAAGGATACATGTTGGCGACCACTTGACGAGTTTGAATACTTCTAGAACATCGTACAAAGATGAGCATTTTACCCTTGCATGCCAAGCTCAGCAAGTGTTTTACTTAAAATATATTAGTTTGTCGAGTAGTTGGTATGTGGTTCACAAGATAAGTAATAGGAATGTATATAACATTCCTCTAGTTCTCTCGATTCAAAGTGATGATGATGCAGAATCCTCTGGCAATGATGCTTATCAAGAAGATGAAACTAATCGTAGAAACAATGTGTATGTCAATTGCAATGATCTAGACTTGCTAAATCCATTGCATAGAGTAGATGAAGAACCTTTACACATTGACCCTTCAACCATATTAAAACATCAAACATCCGAACCAACTGACCAAGAGGCCTTCCTTGAAGGTGATAGCTTTGATGAGGACGTGGGGATCGACAACATAAATGACCATAGTGGTGGTAGCAAAGAAAATATTGATCTTGATGATGATACTAGCTCATATTGGAATATGATGGTATGGGCAAGTGCAAGATTTCTTGACATGTTCTAATTAAAATCAATCATCTTATTGATATCCTGCAGATTAAGTGTAGATGAGTGAAGGATTATTACTGTTGTTGTTACTTTTATCAATTCTTTTTTTCCTATATGTATTCATGAATTGTTTTATCTTATTTTGTGTATATATGCATTTTGGTAGAATGAACGTGATGTTCATATCAACAACATGTGGGTGGATTCAATGTACATTGAAGAAGACAATTTGACATCCAGTATGGGAATGTATAACAAGGTTTGGGCTTAGTTTTTTTACTACTTTCAGTGTTCATCTTTACCTTAATGCTAATGGTGTATTGTAACATGCTATATAAATACGTGGTTTCTCTACAACTCATAAATATGCACACTTCTTAATGTTATACTACATAGCATATTCAGAGCCAATACAAGAGATGCATGAAATACATAGTGACTGAACAATTTTACTCTTATATGCAGATGATGTCTTTGGTGGCAGCCAAATGCTTAATGAAGGTCATGAAAGATTAGTATTTACTATGAATGAACTAGGGAGATTGTTTTCTCAGTGATTTTTAGCAATTTTTTGAGCATGTCTTATTAAGGAATGGTAGATTTTAAGAGGTGGTGAATATATCTACAATTCCTAAGAATTTGATATTTCTATTGAGACTTCCATCCAAATTAATGTGATTCTTATATAATTAAGATGGTTTGACAGGTCAAAAGGATTACAAGAACACATAAAATCGTTAGCCCCTAGGTGACTACCACTCCTTCTACATGCATGCCTCCTATAAATGCCACAAATCAAAGGGGAAGTGATGAGTAATGCTAAAAAACATATAAAAGATCTTAAAAAGTAAAATATGAATTAACATTACGTATGTGATGACAATCCAATCAATGAAAACTATAAAAATGGGCTCATCAACATTGGCTACTAAATGATTTGCTATTGTTATTATATTTCTATTCTCAATTTGCTTCTGTACCAACTCATTGAGATTTTTAATATCTTAGAATATAATGAGAGCTAATAGTGTTTTAAAGATTGAGTCAATATTAATAATGGATCTATTGATATTGGGGTTGAGCAATCTAGTTGTAAAATTGGTCTATTGGTCATTTTATCCAATTGTATGATGAGGTGACCATTATTCTAGCATTCAAACAGATGAAATTCTTTTTTCATTCTTTTAGTCAAGTGTGATAATAGAGTAAAATTATAAGCATATCATGGTGAAAACATGATGCTTTCAGTTTATGGATTATTGTAAGACCACCAGCAACTCATTTCCTATAATCAACTATAAGCTAAATTTTAGGGAAAATATATACATATTGAAGTTAGCAACATGGGAGCTGTAGGGTAATACCTAAAATACAATGACACATGCAATTTGGAGAGAAATTGTAAGGCAATCCTAAATCATTCTTGATATTGTATTGAAATAACTTATATTTTAATAGTATATAAAAAAAGAATATAAAGTGAAGTGAGAGAAACAAAGAATAATAAAAAAGGATAAAAATATGATGATTAATAGAGTAGATAAAGAATAAAGAGTAGGATACGGATAGCTCTTGAAAGGTGAATAAATTTGTGACGCCCCCAAATCCCCACGTACGGACACGGAAAAATTGAGACGTCTGGATGATGACAACACGGGTCATCATCCTCCCGACGAGTGCCAAGTGTGTGTAAAAGCAACAAATGTGTACGAAGAAACACGCAGCGGATAGCAAAGTTATAAACTAAGTACCAGAATTTTTTTTTTCTCGTTTAATACAAAACTGTTCAAAACATACATAATAAAATATTACAAACTACAAATATTGTTCAAATCCAACAACAAGACATTAACTACTACTCAATACTTTGGCGGAGCCGCATCCTTGGGCTCAGCCTCCTCTTTATCCTCGAACTCTGTACCAAAATCTACGGAATCAGAAATGGTGCCACAGGTAAGTAAAATCCAAACACCACTAGATAAAAGCATATTAAACTCAAACAACATGCATGAAAGAATGCAATGCACATAACCCATAAAATCACATTTTTTCACGCACGCCAAAAATCCATATGGCCCAAAAACATAACCTTTAAAACCTTTCCTCGCCATTATCCCAGATAATGGCTCAAAAACCAGACCGTCAGAGCACTGTAGGCCTGGAATCACAGGCGGGACTCTACCACCATCCCTACGCGTGCACTATAGGCGGGAATCACAGGCGGGACTCTACCACCGTCCTTGCTTACCACCATCCCTACAAGTTAGTCTGTAGGCGGGAATCGCAGGCGGGAATCGCAGGCGGGACTCTACCACCATCCCTGCTTACCACCATCCCTGCTTACCACCATCCCTACGCGTGTACCGTAGGCGGGAATCACAGGCGGGATTCTACCACCGTCTCTGTTTACCACCATCCCTACACGTGCCTCTGACTCAAACCAGTCAGTCCAACCGTTCACATATACCATAAATCATTTCTCAATTAAATAAAATGCACGTGCATGCACCATGTAAATGCAACCTCAAGGCACAAAACAATCAACCAATCACAAATCAACAAACCAAGCAACTCCGTTCTCAATCCGTTCGAACCTCGAACTCCTCGGACTTAGTCCGGAATCAACCAACCAGCAGTAAATAATTATTGTAAGAGCATAATATATTTAAATCTAAAAGTAGAGTTTGAAAAATATTTACAGCGCTATACGATATTTTTTGAAAGCTCGCTGCGTTACAAAAGGTGGAGGAAAAGCAACGTAACAGTGTATTTTACATTGTGGCCGTGGGTAATAAATTACCCACTTTCGAATGGGGACAAACCAAGGCACGAAATTGATAGAAAATGTTCTTGAGATATTTATGAAGCTATTGGAAGTGAGGTTTGGCCGTTGGTGGTGGTGGAAAAGGCGGTGGAAGGCCGAAAATGAGCTGAACGGAGATGAGCTCGTGGGAGCTGCTCCAGGAATGGATCGGGGCCAAAATTAGGTGGGTTAGGTCGGCAAGAGGTAGTGGAACAAGCTGTGAAGAGGTGGTGGCCGGAGGTGGTGCGACGGCGCCGAAATCAGCAAGAATCCGTGCGGAAAGAAAGGCCTCTAGGTGGCTAACGGCTGACTGGATGGGGGAGATATTTGGTGGAGGTGTTCACCGGTGGAAGGGGAAGAAAACTGGGTGGGTGGTGTAGGTCACGCTACCAGCGAGCGGCGGTTCTGGATTGAGAAAGCAATCGGCGACAGAGAGGAAAAACAGGGCTGGTTCCGTGACTTCCAGCCGTGCGTGGCGGCTAACGGCTGGTCGGATGACCCTGAAAATTGGTGGAGATGATCACTGGTGGGAGGGGAAGATTTTGGTGGGGGTGGTGTACTACACGGTGGCCGGACGGTAGCGAATCTGGCGGTCAAAGGGCCGGCGACGGTAAGAAGAAAGGGAAGAAGCAGCGCGCGGGGAGAGAGAAACCGAGGGAGAAAATGAAGAAGAAAAGAAAGAAAGGAAAGAAAAGAAGAAAAGAAAAAGGAAAAAGGGAAAAAGAAAAGAGAAAAGAAATGAAATGAGGTCTAATCCTCACTCCAGAAACCAAAAACTGATCTGCCAAAGATATTAAAAACATAAAACAACTAAAATAAATTAAACACCACATCAAATAAAATAAAAACAATTTAAAATACAATAATTTAAAATAAAAGAGCTACTATATTAATTAAATTAAAAACACTCATTCAATGAAAATACACGTAAAAGCGGGTCATCACAAAATTGTTAAAAAGAATTAGAGAGATAAATTTTAATTAAAATTTAGAGAATATTAAAATTAGGATATAGTGAGGGACGGGAAAAATAAATACTTTCACGCGGGTAAAGTAACACCAACCATGCACACTGGTTAGGCAAGGGAAAGCAAAAATGTTTTCAAAATTTAAGGCTGAATTAAAATATTTTCTAACTCTACCACAGATACTGCACATTAGTTGCGCTTACCATTCCGTAAATATTATCCCACAAAGAATGAAAATCAGATCATTTGGTCCAACTTTCATTAGAGTGGAAGGAGTTTGGGAAAGAAACGAGGCCTGGAATGCTCACTTGAAAGAGGAAGAAAAATATATCAAACACTCCAACGTGGGCTCTAACAAAGATCCAGGAATACACTACAAGTTAGTCATCCAACTTTCTAGCTTTTGCAAATTATCTCTCCTACTCTGACTCTCTATTTCAAAAGTGGATTAATTGAGGCATGTTAATGAAATTTGGTTGCAATTTTTTAATAAGAAAGATTCTTCATATAACAATCGGAGGGTCCATTGATCATTCTAGTTTGTGTGGCTTTGTAGGTGGGAAAATTGTTTTTTGTTTGTAATGATGGAGTAGAAATATATGTACAGCATGAATGATGGATGACCACTCATCTATGTGCATAGAAAGTTTTTTTTTTTGTTTGCCCTACATGTTTCTTAACTTCTAAGAGGTAAAAAAATTGTAGCTATTTTTACCTACTCACCCATGCAAATCAGCAAGTCTAGGAAACTTGTTCTTTAAGTGGTTAGCAGCAACGACACTTGGAAGTAGAAAATGAGTCACTTTTAGTAGGTGTTTTAAATTAATATTTTGTTATGGCAATCCATTAATGTAAAATGGAATATTCATACATTTGGTTAAAATTTGGCATGAATAATACCATGTTGGAAGTTCTTCTACCGTTAATAATAGATTTTGCCATATACGAGTATTTTCATGTTTCATCTATAGAAAATTAGCAAAGAGTCATGTAGAGTTTTAGGTAAGGGGATTGATTTATAAAAAATGCTTCTTTGCTTTGTTAATTCAGTTGTTGGGTTCTAGTCCGCACTTGTGTATGAATACAAGGGAATAAATTAATGATGCATTTTTCCTCCTTGTCATAAGGTTTGGACTAATATTGCACATATAAATTGAAAGTGGTGAGATGGGTAAGAGGAAGATGGCACGGACTAGGTGGCATACGTGTTCAATGTCCACTTTTGAGTGATATACGAGATAGGGAACAAGACACACCATCAGACGATTCAACTCAACCACTGAATGTTGGTGTAGATGAGACGTTGGAAGGTGCAAATGAGGCTAATAGGATTGTGGCCACTGAACATAAGTTGAAAGATTGACCCTTATAGAGAATAGTAATGTTTATTCCACTTATTCTCTTGGTCACGAGAGATTTAAGAGAGTTAATGATATTCAATTTCATATAATGAAGATTTGCCAACTTGAAAACGTGGTCGGGGACGAGCAAAAGATACGCTATTTGAACACGTTCATAAATTTGGAAAAATACATTTGAATATTAAGGATAGATAAAGAGGTCCATCGTGTGAGAATTACAACATATTTTCCGGATGAATGACATCAATTGTGAGGCTTCATGCAATCATGCGCCATGCAAGCTGGAAAAAAGTATCAAAAAAGGAGAAAGATGAGCTAATTAACCGTGTTTGAGTATGATGATTTATTACTGGTTTTGTCAGACAATTTTTACCAAATGTCTTAAAAGAAATTTATATTTCACTAATATATTTTTTCATAGGCTGACTTTATATTAGATTAGACACAAAGTTCCCATCGTGAGTGTGTGACAAACGCACTTGCTCAAAGATACAATGCATTCTACTACCTACTACTCAAGCAATACCTTGGCTATTCATCACACGAAACGGCACTTTCTGGTGGGACAACTTGGGTGGAGAAGCCTATATGAGAACACTTATGTGCATTGTGATCAAGTGAACCATTCAATGTAAATATTAATGTATATTAAGTTCTTTATTTTTTAAAACATAATAGTTATCATTTTTTTTTTACTAATTTAGTAGGGATCATTTTATAGACCTGATGAAGTAATGTTTGAAAATTAAATTGTTCAAGTTAAATATTAATATATATAAAGTTCTTTCTTTTTTAAAACATAATGATTATCATTTTTTATTACTAGAACGGCAGTAGGGATCATTTTATAGAATGATGAAGTATTGTTAGAAAATTAAATTGTTCAAAGTAACTATTAATGTATATAAAGTTCTTTCTTTGTTAAAACATAATAGTTATCATTTTTTTATTACTAGAACATCAGTAGGGATCATTTTATAGAATGATGAAATAATGTTTGAAAATTAAATTACAGAAAATATCACAAAGAAATAGCAAAAATAGGCAAAAACAATGAATCAACCATTCAGGTGGTAGAAAGCCTTTTGTTAGGATTATGGAGGAAACTGTAAGTTGTAGGTAGTACATTTTTCAATTTCAAAGAGTTATTTCTTGCCTATGTGATTGGAGTACCTAACAAAGTCATATCTGATGATAAAGAACAAACAAGCCCCGAACTTGGTAGCTTTTTACAAAGAAGTGCATTGGTCAAGAAAGAAAGGTAGATTTATCACTAACACTGCAGAACACAATTATGTAAGTGTTTAAATCTATTGATGTTTTTAAATTAAAACTTCTTAAATATTAGATAATGAACAAGATAATGGTGTTCATTATCTATGGATGTAGAATCTGATGCTTGAGAGGTTGAATGAGAGCAAGTTGGATGGGAACATGGATGAAATAGCTAATGCAGTGTTTAAGGAGATTTTAGGACATCGACCAGGTTATGCAATAGGACTAGGCCACTCTGTTTTACCTGAACCATCTCTTTCATTGCGCAACAATAGGGATTATCAACTCGTTGTTGAGGAGAACGAGAAGAACAAGAATGAAGCAAATTTCTAAGAATTCTAACGAGAAATTGATGAACACTAGCATGTCTCGTTATGAGTCTCAGAGGGAATCTTAGCACGAGACTCTCATTGATGCCTAGCCATCTTAGGTACATAAAATCATCCCTGCTTTTGAATTTTTGTGAACTGATGTTGAAGGTTGATCAGCCAGTTGATGGGGATGATGGCGTTGGAAAAAAATTTTGTTGAGCAACTTAGGATGCGGCTTGGTTTTAAGTGATAAGAAAGTCATACCGGACATGCATATTGACAAGTGCATATTACTCCTTTGCAGGCTTGGTTCGTGTATATAAATTTTATTCCCTTTGTTAGCTGTTTTATGTCCTACCATGAATTTAGATAAGTTTGATAGCAATTTATTTGACATTAAATGGTAGGGGTTGGTTTTTGGATATTTAAGATAACATTTTTGTTTGCAGATTTTTTTGGCATTGGATACATAACTAGGAATCGTTAATGAATTGCAGAAACTATCACTAAGGGTAGAAAGTTACTAATGAGCTATCTCTACTTAGAGTTATTGTATTGTCTGCTAGTTTGGAAATTTATTAATACCATGATAGTAATGCTTAAGGTTTTCTTGATATTTTTATGCAGCAAGTTTTAATCAATTAGCAAAGGGACTAAAAGGGACTACTGCTAAAGACACAGTGTTGCCTGAGAGACTAAGTGAATTGGAGAAGAAGTGTTTTTGAGCCAAGATCACACCTGCTTTTTACCAGTAACTTATCAAACTATTCACCATGCAGTTCTTGAATCTAGATGTATGGACTACTTTAGCAAGTTGCTATATTGTTGAAAATTTCTGTTTTAGGATGTTATTTATATTGGCTGATAGATCAGGTGGCATTTTATGTGGATCATGTTTAATGATAGCTGAAGTAATCTATAAAATATGTGTGTTTATATGGAAGTGCTTTAGCTAGTTTTGGAGTTGATAATATCAATTCAGTTGTTACGATGATGGCATTTTTGCAACAGTGTTATCAACAAACACCATTAAATTGTGTGAACATTCTATCTTGGGTCATTAATGACCATTATGTCATATTGATTATTATAACAGTGGTAACGATTTATAACCATCATTGGGAAAATGATGGACTCATATCATTACAGGTACCACTTATAGGCATTAAATTTGACTAATATGCAATGAGAAATAATAATGTTGACTACAATGCAACCCAATATATATATATATATATACACACACACACATATATATGAGCTGGAGTCTTCTATTATGTACAATGTAAGCCCCACGAAAAAGATGTTTTAGTGGCAAAATTAATTAGACCTGCATGCTTGAATGTTCTAAACTATAGTGGCAAATCTCAAATTCCTAAGCCATCTAATTATGGAAAATAATGTGGATTCGATTAATTCACATATTATTTTTTGTGATGCTGATTTGTGGAAAAAAACTTTTAGTAGTAGTATCAACTCTTCAATAAACCTTTAGTGTTAAGAAACCTATCGTTCAATGAATTTTCTGTTGATAATGAATCTTTGCGGAAATTGATTTTTATTAGCATAAAATAAGCTAGGGGTGAGCATCGGCCAATCCGGACCGGCAAAACCGACTGGACCGGTACTGTTTGGACCGGACCGGACCGGACCGGACCATTTTTAAGGGACCGAAAAGATTCGGTCCGGTCCCGGTCTAAGAGTTTTTCACCCCGGACCGGACCGAATAGAAATAAAAGAAAAATATTATTTATATATATTATTTATATAATAGTTGTATATAATTAATTATATAATTATATATGGTATAAAAAAATATTAATAGTCTAATATAGACTATAGTTATACTAATATAGTTATACTAAATCACTATAACTAATACTTCAACAATAGCTATAGTGACCTATATTAATAGTCTACCATTAATACTAATATAACTATATATATTTAGTATCAATGTATTACTATATTCTTTAATGTATAACTATTAACTATAATATATAGTACTAGTATAACCGATCAAAAATATATATATATATATATATATAATACTAGTATATATATTAATGTATTAACATATTATAAAAGTTATAGAATAAATTATAATATATCATATATTTGTAAATTTATAATAGTATTAGTATAGTTAGCTTAATATATAATATGTTAGTATTAAATTACTATAACTACATAGAGTATTAGTAATAAGAGTATTACTATTATTTAATATAGTATTACATATAGTATTACTATCATTACATATAATTAGTAGTTATAGTATTAGTACTAGTATAGTTATTAATACTAGTATAGTTATTAGTACTAATAGACTAATAGTATTAGTTATTAGTATCACATATAGTTACATATATAGTTATCACTATTACTATTATTACATATAGTTATTAGTTATAGTATAGTTATTATTACATATTTTTATTAGTTATAGTATTATTACTAATAGACTAATAGTATTAGCATATTTCTAATATATATATATAATACTATATGTATATATATTAAATATATTACAATATAATTACATAAATATTAAAAAAATGTCAATAGATAAAAAAAATTAAAAAAAAAAAAAGTCAACCTTGGACCGACCGGACCGAATAGGACCGGACTGGACGAGTCCTGATGGAGTTCGGTTCGGTCCAGGGTGGGAAAACCCTGGACCGAATAGGTCCGGTCCGGTCCACAAAACCTCCCTGGACCGGACTGAACTCACCCCTAAAATAAGCATCAAAATGGATTGTTTTCAAAGAAAGTTTTTGTTGTAAAAAACATTATTGATTATGTATATTTGCGGAAATTCTAGTTTAGCAGCATACACAGATCGGCAATAATAGTATTTTCCACAAAACAATTTCGTCCATAATTTTTTTTTTTAATTTTTTAGTTGTGGTAGTTGTGTTTTAGCAGCGGTATCAACTTTTTAATAGAACCAATTTACAATAACTACTTCTCATCGCTAGCTGCTTGTTTTGCTGATGAGACTTTGCAGGAAGTAAATTTTTTTGGCACAATGTGCTGCCAATATATTCTATTGTGGCGCTTACTATTTGTAGTATGCTAGAAATAGTGACAGAATTTCTTGACGAGCTTGTTCTTCCTTTTCTCTCATGGCTATGATATATCTTTTTGCACTAGTCTCGTTCCTTTTTTTAAGCATTCGTTCGAGAAATCTCAATTTGTGATTTTCCATAGAACTACAGTGATCCTTTCCATAGTGATAAGGACCTATGGCAAGCAGACAAGGCTCATATGCCTTGCCATTTGTCTCACGTAAATGGTGGTGCACTTTAAATACACAACACTCTGGATCAATTAGAGTATTACTATTGAGACTGACCAACCTAATTTCATCAATGGAGATAGCATGATGAGCTCCACCAATAGGCAACTGTCTTATTCTAAATATCACAGAATAGTTTGTTTAGTATTATTGCATTTCAAGCCAAACTTTGTCACGTGCATCTTAGAATATAATGAAGGTCCTCAAGCTCAAATCAAAAACCATAATGAATGTTGACAGTAGATTTTATTGTTTATTTACCAAATTCTCAGATTTTATCAATAGCACATCCTTCTTCTTTTTACCATTATCAAATTGAGTTGTCATTCAAGATTATACTAAATGCATATTTGGAATTGCAGTGGATAATTTATCTTTTAGATGAAGGCTTATAAACGCAAAGCTTAAGTAATAGGCACAGTTATTAAAAAGTTATTTATCGTTTAGAAACCATATACCTAAAGCATTTTAAAAAATGTTATATTTATTTAGAAGCAAATTTAAAAAGTTTTTTTGAGGTAGAAATGATATAAAAAGTCATTTAATTTTTTAAAAATTACGACTATATCCTTGTTAGAAATCAAATTTTATAAAAAAACAACCGAAGTAATCTAATAGAAGTTTTAATAAGTATAATGAAAAAAAATTCCTTACGATCCACAAGTGAAATAGTAACACAATTCTGCATAAGATTCGGACAAAGTTGTAATTATATCAAAATTATATGATAAATTTCGCCCATTGACAACTTTTTTAAAAATGTAATTACGCTCTCTAATATTCAAAAAAGTACATTTGAAAAAAAAATCAAATTGTTGCTATTTTTGAAATGTAGTTTTTAACTTTTTTATTATTATTAAAAAGAACTTTAATATTTGTCAACTAAACAATCTAATTTTATTATTAAAATACTTTTAAGGCTATTTAAATATTCTTTAACTTTCCTAATGGACCCCCAAACAAATACTAAGAAAAAGTAAAGTAAATTATTAATTTTTTAAACTAAATATCTGAAAAAGGTTAAAAACAAAAAATGAGAGAGAGGATTTAGATCGATTTGGAAGTGACAACGATCCCCTCGAATTATTAAAGATTTACAAAACAACCATTTTCTATTTAAATAGACAAAGTCAGGACCCTTAACAATTCTTAGAAAAACAGAGTATCTCAATTAAGTTAAAATATTTCACATAGATAATGTCTATGAGAGAGAGAGGGTTCGGTGAGAGAGAGAACTAATTGTAATATGAGTCTTTCTACGGCCACCATTGTAGGCCTTGCTGGTTTTTCCGCTATAAAAAAATTATAACATTATTAAAAATTATTTTTTTAATCATTAAGTTAAAAAAAAAAAGGGGGGGGGGGGGGGGGGGGGGGGGGGGGGGCGCCGTCGAGAGCAACCATCAGGTGGACACAGCAGGACACACTACCGAGGGCCCAGGACCCACGCACAATTTCTATGCCTCGTGCCGTTGACAAAGCCTTCAGGCCTCTACGTCCAGCCCCAACGTCCCACGGCCCCTTGGCCGAGCTCACTTCTTATTCTCCAAGGTTTCCCTTCCCTCAGCCGACAGATCTCCTAGCCTCAGACCCTTCACCAGCATTCCCATGTCGGCGTGTCACATTTTCCCATCACAAATCACCACTCAATTTTATTTTACCTCGTAAACTCACTATAACTTGCCCTTTAGGTGCTTGATTGACTGCGAATTTTAATTTCTAAAGCTAAAGAGTGAGAATTCTATTTAAATATTAATGTTGCTATTTAGATTGTATACTAATTATTTGTGCAGCACTCAAATCTTAAAGATTACTAATTCCCAAAAAAACAAAAAAACAAAAAAAAAACAGAGATTCAGATCATGGAATAGCTGATTACAGTTAAAAAGAGACGATATATATATATATATATATATAGTTACAACTATTAATATTGAAAACAAGAGATGCCAAGTGCTGTTTTAAGTATGTTATGGGAGAAAACAAAAGAGACATATTTGTTTAAGGTAACGGATGGACTTACTTTTGCTTAATGATTCGAAGTAGTGGTAGATGGCACCTCTGGCCTGCAGATTTCCGCTTCTTTCGCTTTACAGAAATAAAAGTTTGTGATAAGCAAGACTTCCATCCACGCAGTCAACTTTATAATCCAAGGACTGACTGTGGGAACAAGGATTGGAATGGAGACTCCATGACCTGATTCCACTACAGAATAATATCTTTTGACCAACTGACTTGTATAGACAACTGATCTCATCATTTATATGACGTGACATTAAATGATAGATTCACAATTAAAATATAAAAAAATAATTTTTAATTATCTAATGTCATATCTATCATAAGATGATGATGAGATCGAAAATGATAAAAATTGAGATAATGAGTAGCATTATTCTATTTTATAATCTTAAACACTTGATTAGTTATTTTATCATAAAATAATATAATCAGAAACGCAATTTGGTTTCACCATGTGACTTGTCATGTGGACAGGTGGGTATATTCTGTCACCTTAATCATCCAAGTTTAGTAACAACATATGAATTAAGTACTATAGTCTTAAACCCAAGTTGGATCGGATCCCTCGGCAAGACTAGTCATAATTTGAATTAATTAACTTTATATAGAATAATATGATCATAAATCCAATTGGGTTCCACCATGTGAGTACTTCATGTGCAGGCCGGCAAGTGGCAAGTCAATATAATATTATAGAAAGATGCATTATATGATCTGTCATCCTAATCATTATAGGTAACTAAGTACTTAATTAGGGTACTCATGCTAGACTAGAGGAACACCGAAGATCCGTATAAAAGATTTATCGATCGGTATTATTTTTTATAAAGTATTTACGTACGTGTGTGTTTTTCTTCAAAAAAATATATATATATATTAAAAAATACTTTAAAAATAGTCTAGTTTTTAAATAGTTTTTTGCAAATAGTTTTTATAAGATCTCGTTATAGACTAAGCACTTCTTAAATATATAATAATAGTCTAGTTTATGTTGATTACGGATGTGCATTTCTTTTTCATCAGAGTTGTTAGTTAGAGAACTCACTTTTCATCCATTGACTCCCTTTTTCTTGAATTTCTTGGCAAGTAGCATGTCCAAAATTGTTTAAATTAGTTGGTCTTACCAATCATGCGGTTTGGTTTGTTTTAGACTAATTAGAAAACCTAAAAACCCTATGCTGGACATCATGAATTCGAATCAAGATTGACCTAAAGTACTCATTGAGGCAAATCCGGATAATATGAAATATTTTAGTCATTTCATATTTTACATTAAATCAATACTATCCAATTCATATGAGGTGGAGAGGAGAGAAAAAAAAAGGTCTACTTATATATTTATTTCTTTGAAGGCGGGAATCTATGTACAGTAAGAGAGAACTCATTAATTTTACAAGTCTCTTCTCCATTTTCTCTCAAGAAAACCGAGGTAGAGTTTGGGGTCAATAACATATCATTTCAGGCATCGGCATAGGTAGTCAATCAAGATTAAGAGATAGGAAGGAAAGGATGGATGATCAGGAGGATGATCTTAGTTTGGTGGGAAAAGTGTGGATGGGTCATGTCATTGGCAAAAATGTGTTGGCTTCAACTATGGCAAATATATGGAGCGTAAGTAAACCTGCAGAATTCAAAGACTATGGTGCAAACTTATTTTCTGTTTCATTCGCAACGCATGCAGATAAGTTAAGGGTGATGGCTAGAAGACCTTGGTTGTTTGATAATTGTTTGTTTGTTCTAAATGAATTTCATGGTTTCACTCATCCAACCAAGATTAATTTTGATAGAGAAGAGTTTTGGATGCAAATTCATAATTTGCCATTAGCTTATATAATGGCAAATTATGAATAAGGAAGGTAGGGATTAGATTGGTAAGTCAATTGGAAGAGTAATAGAAATGGATCTTCCAGATGATGGCATTGGGTGGGGATAGTTTGTCAGAGTTAAAATTGATGTTTTGTTACATAAGGCGTTAGCAAGGGGAAGAACTTTTCGAGTTAATGGTGAAAATGTATGAATACCGATAAAATATGAGAAACTCTAGAAACTATGTTTTGTGTGTGGCTGTCTGGTCCATAATGTAGACAGGTGTTTATCTAAAACAAGTGCTTTAGTAAAGAATCCAGTGCAAGGGCAACAATTTGGGACCTAGTTGAGAGCAGATCTTGTGGGCATGAGGCGTAGTCAAAGCAAACCAGCATGGTATGATTATCAAAACCAAGCTAAAGCTGCACCAGGGTGGAAAAGCAGCAATGGAGGTGAGGAAAGGTGGAGGAAGGAGAAGGAGAGCAAGTTGGAACCTGAAAGTAACGGAGGGGTAGGCAAAAATTTTGGAACCTTTTCAAATTCAAATATTGGTCCAAGGATTAGCATGAGGATTTAAATTCAGTGGATAAGATGAGGGTGGTTACTGAGGATATGGAGATACGTATGTTACAAATTAAGGGAAGATCAATTTTTAAAAATAGAAATGAGGGAGAAGCAACAGAGTTGGGCTTGGGCCTTGTCACAAAAAAAGTTAGTCAAGTCCAATCACATGTGAATGAGGGTGAAGGATGGGCTAAACAACTAAAACCAATTGATGCCGAGGATGAGTTAGAAGCAGTATCAAAGAAGAAGCCCGAGTTGAGAGAAAATGAAACAGTTAAAGTAAAGAGCAAATAGAAGAGATGGGCTAGGTGTAAAGGTATGAAATATGCAATTACCACTTCATTAGAAGGTAATAAAAGAGTGTTATGTGATGAAGAGGATGATGTAGTGTATGAGGAATGCAGGAGGAAACAGAAAGGATGCATGCAAGGAGTATGCCATGAGGGAAGAAAATAGATTGGCGGAGGCTACATGGCAGCCCTGCCAGGAGCCATGAAAACCTTAAGTTTGAACTGTCGGGGACTTAGGAACCCTTGAGCAGTTCAAGACTTTCACTTGATGGTGAAGGAAAAGAAGCCTGACTTAGTTTTCGTAATGGAAACTAAGTTAAATGCAAAGAATTGGGATTGGTTAAAAAAGAAGTTAAACTTTGATGGGTATTTTGCGATTGATCCTATAGGGATAAGTGGTGGTTTAGCATTGTTGTGGAAATTAGAGGTGGGATTAACAATTCAATCCTATTCTAAAAACAATATCAATGCTAGTCTAACGTGGGATATGGGGAATGAGAAATGACAATTCATAGGATTTTATGGCCAACATGAAGTGAATAAAAGACAAGGCACTTGGGAGTTGCCTGTTTCTTTGAAACTTGATGAGCATATGGGTTGGTTGGTTTGTGGGGAATTCAACGAAATACTGTCACATGAGAAAGAGGGGGGGGGGTGGGGGAGGGGTAGACGTGAGATGCACATGAATAGGTTCAGGCATACTCTTGAGCAGTGTGGATTGTTTGACTTGGGATATAGATGATCAAAATTTACATGGAGTAATGAGCAGTGGGCACAATGATTCTACTTACACTAAAGAAAGATTAGATAGGGGAGTAGGAAATAAAAAATGGTTGGAATTGTTTAAGAATGTACAATTAGACATTCTAGTGGCTCGAAGGTCAGATCATATAAAAGCTAGGTGGATATTCTTGTAAAGAACCTCTACTTGTCCAATATTGAACAAGTATATATACATTCTACTTGTCCAATTGCCCGGCCCGAATGTTTAAGACGATATATATGGTTATAACTATTAATATTGAAAACAAGAGATGCCAACTGTTTTAAGTATGTTATGGGAGAAAACAAAAGAAAAAAGTAATCACAGAACAGACATATTTGTTTAAGGTAACGGATCGACTTAGAGCAGTCTTAATAGAATAGCTAAACATAAAAAATAAAAATAAAAAATAAAAAATAGATGTGGATAGCAAAGCATTGGAAAGTTAATTTTTGCTACAGTAAATATAAAACAAAAGTCAAATTTGATGTATATTGTAGATAAACCAAATATTTTTTTTATTACTACTTTTAGCACGTTCTCTCTCTTCTCTCGCATAGACATATACCAAATATCATTCCATTTATTTCCCAGTAGCTTTAATTCATGAGCCAAATAAAAACACATGACTCAAATAAAACACGAACTTATGATTTTTTAATTTTTGAAAATATCACATCACCCAATAGCCTTAATTCAGCTAAATAAAAACGCATGACACAAACTTATCATTCCGTTTATTTTCTAGTAGAATATGATTTTTGAAAATATGGTTTTTTAATCAATAATTTAATTAGAATATGATTATTAATTAATATATAATAGGTAGAATGGTAAAATATGATAAAATTAAATAAATTGGTAATTAAAAAATTAAATTTTTTTTTAGGTTAATATTATTGTATTACTATATAATGAATAAATGAATAATCTAATATAGAAATTTGATGTGAATAGAATAGTCAAAGTCAAATTTATCTCATATTATTTTATTATTATATAATAAAAAAGTAGCTATTTCAATGTGAAAATTTACGTGAATAAAATAGTTAAAATTTAAATTCATCTTATATTTATTAAAAATATTCTTTACATATACATAACCAATTAACAAAGCTCTAAGCTTTTACTTAATGACTCGAAGTAGTAGATGGCACCTCCTGCAGATTGCAACTTCTTTCACTTTACAGAAATAAAAGTTTGAGATAAACGAGACATCAATCTACGCCGTCAACTTTATAGACCAAGGATTGACTGTGGGAACAAGGATTGGATTGGAGACTGCATGACTTGATTCCTCTATAGAATAATATTGTTTGACCGACTGACTTGTATAGACAAACGGGTATATTTTGTAAGAAAAATCTATTTATCATCATCTCGATTCTTATCATTTTCTCATCATCTCTATAATATATTATTAAATGATAGGTTTACAATTGAGATAATACGTTACTCTATTTTGTAACCTTAAACACTTGATCAGTTACTTTATCATGAAATAATATGGTCTGAAATGCAATTTGGTTTCACCACGTGACTTGTCATGTGGACAAGTGGGTATATTCTGTCACCTTAATCATCTGAGTTTAGTAGGTACATATGAATTAAGTACAATAGTCTTAAACCCAAGTTGGATCCCACGGCAAGACTAGTCATAATTTGAATTAATTAATTTTATATAGAATAATATGATCATAAATCCAATTGGGTTCCACCATGTGAGCACATCATGTGCAGACAAGTAGCAAGTCAATAATTTTATTAAATCTTCACATGATCTTTGTGATATTATATAGAGTATACTGTTATCATATCCATTTGTTGAATATTCTTGTCTTATGTAAGTGAGTTTAATTTTAAATATTTCTTTTTCGTACTTGATACGTTTGTTATATATCATGTCAAATCTTACAAAATTTATATTTATTACCTTTTAGAGATTCATTTTAATCTCTATTAGATGAGCCCAATGATACAGAGTAAGAGGCCAGTATAACGGGCCCAACGGGTTAAAAACCCACAAGTTCACCGTATATTCACCATCCCCTTTTGGGATGCTTTCACCAAATTGGGCATTGACTTCAGCAAACTGCGGCCATCACTCACATCTTTGAAGGGAATCTCTTGAGATGTAGTACAACTATTGGGCACAATAACTCTACTGGACATAGCTTTAATAATTGTAATGAGCTCTCAGTTGATTTTATTAAAGAAGTCAATTGATTGTATATGTAAGAAATGTAAAACAACCCCTTCCTCCCCCCACACCCCCCTTCCCCTTCCTTCTCCCCCCGTGACGTTGGTCTTGGGAAAAAAGCCTCCTTCTGCCTCTCTGTTCCCCGTTTGGAATGACAGTGATATGTACTTATAGCAAACTGTAAAAATTGGTTGGCTTTATCACCCTCTAATGTCATCATGGGCCATTACTATGAACAATTTAGTTGTTTGGTGAATGAATACAAACAAAAGGAGATGTAATTGATTATCCTATCTAACTCTGAAAGAAACCCCATTATTGCACTGTACATCTTAAACTGGTTTTTATAATTGATTTCACAAGCTAAGATAAATTTTCTTGAGTTTTGTTTCTGATGTCTATTCATCCTGGAACTATAATAGACATCCTGGAACTATGTAGGTTTTGGATGCAAACCCTGCACATGTGATGGCTCTATATCGCCGTGGAATGGCTTACACGGTAGCTGGAGATTTTGAGGAAGCAAAGGCTAATTTCAAAATGGTAATGCTATTAAAACAGAAACAACAGCAATGCTATTCCTTATTTTTATTTTATTTTTATACTATGAGGAGTAACTAATAATTGGTGGTCATGGTATGTGATCATTAAATTCTTCACACTATTTTCAAACTTGCTTCTGGATGTCATCAGATGATGAAAAGCGACAAGTCATCTGAAGCGGAGGCAACCGCTGCTCTTTTAAAACTCCAGCAGAAGGAGCAGGTGGGTTAGAGACCTATAAATTTTCTCTGTAGTAGTATTTGAGCTAGAATTGAAAAATGGTTTCTATCTATTAAAGATCAGTTACTGTGATGTTATTTCCTAGAAATTCTTCATATTTATGTTTTACTCTTTTAAGCTTTCCTATTATTAGCTTGTGTTGTAAGTTGTATTTCTGTTTTAATGAAGTTTGTAAGTCTCAATGTAAGCATATATAAACATGTTCAATGGAACATGAATAGTAGAACAACAGAATCAGTCCGTGATTAAGGATTGAGGTTTCTCAATATTTCCCTTGTTTTTCCTCTATTTGCTTCTTTGTTTAAAACTAACAATTGGAATCAGAGCTAATTAAATAGGTTCATCTGAGGGTTGAAAATGGCTACCTTTGGTGCAACAACTTCAGTTCCTATTTTTAATGGTGAAAACTACGATTATTGGAGCATTAAAATGAAGACCTCTTTCCTATCTCAAGATCTATGGGATGTTGTGGGAAAAAAGTGACAATGCCAAAAGGAATCTCGAGTTCAACTCAAAGCAAGCAAGAAAGCACCAAGGATGCAAGAACTTTATTTATCCTACAGCAGGCAGTCTCTGAATCAATCTTTCCAAGATTGATGAGGGCCAATACTTCAAAGGGAGTATGAGCGATTCTGCAGTCAGAATTTCAAGGAAATGCTAAGGTAAAACTCATCAAACTTCAAGGTTTAAGAAGAGAGTTTGAAAACTTAAAAATGAAGGAATCTGAAAAATTAAAAGAATATTGTTCCAGATTAATTGAATTAGTTAATCAGATGCGTGCTCATGGTGAAGAGGTGATTGGTTAAAGGATTGTTCAAAAGATCTTGATCAGTTTACCTGAGAAGTATGATCGTATTGTCGTAGCAATTGAGGAGTCAAAGGACTTGCAAATTCTATCAGTTATTGAGCTAATAGGATCACTTCAAGCTCATGAACAAAGGGTAGCAAGAAGCGGTGATGGTTCCTTGGAGAATGCTTTCCAATCCAAGGTGAATTTGAAGAATAAGAAAACAAAAGATTATAAGAAAAAGCCTCATAAAGATCAAAAGAATTCTGATTATAAAGAAGGCAAGTTGAAAGGAAAAATTGGAGAATTTCCACCATGTGGTGTTTGCAAAAAAACAAACCACTTAGAGAAAAATTGCTATCATGTCGGGAAGCTTCAATGTTGGAATTGTAAGAAGTTTGAGCACATGGAAAAAGATTTTAGATTTAAAAACAATCACCAAGCTCACTATTCTGAAGAAAAGGAAGAGAATGAGCATTTATTTTTCGCATGTCAAGCCCTTACTCAAGAAGAAAAAGTCTTGTTCATTGACAGTGGTTGTAGCAACCATATGACTTCTAATGAAACAATTTTTACTGATTTGGACACCTCTATTAAAGCCAAAGTCAAGATGGGAAATGGAGAACTTGTTGAATCTAGAGGAAAAAGGCACAGTGGCCATCTCAACAAAGAAAGATACTAAGTTTATTAAAGATGTTTTACTTGTTCTTTCTCTAGATCAAAATCTGTAAGTGTCGGCCAAATGATGGAAAATGGTTATTCTTTGTGTTTTGAGAATGATTTGTGTAAAATATATGATGAAAAAATAAAATGGAATTGGCTGAGGTAAAAATGGGGAGAAGTAGAAATTTTCCCATTCAATGGAGCTTTCCTAAGGCTATGGTGGCAATAGTGGATGAGACAATATTATGGTACCAAAGATTTGGGCATTACAATATCAATTCTTTGAGATTATTGCATCATAAGGGGATGATGAGAGACTTACCTCTCTTGGAAAAAGAAACTGAGTATGTAGCTGTTGCTGGATCTGCAAACCAAGCCATTTGGTTAAGAAGAATTCTTGAAGACATGGGTGAAAAGCAACTTGGATCTACTCAAATATTTTGTGACAACAAATTTGCTATTGCAATTGCCAAAAATTCTATCCAGCATAGTAGAACTAAACATATAGCTATTAGATATCATTTCATGCATGAAGTGGAATCAAATGGAGAAATTGAGGTGAAGTTTTGTCGGTATGAAGAACAGATTGCAGATATTTTTACTAAAGCACTCCCTCGAGACAAGTTTGATCAATTTCTCAGATCACAGCTTGGTGTAACTGGAAATCACATCAAGGAGGAGTATTAGAGACCAGTTACTGTGATGTTATTTCCTAGAAATTCTTCATATTTATGCTTTACTATTTTAAGCTTTCCTATTATTAGCTTGTGTTGGAAGTTGTATTTCTGTTTTAATGAAGTTTGTAAGTCTCAATGTAAGCATATATAAACATGTTCAATGGAACATGAAGGGTAGAACAACAGAATCAGTCCGTGATTAAGGATTGACGTTTCTCAAGATTTTCCCATTTCCTCTGTTTGCTTCTTTGTTTAAAACTAACAATATCATAGCATCTGCTGGTCAATTGATGTTCAGGAAGTTGAAAGGAAGGCTCGAAAACAATTTAAAGGTCTATTTGACAAGAAGCCTAGGGAAATTGCTGAGGTTGGAGATAGAGAAGAAGATCATGATACAGGTGAAAAGCAGAAAAACATTGACAAGGGGGATTCGGAAGTGGAAAATTCAGATGAATCGCATGAAGATGCAGCCGATGCACGTCAAATGGGTTGGTTCTCTCACTTCTGGCCGACTAGTAGAAGACTATTTTCAGGTCTTGGATTGCAGAGATGCACCATTTTATGATTTGGATGTCAAAATAACATCCTGGCCCAGTCTTGGTAAATTATGTCATTCCCAGTCATTGAGTGCGGTGGCAATTTATGTTTGGGTTGGCAGCCGGAGAAACAATCAGTTGTAACAAGCATACATGTACCAAGAAATACAAAATAGCAAATGAATGACTATCTCTAAGGCACCTTTGAGAATTGAGAGTATATTTCTAGACAACTACAGTCCTCTTAATAGCATGCGTGCATGAGGTAATTAATTATCAGGCCAGAGTCATGTAGGCCTTTGGATTTCGCTATATATGCGACCTGTTTACTCTTATATATGCACATGCAAGTACGTTGATGCAACTTTCTATTTCTACTCTCAACTGTCCGAATGGGAAAAGCAAATTACAAAAAGGATTAAAAAAAAAAGAAAGGGAAAAAGGTGCATATTGTTGCATCGGTTGACATTTCATGCTCAATTGGGTTCTCCAGTCTTCTATCTCACTGATCCCTCTCCCAATCTTTCTTTCAACTATTAAGCATATAAAATAAACAGTTGAAGGATGTTTAATTCAACCTTACTAATTATCACAGCAGCAATGATGACAACACGCAGTAACTTAACAGGATCTGTGTCATATCGATCGATAGAAATCTCCACACATTATATATATATATATTAACACTAATAAAAGACTAGCTAGTACCCGCACATTTTGTGGAAACTCTTTGAAAAAAATTTGAAATCTATCATAAAAAGAAATAGATACTTTTAATTGAGTTTTTCAAATGCTTACACAGGATTTAGACCCACTAAGCCTGTCTAAATCGTTTTCCTGATTAATCATCAAGATATAGGAGAACTAGATCACACAGAACAAAGAAAGTTACTGATATAAACAGAGACTGCAACCACATGCATGATAAGAACAGAAATAGCAGTGAAAGTACACCCTGCATGCACGTCCTTCATAATACATTAACTCTTGATACGAAATTAAACTTTAGACATGATACTGGGGGAGGACATGTTCTCGGCAGGTTTGGCTATGGCAATGGCACAAGTCTTGATGATGATGAACCCAAGGGCATGACCGGCCACTGCGGCTATGAAGATTCCAAGGTTGAAGGACATGACGGAGAGCATGACTAAGTAAGCTAAACCCATGCGAAAGGCATAGACGGTGGCCTGAGTCAACCCGCCCACAATCGGTTTCGTCCTCCGCTTCACGGCCGGCAAGATGGACAAGACCTCTGTAGCTAGGGCTAGCAAAAAGACAAAGAAGAGAGCCAACACTTACATGCCGAGGTTTTGGTTGGGCCATCTGGAGAATAGGACTATAGCATCTTTGCCCAAGTAGAAGCTTATGTGCATCATCATGTGGTTGCTCCTGCCACCATTCGGCCTGGTTCCTGAAGGAGGCATGTCCATGTGAAATCCATGATCATGTTCATTAGACATTTCTCACAGAGAGAGAGAGAGAGAGAGAGAGAGAGAGAGAGAGTTGGCTTGAGGAAATTATGTAAATTTTTCTTGCTGATTGGATATGTAAACAAGAAAACCAATGATACTGGAGCTGACGATGAGGTTTGAAATCATGTAAATGGTCATTTGACAACTTTGATTATCCTTTCTTTTTGTTTTAATATTTAAAATTTTTATATTCCCTGAGAATTTGTTTGTTTGTTCATCTAGTCATTTTCAATTTTTCTTGGCCGTTTCTTCATCTACTCGATCGGGTGCGTGGAAATTGGGCTATAAAGAAACAGAGAGGTTTGTGAGGGGTATTTGACTTGCAGAGAGACCGCACGTATAGGAAGGGTTAGGCTCTACTTATTGCATGTGAGAAAAATTCTATTTATCATCTTTATACCATGTACATGTTTTTATATTTTTTTTAATTTTTTTTTCTTAACAGGTATATGACGCAAGGTTGATGAGTAGAAGAACTTTTTCGTAAAATTTAGCTTTTATTTTGGTCATTTACAATAGAAATGAAACGAACGACTTTCAATATTTACAAGGACGCCCATTTCAGTCTTTCTCACCTATTTCTTTTTTATCTCGTTCCATATTAGAAAACACATATTTATATTGTTTATGCAGCAAGATTTGATTTGTAAAAGAAATTTATAAATTTAAATCTTACAAAGAAAATCGAGCTACATATATCAGTTACTTGGGGAGAGGTAAATCCAACACAATCTTTAATTAAAAAGGATGAAGTATAGAGTCAGGGTTCGAACTCAGAGATTTTGCTCTGATACCATTTAAAATCACAATTTATCCCAAAAATATAAGCTGATAGAAAGAGGTAAATTAATTATTTATATTATATTATTTACACTTAGATCTAATATTTGGATTTTACATCTAAGGTTTCTTTATGATCCGTTTGGCTGTTGAGAAACCGGGTGAATAAAAATCGAATCTTGGATTCTTGTCTTCATAAAGCCTATCTGTTTTGAACAATTTACGTTTCATCTATTGCGGTATCTTTTATTTTTCTAGGCAACCAAACATAGCTAGCATGTACATACACACAAAGAGTATTATGTATATATTTGACATGTAATATTTTTTATGACCATATATGCCTGTGATAGTAGATCTTGAGTTTGTGTTTATTTGATTTTTTTTTTTTTTAATCAATGTTGTTTCTCCTGAATATGTGAATTTCTTGATATGCCGCTAGCTTATTGGACGAGGTTTATCAGAATTACCTTAAGCAAAATGAAGTTTCCACAAAAAATAATGTTAGATACAGTCTTAGGGAACCCTAAGTTGGTTTCCATTATAATTAATTCTTCCAATATTCAAAAAAGGATGATTGGAAGCTTATGAGAAAAGATTTCCTAAGGAGCACCCATGTACGCAATGAAGTCACTTATTTACCCCAAATATTTTAATTTGAGACATATTTTTTACAACAACAACTTAGAAGATCAAATCGTAGTAACGACTCACTTGAAAACATAAGAAACAATGGAAAATACAGTTTGTGCAATTGCTAGTAGAAGTAATAAGATAGCCGCTAGAACTGAAAGTAATGCCCAAGGGCTACTGAAATAATCATGCTTTAATTTCGCCTTCCATACATTCCAGCGTCTGTCACAATGCTTCTTTACTTCCTTGATAATGTCAGCGTAATAGAAGTCACCGGTAGTAGTGGCGTTGAGGGTAAATTTGTTAAACATGTTGGAAACAACTTCATCACCACCCATCCAATTATTAATTATTCCATTTCGACGAAGTAATTCGACATCCTTTGGGGTGTCAATCAGATAATCCATGAGGATTACAAAGTCAAGGACATACTTGAGATTAACATCTTGACCATATTGCTCATAGGCAATTAGATTTCGGAAAATTGACTCTGTGCTATCTCCTATATTCATAGGTGGGATTTCCATTACTCCATTGTTGAACTTTATGTGAAACAAGTTACCTGTCTCTGCCTTCTTGAATTTGACTCCAGCCTCTTGGAGCTCTATGACATTTGGTATTAACTTCCACTCTTCCGGCGTACTAAATAGAATATCCCTAAATTTCTTTGCCTTCTCGAATTCAACTCCAACCTCTTGAAGGTCTGTGGCAAAAGGTATTGACTGCCAGTCTTCATTCTCATTTGGACCAACTAGATCCTTTAAATCTTGTGTCTCTTCATTCTCATGTGGACTTCCCTCTTTATGTGAAGGACTCATAGCTTTATGTATCAGACCAAGTAGATGTTCAATGTTGGCATTTGAAACACAACTTGATCCACTGACATTCAATTTACATGATAATTCCGCCATGCCATAAAAGAAACCTAGGGCATAATCAAGAAGTCGAGTTGAGACCCTTTCACTCACATCCTTGGAGACTGAGCTTTCATCATCAGTAATTTCATGTTTCTGGTCAAAATCAATGACGTGTTTGCTAGATTTTCTAGATCGGTTGCCAAGTAGTGTCTGGTTCTTCTCACTTTTATTTGCAAAGGTTGTGCTCTCACACTGAGCATAATCATATTGTTGGTTGCAACTGTCACTCATCTCGAACAATTCACTAAGAATGAAGAATGGTAGTTGATTTTCAAATAATAGTAGATCACGCATTATGCCATTAATCATCCAATTTGTTTGAAAGATTGGTTCATTTCCATCGAATTGGGAGATTGGATAGAACTGACATTCTTGGAAGATTCTGTCACGGAAGCTACGGAACAACTCGATGATGAAACACCCATCAAGTAGCAACATTGCTACAAACTCATCTGAGGATAATTTAGGGAATTCATCTGCATAAAATCGACGGGCTCGTTCTTCCTTTGCTTTCATGGCTGTGATATATCTTTCTGGACTAGTCTCTTTTCTATTTTTAAGCATTTGTTGGAGAAATCTCAATTTGTGCTTGTCCATATAACTACAGTGATCCTTTCCATGGTGATAAGGACCTATGGCAAGCAGACAAGGCTCATATGCCATGGCATTTGTCTCACGTAAAAGGTGGTGCACTTTAAATACACAACACTCTGGATCAATTAGAGTATTACTATTGAGACTGACCAACCTAATTTCGTCAATGGAGATAGCACGATGAGCTCCACCAATAGGCATCTGTCTTATTCTAAATATAAGAGAATAGTTTGTTTAGTATTATTGCATTTCAAAACAAACTTTTTCACATGCATCTTAGAATATAATGAAGGTCCTTAAGCTCAAATCAACAACCACAATGAACTCGTTGACAGTAGATTTTGTTGTTTATTTTCCAAAATCTCAGATTTTAGCAATAGCATATCTTTCTTCTTTTTACCATTATCAAATTGAGTTGTCATTCAAGATTATACTAAATGCATATTTGGAATTACGGTGGATAATTTATATTTTAGCTTAAGGCTTATAAACGCAGAGTTTAAGTAAAAAACTACTATTAAAAAGTTATTTATCATTTGAAAACCATATATCTAAAGCATTTTAAAAAATATTATATTTATTTAGAAACAAATTTAAAAAAGTTTTTTTGAGGTAAAAATGATATAAAAAAATCATTTGATTTTTTAAAAATTATGACTATATCCTTGATAGAAATCAAATTTTATAATAAAAAAAACAACGAAAGTAATCTAATAGAAGTTTTAATAAGTATAATGAAAAAAAATTCCTTATACGATTCACAAGTGAAATGGTAATACAATTATGCATAAGTTAAGGGCAAAATTGTAATTATATAAAAATTATATGATAATTTTCTCCCATTGAGAGCTTTTTTAAAAGTGTAATTACGTTTTCTAATATCCAAAAAAGTACATTAGAGAAAAAACATGAAATTGTTGTTATTTTTTAAACATAATTTTTAGCTTTTTTTTTTTTTTAATGTTACAAAATACTTTAATATTTGTCAACTAAACAATTAATTTTATTATTAAAATACTTTTAAAGCTATTTAAATACTTTTTTAACTCTCTAACGCAGCCCGAACAAATCCTAAGAAAATGTAAGGTAACTTATTAATTTTTTAAACTAAATATCTGAAAAACGAAAAAAAAAAAAAAAAAAAAAAGGATTTAGATCGATTTGGGAAGTGACAACGATCCCCTCGAATTATTAAAGATTTACAAAACAACCATTTTCTATTTAAATAGACAAAAACAGGACCCTTAACAATTCTTAGAAAAACAGAGTATCTCAATTAAGTTAAAAACCAAAATAATAAATGAGAGAGTTTTGTCATAATCCACTAAACTTTGCCCATATTCAGATTCGTCTTTTGTAATTTTTGTAAAGAATAACACATTGTGCTATGAAAAATCTTAGTTCAAACCCCTTCATTAAATATTCCGTTCACACTATTGGATAAACAATGATTTTTCTGATTTCAAAAAATTAAAATGATAAAAATACAATCATAATCTTTATTTAAAAATATAATTTAACGTTAGAAGACTCAATGCATTTTCTGTAAGAAATAATAATGGGAAGGGAGAATTAGCAGGGAAATGGATGAAAGTTGTATTCTGTATTGAACTTGAAAGTGGTAACTGCTCTCTTTGAGGTTAGCTCCCTTTTCCCTCTCAGTATGGGAGAAAATCTCCTCTCAGCCGGTTTACAAATTCTACACCATACACTTAATGTGACAAACCGGGTTCATTAATTAAATATAAAAACACAAAAACTGGCTCTACATTGTCCGTATTTTTGTGTCTTTTCATCAAGAAAATTTGATTAAAAAAAAAACAAAGTGAAAATGAAACCAACTCAAAACTTAGAGAGAGAGAGAGAGAACTCAATGAGAGAGAGGGGGTTCAGTGAGAGAGCTTGATGAGAGAGAGAGGGGGTTCGATGAGAGAGAGAACTTGATGAGAGAGAAAAGGGATTCGGTGAAAGAGTGCTTGAAGAGAGAGACGGGGGTTCGTTGGGTTCTTCAATTAATGCATTTCATCTTTTTATCTTTTTGTTTATTTTCTTATGTAATTTTCGAACACCTTTAAATATAATATTTTTAAAATTATAAAATTATTAATAAATACTTTTTTAATCTCTAATTAACCAAAAAAAAAAAAAAAAAGGCAGCAGTCAAGACCCAGCATAACACACAGCATTTCTCCTGTAATAAATGCAGATTGTATAACTTCCCATGTCGGCGTGCCACATTTTCCCTTCACTATAACTTGACCTTTTGATTGACTGGGAATTTTAATTTCTAAAGCTAAAGAGTGAGAATTCTACTTTTCTATTAACGTTGCTATTTAGATTGTATATTAATTCTTTGTGAAGCACTCAAATCTTAAATATTACTAATTCCAAAAAAAAAAAAAGATTCAGATCATGAAATAGCTGATTACAGTGAAAAAAAAAAGACGATCTATATAGTTATAAGTAATAATATTGAAAACAAGAGATGCCAAGTAATGTTTTAAGTATGTTATGGGAGAAAACAAAAGGAAAAAGAAATCACAAAAGAGACATATTTGTTTAAGGTAACGGATGGACTTACTTTTGCTTAATGATTCGAAGTAGCTAGTAGTAGATGGCACCTCCTGCAGATTTCCGCTTCTTTCGCTTTACAGAAATAAAAGTTTGTGATAAGCAAGACTTCCATCCACGCAGTCAACTTTATAATCCAAGGACTTTAGACATGTGGACTGAGTCCTCCTGTTGGGATCTACGTATAAGGGATAAGAGAAATCGTAGTTATGTGTACTGAGTCCTCCTGTTGGGATCTACGTATAAGGGATAAGAGAAATCGTAGTTATGTGTACTGAGTCCTCCTGTTGGGATCTACGGATAAGGGATAAGAGAAATCGTAGTTATGTGGACTGAGTCCTCCTGTTGGGATCTACGGATAAGGGATAAGAGCAATGGTAGTTGTAGTTATGAATGTATAAGTGATATATAATTATTTTAAAAAAATTAAATAAATATAAAATCTACATGAAAAGAAATTAATTTGTTAATAATAAACTCTACTTTTTTTTCAAAATAATTACATATGAACAATTGCGTACTCTACAACTGTATGTAACATTACTCGAAAAGTAATAAGTTGTAGAAGCGTTGTGTATTCTTTTTTCAAAAGAATGACGTCTATTAGTAAAAAATTATTCTTTTATGTAAATCTTATATTTAATTACTTTTTTTAAAAGAATAACCACGCTCTATGACTATAAACATTATTTCTTATATATAAATAAAAATATCTAAAAAATATTTTAATTTTTTATTAAATGATATAACTCAGGTAAAGCCATGCTCTGATTCAACCTGTATAAATATATATAAATAGGTTTACTTTTATTATTATTTTTATGTTAAAATTTTTAACTTTATAAAAATTTAAAAATATAAAAATATAAGAGAAAAGTGCTTACATGGTTTAACCGAATGAGACAAGTGGAATATTTCGTAATCTTCAACATTTGAGTTAATTTTTCGTTTGAAATATTAATACGGTCTGAAACGTAATTTTGACAGCTTGGTTTGTAGACAGAAATAAATTCATCTCATCATTATAATTTTTTTAAATTCTTATATAAAATATAATAAATAATTTAATTTTTTAAATTTTAAAATAATAATAATATTTAAAAATAATATTATAATAATATTTTATTTAATTTTTATTTAAAATCATCTCATTTTCTCTCATTATCTAAATTATACCTTTATTCAAAAAAAAAAAAAAAAACTATACCTAATACGATTCCAGAAGATAATCTAGAATTTGGTCAATCACGTTTCTTAGAAGTTGATAATAGACCAAGGTCAATCACATTTATTGGATTGGAGACTGCATGATTTGATTCCTCTAAAGAATAATATCGTTTGACCGAGTGACTTGTACAGATAAGTGGGTATATTTTGTAAAAAAAAAATCTATTTATCATTTTAATTCTCATCATCATTTTATTATTTTCACGATATAATATTAGATGATAAGTTTATAAGTAAAATATAATTAATAATCTCTAATTATTTTAAGCCATATCATAAGATAATGAAAATTAAGATGATGAGTAGAATTCTCTATTTTGTAACCTTCGACACTTGATCGATTAATTTATCATGAAATAATATGGTCCGAAATGCAATTTGGTTTCAACATTTGACTTGTGTGGACAAGTGGGTATATTCTGTCACCTTACTACATATGAAGTACTATAGTCTCAAACCCAAGTTGAATCTCACGGCAAGACTAGTCATAATTTGAATTAATTATCTGTATATAGAATTGTTGATGTCATGTTTTGTAGCCCGAGCAACTCCACAAATGCCCAACCCAATGACTTGTAACTAAGAATAAATGAGAGCTCTTGAGTGGTGGGAGACACTTCCGATGCTAAAGTCAGTGTGCACTTTTCTGCGCAAGCTATAGTGAGAAGTGAGTATGAAGAAGAAGAAGAAGAGAAGAGACCCCCCCTCAACGAGGGAGGGGATATTTATACCAGGCCCGGACCTCGCCAACGAGGGAGATCGTAGGTTGTCAGTTCGTACCTAGGTCAAGCCATACTGTCAGCCCCCTGTGATGGAAGCCTCTCTCTCACTCACTTGTATTTGACATGTTGGGTGATTAGATCTAAGGTTTGTTGCTTGTTGGTTGGCTAGATCTAGAGTTACCTCAAGGCAACACAAAGATCCAAGTTGGGTTGTTGGTGAAAATTAAAACTAACTCAGGCTAGCACTTAACTCTCAAAAGAATTGAAGAGAAAATTCTCATTCATTGGAAATAACATAACATAATTGATGAATAAAGAGGCAAGGCCGAAACTTATATATAGAAACCTCTAGGGTTTCGGCCACAATAGATCTAGATCTAGATCCCAACATACATCAACTCCTAACTTAAAGGAAATAAAATCAAATGCCTAAAATAAAATAAATAAATTAAGTTGAAAATAAATAAAACTACTAAAATAGAGGACTTGGCTAGCCACCCTTGTAATTGGTGCCCCCATCCCTAAAAGTGAGGGATTTGTCATCCAAACTCCTAAATTCAAGGAATTAGCCTCAACTTGATCTTCCTCTAGTCTTGGGCGCCCAATGTCTCACCACCCAAGCCATGCATGCAACCTAATGCAACCCTCTTAGCTTCAGCATGCCTAGCCCTTCTAGTGGCATTACGAATGGCTCGTCTTGAATCTCCATCACCCTGCCAGGCAACAGTGTGGCAAGGCATAGTTGTGGTGACCACTGGCACCCTAGGTAGCACGTCGTAGCGAGCCTGCCTCAGGGGCATTGAATGCGGCGTGGCTCCCCGATCGTGGTATGCCTACTTTTGTGTTCCATTTAATATGACGTGTCCTTGGTCAGGCCCTCCCACTCCTAGACGTGCTCAGCCGCCAAGGCTTAGGGGCAGTGATTGCCCTTGTCCTTGCCTACAGAGACTTGTTGGCCAGGAAGACCCAGAGGCCTAAGAGCACTAGAGGGCTCTTGAGCTTCAATCGCCCCATTAACTTCTAATCGGCACATGCTGCCCCGCTGCGAGGAACGCTGCGACTGAGGAAGAAAGGCGCAAGATGCACCTCGAACTTCGAGAGATTGAAGACAAGTATGCAGAGATGGCCAAGCGGATGGGTGCATCTTTCACCATGGCTCAGCTGCTCATTAGCATCGACCTGCCATACAGCATAGAAGTTATGTATGTGCCTCTCTCGCCTAAATTCAAAGTCCCCCAAATGGAGGTGTACGACAGGTCCAAGGACCTACTAGAGCACCTGGAGACGTTTAAGGCCCACATGACCCTGCATGGGTTCCTGGGAGTGATTGTCTGCCGAGCCTTCCTATTGACCCTAAAAGGAGCTGTGTGAGCCTGGTTCGGATCCTTGCTATCAAGAACCACAGACAACTTTGACGAGCTGGCTCGCCTATTCTTGACGCAGTTCATGGCAAGCCAAAAGAGGAGGCACCTGAAGTCATACATTTCGAAATTCAATCAGGAGTGTATGATCACAGACGACTAGGATAAGAAGATCACCCTGGCCGCCCTACTTGTGGGGATCTGGCCTCGGAACCCGTTTATGGTCAAGATAGCACAGAGGGCCCCCACAACATTGAGGGATTTTATGGGCCGAGCCGATGGCTTTATCAATGCTGAAGATACCCTTAAGGCCCTAATGGCTCCGCGATGGACCAAGCTAGACTAAGTGGACAAGAAGGCCACTGGAAAGAAGGGTGGGCCTAATCGCGAAGGAGGTAAAAAGGAAGCACCAGAGGCAAAGAGAAGGGGTGAAGCACCGGTTTAGGCACACGATGGGCCCCATGCACACATGAGCATGATTGTCGAAGGTGAACTCTCTCGTAGCCCACAGAGGGAACTACAGTGGGGCCAAGAGGGCCACTAGTATTGCGCCTACCACTTGACAGACGGGCATAACATCGAGGACTGCTATACTTTAAAATGGAGAAGGGAAGCGTTAAAGGGCTTGTTGGACCAGTGGCAGCGATCGGAGGACCGACATGACTGGCATGAAGGCGGCCGCCCAAGGACTCAACGGAGCATGAGCCTTATAGCCTTAGGAGACAAGGGGCTGGAAGAGAAGTTTAGAGGAGCCCGCGATGCAGAAGCCTGGTGAGGATAAACAACCCAATCAATGAGATTCACACAATCATGGGGGTATATGCAGGAGGAGGAACCACCTCGTCAGCTCATAGGGCACATGCCTGAAGAGCCTGGTATGAGGAGGTATTCACGAATGGAAGGGTCGCCACCTGAACTAGAAGACATTTCGGGGGTAACATGATAACCTTCAGAGTGAATGATGAAGAGGGCATCCTCCACCCGCACGACAATGTGTTGGTGGTAGCTATGCAGATCATAAACTTCACAACCCGAAAAGTCATAATCGACAATGGCAGTTCGCAAACATCTTATTATGGGAGGCCATCATCAGGATGATGATCAGCCTGGACAGACTGTGTCTGGCCCCCATGCTGCTCAAAGGTTTCACAGACGACATTTTCTAACTAATGGGAGCCATCACTCTATTCGTGCTGGCCGGGAAGGCTTCCAGGACTTTAGCTACAATGGTTGATTTCCTAGTGCTCAAAGCTCCCTCTTTGTACAATGTGATACTGGGATGCCCAACCCTGAGCAACCTAAGGGTAGTAGCTTCCACCTACCACCTCAAAATGAAGTTCCCCACGGGCTTGGAAGTAGCGGAGGTTCACAACGAACAAGTGCTGGCTTAGGAGTTGAGGCATAAAGTCAAGGAAATTGAGTTGATTGGGGAAGCAAAGGAGGCAGCTGGGCCACCTTCACTGCCAATCCTGGCCAAGTGGGATGAGGAGGTTTCAGACAAGCGAGCACTCCAGCAGGCAGAGCCCAACGAGCCCTTGGAGCTAGTCTCCATTGATCAGCAAATGCCCGAGTGAACAGTGCGAGTCGGGACCGAACTGGCCCCTAAACTAAGGCAAGCCTTGAAGCAACTTCTTATCGAGCATCAGGACGTGTTTGCCTTGAGTCAAGATGAGATGCCCGAGATCAACAACTCTATCATTGAGCATCGTCTTTGTGTGGACCCGACAGCCAGGAAAGTCAAACAGAAGCACCAAAGCTTCAGTGCCGAGAAGTATGCAATCATAGCCGAGGAAGTGGACCGTCTCCTACCTGCGAAGTTCATCCGACAGGCTCACTATCCTGAGTGGCTCTCCAATGTGGTTCTAGTAAAGAATGCAAGCAAGGCTTACCCAAATGACAGCTTCCCATTGCTGCACATCGACTTGATAGTGGACTTAACGGCCAGACACTCGTTCCTCAGTTTCATGGATGCGTACTCTGGGTACAACCAGATCCAAATGAGCCCAATTGTCAAAGAGAAGACAGCCTTCATCATGGTCCGAGGGCTCTACTGATACAAGGCCATGCTGTTTGGCCTAAAAAACACTGGCGCCACATATCAACGGCTAGTCAACCGGATTTTTAAGTAGCAGATCGGCCGGAACATGGAGGTGTATGTGGATGACCTGCTTGTGAGGAGCAAGAAACCCGAGCAGCATTTGTCTGGCCTTCAGAAAGCCTTTACAGAACTATTAAGGCTAAAGTCCCTATATTAGCCGATCTCCCGTTCAACAAAGCCTAGTCCCTAAACTCGCCGCTGGGTTAAGGTCGAGTCCTGAGCATTAGGGGTGTATAAATAAATCGAAAAATTGTCCTGGACCGGACCTGTTGGTTCGGTCTGGCTTTCGACCGGTTTGGTCAGAAATCAGTTATTTCATTTTAAAAACCGGTCAAATTAGATTCGAAATTAGTTTTACATTTTCCAATACCTGACCGGGCCAGTTCACATATTATATCATATATATAATTATGTATAAAATAATATATTATAATTTATAACATAACATTTTAATCTTAAACATGAATATTTATTTGATCATATGTTTTAAATATAAAATATATATACTAAATACATTTTATTGCCTAATAAATTCTCTACATATTTTTTTTGATAAATACATTAGTAATATTAATATACTTAATATATTAAAATCAGAAAACCAGACCAAATCAAACTAGAATCTGTAAAACTGAAAGTACCAGTTTAGGGGGGTAACCGGTACGTAATTGGTTTTAAAAACTGCAAAACCAGTGTTACCGGTTCTGTCTTAAATTTTATCCAAAATCAGACCAAACCGGACTAGTTACACTCGTATCGAGCATCCGAGCTCTACCCCCATGGCTGCTTGGATGCGAGTCCCTAAACTTGCTGAGTCTCGTGTCTAGCAAATTCGAGTACCTAGACTCATCACGAATTAAGGCTAAAGTCCATAGACTTGTCGATCTTCTATTCAACAGAGCTGAGTCCCTAGACTCACACTGTGAGGTTAAAGCTGGGCCCAGAGCATCCCGAGCTCTACCCTCATGGGCTCTCGGATACAAATCCCTAGATTTTCCAAGCCTCATGTCTAGCAAATCCGAGTCCTTAGACTCGCCACAGGTTAAGGCCAAAGTCCCTAAACTTGCCTATCTCCTGCTGAGTCCCTAGATTCGTCGAGGGGTTAAGGCCAAGTCCAGAGCATCCCGACCTCTGCCCTCATAGCTACTCAGATACAAGTCCCTAGACTTGTTGAGCCTTGTGTCTAGGAAATTCAAGTCCCTTGACTCAACACGGGTTAAGGCTAAAGTCACTAGATTGACCAATCTCCCGTTCAACAAAGCTGAGTCCTTAAACTCGCTGCGGGGTTAAGGTCGAGCCTAGAGCATCCCACCCTCATGGCCACTCAGATACAACTCCCTAGACTTTTCCATATCCCGTTGAGTCTCTAGACTCGCCGCAGGGTTAAGGCCGGGCCCAGAGCATCTTGAGTTTTGCCCTCATGGCCACTCGAATACAAGTCCCTAAACTTGTTAAGCCTCGTGTCCAGCAAATTTGAGTCCCTAAAATTGCCACAAGTTAAGGCTCAAGTCCCTAGAATTTCTTTCATTCAACAAAGCCAAGTCCTTAGACTTGCCACGGGGTTCAGACCGAGCCTAGAGCATCCCGAGCTCTGCCCTCATGGCCACTAGAATACAAGTTCCTAGACTTGCCGATCTCTTGATCAACAAGGCCAAGTCCCAAACCAAGAAAAAAAAAAAAGGGAGAGAAAAACAGCTTGCGGGAACTAAGGAAACACAAAGCAAACAAAAGGAAAGAAGTCTTATATATATGAGTCAAAGTTACAAGGTAAGGTTAAAAAATATATGATTACAAGAAAGCATAGTTTCTATATGGTAGGATCAGTGGCTTCCTAAACCAATTAACTTATGCAGTTCAAACTCCTCCCAATATGCTTCCCAGTATGGCAAAAGTGCAAGCATTGATTGATTTTGACAGTGGGAATTGGAGTGTGAATAGATTTGAAATCTATCTTTAATGAAGAAGATGCCGCTGCTATAATGCAAATCCCTCTAGTATGTTACATAGTGAAGATAAGATGATATGGCAATATACAAATGCTGGCTCTTTTTATGTAAAAAGTGCTTATCATTTACAAAAACAATTGTTGGAATATGAATCCGGGTGAGTCCTCTAAGTGCCATGTCCCAGATTTGATATGAAAGAGATTGTGGAACTTGAATACTCCTATGGTAGTTAAAAGTTTTTCTGTAGAAAGTATGTCATAATTGCCTACCTACAAGAGCAAATTTAAAATTGACGAAAGCTATTGTTACCGACCTGTGTCCAATATGTAGCATGGCCAGAGAAGATGTTCTGCATGCGCTGTGGTCGTGTGCTGCAGCTACTGATGTATGGAGTGTTTGCTGTAGAAAAGTTCCGAAATTGGGAGTTAATATGGTGGATTTTCTGTAAGTTATGGAGAATTTGTGTACTCTTCTTGATCCAAATGAGTTGGATGAGTTGGATGAGGCGGCTGTAATTAAGAGCCTGTTTGGTTCGAGAGAAATGCATTTGTATTTGAGGATTTGTTTGTTCATCCAAATGTTCTAGTTAGAGCAGCGGAAAAATTGAATGATTATCAGAGGGTCCGATGAGAGATGGGAAAAAATAATTGTGGTAGGCCTCATGAACAAGTTGTGTGGTCACCTCCTGCAATGAATTGGGTTAAAACAAATTGGGATGTTGCAGTAGATGAAGAACATAATCAGATTGGTATAGACAATGTAGTCCGAGCTTTTCAAAGTGAACTACTAGCAACCATAATGGCTCCAGTTGAGTTCTGTTCTAATCCAACTGCTACGGAAACTCGGGCTGCACTAATGGCATGTATTTTCTGTAGAGATTTAGGGTTAGTTAATGTGACTCTTGAAGGGGATGCATTAGCTGTTGTATATGTTGTAAACAGATCTAAAGAAAACGTGAGCAAGTATGGGCATATGGTGGAAGAAGTTAAACATTTTATCAATGGTAGTGCTAATTGGAGGATTCAAGCGGAAAAGGGGACTGCATCTTAGACAGTCCGATTTGCCGGCAACTAGAACACTCATTAAAGGCGGTGTCGGTAAGTGCGTTGGGGGACGTGTAAGTGGTAAACTAATTCTGCCAAGTCTAAAGCATTGCTCCAAGAAGATTCAATTTTTTTAGCAAAGGAAACAGCTTTCAACGTCTGATTAATAAGAAATAAATTAACATAATTAGCAGATAAATTTGCTTAAGAAGCAGAAGTTTTCCTTCAAATCTTGATCACATTTTACTTCAATATGGAAGTGTTTCTCACTTGCGCAACTTTCATCTGTGTCGGATTTCTTATTTTAAAAGCCTACGTTGATTCTAGTATTAATTTTCTCCTCTCTTATTAATTTCGATCACAGCATCCGATTTGATTCTTAGCATCACAGGAATACTCTTGTTTGTGAACTGTATAATGGAGTAAGGGTGTGTCAGTGTGAGCGAGATCCTAAAGGAAGCTAATATAGTAATATGCATAGTGAAGAAGCCTGAGAATATTTGATTCCAGGCCATCTAATGTACATCCAAATATTGAGTCCGTAAGACCTACGAGAGAAATGGGATTCGGTTCAGAGCTCAGAATTAAAGAGGTCGAGACAGGAAAACAACTGTAAGATGGTGAAGCTGAGAGTTCACTCACCCCAAGCAAATCGAAGTATAAAGTAGGAAAGCCAGGTTGTTTACCGTGCAGTGATCTGAATCATGAACAAAGACAGGATAGAGATGACAAAACTCAGGCCAAGTGAAAATTCTTCAGAAACTCGCTAGAGGCAGTTTGTCAAGGCGGATAAAGAAGAAAGACAGAATAATTGTTTTGCATCATAAGGCTAATTTGAGATGGGTTTCACAAATCAATCGGTGAAGCATGGTGAATACAGATGAACCATTGACCGTCAATCCTCTCAAATACATTTGTAGCAAACTGTACCCCCCATTTGGTACCTTCAGTCTTAACAAATTCCCGGCATGTCACGTAGCCTACATCCCCCTTAACATGAACCCTTACATCTTTCAGTTGAATCTCTAGGGGGAACTCATAGTCTGCCCATACAAACTCCCAGCTCTCCATAACATCGTCATAACCAGATATCCCACTTGCACCTGGGTGTACAACACAGGCCTCATTGCCTTTGGCCCAAAGGGTTTGCATAGCAGCTAAATCCCCAGTCCTGAATGAGTCGTAAAATCGAGCATTTGCTAGCAATACTGAAGTCTTGCTATCCTCATGGAGATTTTTAAGGCTATCCCTGATTTTTGCTGCTTCAACATAGTTTTCCTCGGCAATGGCAATCTGTAGGTCCTGCTCCAAGGTTTGCTCATCCATTATAATGCTTTCACCACCTAAAGGATCCTGCGTATCCTCTCTTTTCACTTGGCATGGTCTCAATGAGACCAAGCTGGAAGCTTGTTGAAAGAATTCTGCACTAAGTACACAGAATTATAAGTGCTCAAAACTCGTGCCTAATAAAAAAATTAGAATATGATTCAGGAAAAAAACCACGCACTGTGGACGGTCGATGGACTCAAAATTGCAGTTACACATGATGGTGTAATTATTAATTATGAGTACAAGCGGACGGGGCAACTGAATATAACAAAGAGAATGTCAAAAGCATCTGACTTACTGGATCTTCTGGTTTGCAAACTGAGGCGACAACAATTAGGCAAATCCCGGTTCCTACATCCTTGTCCAAAGGGTTTAGCAAAACCTATACCGTATTGCTTCAGGAAAGGTTTTGAAAGACAATGAAGTTTTGCAAAACTATTGACAAATGAACAAGGCAAGCCATGAACTTCCCTGGTACTAGAAGCATCTCCCTGTAGAAGTAAAGGTTAGGAGAGACATATATAACTATGACTGAAACAAACACATAAAAGAGCTGTGGACAACATAAATTGAGAGGTATAAACTTTGGAATCAATTGTCTTACATACCATTTTTCACATGAAGACAATATCTGACTTATTTACGCAAGTTTAGCAATCCAATCTCAATTTCAACTCAGCTAAATATTGATTTGATTATAATAGCAGGATGCCAAATATCATCAATAACCAATACACTTTTAATACTAGCATTCATTAATTTCAACCTCAATTAAGGTATATAATCAAGCCACAAGTAAGGTACTTGAGAAGCCGTTAAAATGAAAGAGCCTCAAGCACTTCTACAAGTTTTAAGTATTTTCCACCTCTTTTTTCCCTCTCACATTTACCAAAAAAAAAAAAAAAAATTCCAAAAGCCACAGCCAAGAAAATTGAAAATCCGAAAGAGGGTTTTACTACAAGGGTTTATTTATTACAAACCTAAACATTGGGATCCGGATAAGTTAACTCCAGAAAACTACTTAGCTCCTGATGGCTTCTAACAGCAATTTATGGCGATCGGCACACATGCCTAAGCCAAATGTACCATGAACTGAAAAGCATTAAATAATAAAAACCTGGAACCTTTCGAGCGAAACAAAAGATAACTTAGATAAGCGCGGAAATGCATAACTCACATTGTAGCAGAAGCTAGATCCATGTAGCGCCATGGTTGAAGAGTTCAATTACAAAGAGGTCAAGAATTATGAAGAAGAATTGGGGGTGGGGTTTTGACCGTCTCTTATACAAAGGACTGCTTTTTTATCTTCTCAGGGATCGGATCACAAGCGACAAATTTGTATGTCGGCATGGGACCAAAGGCCATACGAGGAAAAAGGAAAGGCAAATCGGCTGCTGGGCTTCATAGTCTGATGGAATGGAAAATGGGCTGTGCTGGCAGGCCAGGATGAATGGATCTAATGGAGTTGCACTGCCAACGTTTTTTAAGGATAATTAATGTGTTGGAGTTTTATTTTTTTAATATAATAATTTATTTGTTATGATACAATATTCTTAACTTTTTTTTCTTCTAATTTTATCCTCTTTTATAGAAAAAATGTTATCTTACTAAGTTATGTTATTAGAAAACTGCAGGCGAGTTTGTAGACTTGCACGCAAATGCCACTGGAATGAATAAAACTCTCCGTTTCGAGAGTTTCAATTTGTGACTTTATTTTTTTCTTTTATCTTTTTCTCTCATTGGGAGAAATGGGAGCAAAGGCAGCTACGATCTGTTTGCATTAGTCGCAACCAATTGTTCCCCATTCTCCCTCTTCATCTCAAATGCTAGCCTCGATGGTCTCATTTCCAATAGGACGAAGAAGCCACCGTGGCGATGGCATAACTCTCGCGTGCTGCTACGTGTAGAGACTGTATTGATCAGCTCTATTCGAAGCTTCATCGACTGCACTTTTTAGATCCTGATCTTGCGAGTACCTAAAATCGAGGATTCGAATTCTCAAAAGAGCTTGTAGTGCCAGCTTAGATGCATTTTCGAACTAAGAATTCTCAAAGAAGATACAGGAATTGACACTCCAGTTCCAACTTTAGGGAGGACAACATTGTCACCATCGCCATGGATGATTCGGAATCACATATAGTTTTCAATTCCAAGGATGTGAATAGTGCAGATAGTAGGAGCAGTTTCAACATTGGCATCAACTTTGTACAAACTTAGCACCAAATACCAGAAGGTCCAAACCTATCCTCGGAGCTCAAGCCTCTATGGCCAGAAATGTGGCAAGGGCCACCGGATTAGGCCAGAAGAGACAAGATAATTTGTAACACCTATTCAAATTCACACTTAAATAAACTGACTTCGAGGGAAGCACCTCTAGAAAGGGAAAAAAGATAGAAAGAAAAGGGGAAATTTAGGTTTTTGATTACTTTTCAGATGCCTTACATTTTTCCCCTTACGTTACAATTTACATATGCTCAGAAATTGAAAAAGGCTATGAGCCTACTGCTGGACTCGACTAAAAAGACTGGACTACTAGACTGATGACAAGAAATAAACAAAACATCTTCTAAAGGGATAATGGCCCCCACGACCCAACTGACTCAAACTAACTGACTTTGGGCCTAGCCCTTACAAATAAACCCAGCTTATGACTAACTGATAACCCAGCCCATGACTAACTTACTGACTCAACACTTCCGTTCACACACAACACCTCACTTAAGACCTTACACGTGTGCACCTAGGGCTCGATCCCATCCTCTTCCTCATAGCCTCCCCTCCATCGTTTGTGTCTCCTTTCTAGGGTTCCATCCACGCCGTGTTACAAATTCCTTGTGAGTATCGAGCGCAAGGTGAACAACGTGGATCTTCTACTTTCACTTCGAATGATTAAGCGAGAGATGCAATGGCAGGAGGGATACTTCATAGAAGTAGGAGAATTGGCTTACCACTCGATAAAGAAGGCCTTCTAGTCGACGGTGTTCATAATCAAAGAACTGCAATGCTACACGTTGCATATGAGAGAGCTTCTGTTTTACGAAGATGTGCATGGGATTCTCACGCTGGTTCAGAGAGAGATGCACGCTTCGTTCATGTGGCTCTTTCAGTAGGTCTTTTCTCACACTCCAACCTTGATGGTGTACATGATGATTCTCCTCGTGAACGTCTATTCCATATCTCTTGCAACCTGAAACTTATCTTTTTCTTTTTCTTTTCATTTTTTAATATAAGAAACTAACGTGGAGTACATAAGCAAACTTGCCTGTGTGAAGCAGAATTGTCTTTTGGAAGATGATAAAAATATAATTTTTTATAACTTTATTTTGTACAATTGTCTTTTAAAAGAGTGAAAAGTATATTCTTACTGAGACATCCCATTGAGATTAGGTCCTGTTATTTTTTTACTTAATAATTAAAGAAGTATTTTTTTTAATGATTTTGTATGATAATGTTAGTTTTCATCCTAAATATTGTCATTTGTAATTACATTTATTGATATTATACATTTTAAATGATTTCTTTGAAGAGAAGTACTGTTTTAGACATAAAAAAGTTTTACAAAAATAAACTCATAAATTGACATGGCTTAATTTAATATGTCAGATTGTAAAATTAATTTTATTATAAAATAGATCTAACCGATCATTTGAAATCAAATTAATTTATGAGTTTATAACTTTTGTGAATTCAAGTTTCTTCCTCAAGGTTAAATCAAGATTTGGTATAATTATTTTTTTTCCTGTAAAAATCTTAGGGTATAGGACTATGACTCAAATCTTATATCCTAGTTGATTAGGATCCAAACTAAGAAGTATATAAAGGAGTTATTATCCAGGAAAGCCGAAGGGATCTGGACCTACTACATTGGGCGGCCAACCAAGAATAACTTTGCATCGGCCATCGAATTTATAACCACAATGACCAATTTCTTCTATATATATTGAAAATGCTATAGCAGGCCGTTTTCTTCTGTGAAGACGAAGGAAGGTCTCTAAAAACAAAGACTCGGTCTTCAAAGACTTCCTGGAGATAAATTTCCTCCACCATTTCAGCTAATTATGATTTGTTTTTACAGATGAGATGAGTTAAGATAAAAATTAAATAATATCTTGTTAGAATCTATTTTTTTAATAATATATATTTTTAAAATTTGAAAAAGTTGAATTATTCATATTTTTTTGTACGAGAATTTGAAAAGTTATAATTATTAAATGAGATAAGATAAAAATATGCTATTTACTCAGATTCTATATATACTAATAAAAATTTGATAATTTTGAGAAAAATAATGGAAATGGATCGGTTAATCTTTCCTAACATGACAATTGCTTTTCTTGTGCTGCATTGCTGCCCAACGGCTCCACCACCATAGAACATTACTTGGGTTAGCAGAATAAACGTTACCTGGGTTAGCAGAATAAAGTTCAAAATTCACATACTTTCCCTCCATTTCTTTTAAATATCATGATTTGGATAGGTTAGGTCCTTGAAAATGAATCTCTGACTTGGTCAACTTTGTTCGGTCAGGATGTTTAAAGGAGTCCATGTTTTCTATTATATTATCATTTGAATTCACCCCTTTTTTTAATGCAGCCCTTTTGAAAACTTCCAAGTCAAACGTTTTAAATATGGTTGGACAGGTTGATGATGATTGAATTTCAAATCACGTTTGAATCGGACTATCGGAGGATCAACCATGCTGCTCAATAACAATTATATTTCATCCCACTTGTTTAATTTGTTAATTGACATGTTGATCCGATAAATAATATTTGTAATTTTAAGTGTACAAGTTTCACGTATTTTTAAAAAAAAAATAAATTTAAAATTATAATGAAAAAAATTATTTTGTTTAAAACTGTTATATATACAAAGAGATTATATAAAATAAATCCATAAACTAATTTGATTTTATGAAATTTATTAGATCTATTTTTAATAAAAATAATGTTAAAATCTAACGTACTATATCAAATCATATTAATTTATAAATTTATTTATATATAATTTTTTTATAATTAAAATATTTTTATTTTTCTAAGAACACACGTCACTTTTTTCAAAACTTTTAAAAAGTAGAACAATACCATAATTACAAATCAAGTACCTTGAATTTCGAAGTTTCGGTATTATAATTATTCAAAGAGTTTTGCTATATGCAAACACAATCGCGTATTAATTTGTGTATTAATACTGATTCATTCATACTTAAAATTTAAATTAATACTGTTTTCAATATAATCTACTTTTTGATCAATCACATCATATTAATGTACAGATTAATATATAATTATACTTACAACTATAATTTTCCTTATCCAAAACTAAGGAGTTAAAATATATGTACGTCGCCCATGTGTGGCTGTGTCAGGCGCCAGTGCCTTATTTCACCTCCATAGAATATGTCAAGCAACATGATCAGGAAGCGAGGATGGCCTGGGGGAGAGTCTTCACATGAGCCACTGTCCAGCAGGGGGACCCTTCATGTATGGTCTTAATTCTATGGTAGATTTGATCTCAGGCATGCATACAGCTGGTGTACGTCTGTTTTGAGAGTAAAATGGGCACCAAACATCTGGGCAGCTACAGGTTAACTTGATGCTCATCATGTTGAGTAGAAGGGAGGCTAATGCAACAATACAAAATAAGCCATCCAACCAATCAACAATATCACTCAGTGGCTTCAGTTAGGAGGTCCTAATTTGTAACAAAAAATAATAACGTAATTTTTCACAACACTTAACATAATAATATTTTAAAAGGAGGAGTATTTTTGTAAACTACCTTATAAAAATATATTCATTTTATAAAATATTGTGAAATGTGTTGTATATGTATCATTATTCTATCTGGACACTACAAAATAAAATAAATAAAAAGAGCCGGTAGACCTTAAATGATGGGGATAGATCCTCTAAAAAAGACTTTTAGATATATAAATACTGAGATGTAGAATATAAATCAATTGACAAAAAATAGTTATTAAAGTTTTTAAGAAATTAAGCATTATTTCATAACATTTGGGAATAATCTTATTGGGCAGAAAATAAATAAAAAGAAACATGTTTCAGTTTCATACTATAGAGAAATAATATTTGCAGTCGTGATTATGCAAGCATCACGTAATTTTTTTGAAAAAAATAAATTAATATGAGATCTATATTAAAAAAAATTAACTTTTTAATCGTAGACCTTACTCTTTTCAAATCAATTGTGCGATATTTACATATTCTACCACTGTATGTAGTATTATTTCATACCATAATATTCTAATTGTTCCACCAAAAATCAAGATAATATTTTTTAAAAGAGCTAGTGGTCCTTAAATGATGAGTGAAAATATATACAGTCATATAATATGTAAGTTTCACATATTCATTTAAAAAAAAATAGATTCTATTATAAAAATAATAATTTTTTTCCTGCATGTAGTAGTTGTACATTCTATAACTGTAAATATTATTTTTATAATATAAATTATTATGAAATGTCTCATTCACAATAATGTATGGATACATTAGCATGTGAGCTTTATTTATTCGAGATTACTTTATAAATTTAAAAAAAAAATTAAAATTATTTAATTAAAGAGTTTGAGTTAGGATTTTAATAAGTTATTTTAAAATAGTAATTACGGAAGCAAATATTCGTACGAAATGCGATTGATGCAAATCTGCCTTCGGATTAACGGTATCGTTAAGATTTGCTTGGAAGGGACGAGACGTCGTTATCGCGTCGAAGAAGCCGCCGTTGGCCGAACCTCTAGAAGAAAATAATATATTATTATTGTTGTTATTATTAATTTATTTATAATGTATTCATGTATATGTACGGCACAGCGCACACCACAACGTGACGGTCGGCTATTGCGACCTTTAGACCTTTGACTCCAAAATATTATTTTCAAGTCCAAATTGCTACGCCCTTCCCCCGTCCATTTTTCTCAGGCTATTAATATATAGAAAAATAATATTTATAATTATAAATTATGTCATATAATTATTTTTAAAAAATTAAATAAATAAGAGACGTGTTAAAATAAAATTTATTTAATAATAGACTTATTTTTTTTAAAAAGATTACGCGATTTTTATGTATTTTACGATTATATGTAGTATTACTTTATTAAATAAATATTGAAATGTGGACATCTATTTTCTAATATATTTTATAACTAATAAGGCACCCACTTCATAAATAATATTTATTTTCAAAATTTTGAATTTTAAGCAAAAATTCTAAATTTTACTTGCATATTTTAAAAAAATGTTAAATATATTTAAGAAAAATTTATAAAAAAGTTATTTTTTTACATATTAATTATTGATATACAAAAAATATAAAACTTGAATTTAAAATAAAAACTAACAATGAATTTTATAAATAACATTGTAAGTACAATAAGAACTATTCTTTATATAATATCTCCTTGAGGTCCATTGACACGACTGTCTTAGATTAGAATTTTGAAAAAATTAATATTATAATAACATTTTATTTACATTTTAACTCATTTTATCTTATATTATCTAAATTTCTGAATTTTATCACTCAATAGAAAATAAGCACATGAATTGAGAGTTATAATATATTAATAATTTAGAATTTTTCAAAAAATATTGAATATCTAATAAATAAATATTTAAAAAGTTAAATTTCAAAATTCCACCAATCTTTCATTTCAGTCGGAAGTTTCGTTGCTGCTCGGAACTTAATACGGAGCGCTATTTCAATTTTGCTTGCTCTTATAAAAGGCCTCTCCTTTTTCATTTTGCATTCTCAACTGTCGATCCGTGTTCAACTCGCGTGCCCCAGGAGTCAGCCAAAAGCAATAGAGAATCAGATATAGAACAGAGAAAGAATCTGAGGGGTCTTTTTATTTTTTTCGATTTATATTCAATCGGATAAACGCGTTGGGGTCTAACCTACCACTTTTGAATTATCAAATCCCCTTCCCTTCATCTTCTTCTTTTTCTTCGTCGTCGTTGTCATTTTTGTTCATTCAGATCTCAATTGCCGATTACGAGGTCTCGATCCGTTGCATAGCAGTGAAACGCCAAGTTTTGGGTGTTACTTTTTCTGGGTTTTCTCCAAGCTGAGGAGCGGGATTTGCCGATACCGTATCGACGAATTTCCGGCGATGAATGATGTTGACCTCATTGGTTTGGTTGTGAAGTAATATGGAAGTGGTTGTTACACGCCAATACCATGACGATTTACATTGGTCGCGAGGCTTCGAAGGTTGGTTAATGGTTACCCTCTCTTATTCGGTATCTCTTATGCTATGCAGCTATTTGTTTGTACGTGATTCATATTGATCTGGTTGGTTTCTGTTTCTGTTTGTGGGGGTGAAGTTGTGGAAAAGAGTTTGCGCAGAGACATCGACAGAGATCAACCTTCTTGCAGAGAATTGGAAATACCTTCTCGCCGGTCTCATTCTTCAGGTTTCTCTATTTTGATCGATTGCTGGATAGTCCGACTTTTACTTTCACCGACGTGCATTTCCCCCCCTTTTTTTCTGCGAGAATGTGTTAAAGAATCCAAGTTTTCCAACACATTGTAACTCCTTTCTTGACACTTTTCCAGTTTCCCCAAGTGGAAATAATTTGGAGAATGGCGGGCTCTTTTTTTTTTTTTTTTTTTTTTTTTTTTTTTTTTTTAATTTCGAAATGCTGGAATCAATTTGGTCATGTTTGGGGGATTCTTTCAGATATGTTTGATCTGATTCATTTTGGAGAATGAAGTTTAAACTTGCATTTTGTGTTTATATCTTTAGTTGTATGTCAGTGTTAATAGAATCAATTATCTTGCTTCTCCTTTTACTCTTAAAAGCAAGAAAAAGTTCTTTGTAATTTGAGATTGCTCATTATTCATCAAAACCCAAAAAGCCCTTTCAAGTTTTTATTATTTTTTGCTTTTTACTTTTCATTGGGCTTTGGTTGAATGTTTGGATACGGTAATCTTGTCGCCATGTCTTCCTTCTAACAGCCAAGGCTATCATGACATCCCATTGCGTTTATGAATGTCATTATGTATTCAGATTTTAAATTTACTTGGTTATACATTTTTTCTGTTGTCGAGATTGTTTTGTTTTGTTTTTTGAATTTTATGCCGTTTTCTTTTCTTATATATGTCTAACAAATACAATTCTTGCTGCAGTATGTACATGGTCTGGCTGCCCGAGGAGTTCATTATCTTCATCGGCCAGGGCCAATACTTCAGGATGCTGGGTTCTTTCTTCTTCCGGTTTGTATCCATTTGTTCTTTACTTTTACTCTTAGCATTATTTCAGTTCTGTGTAATGTACTTATTATAATAAATTTATTTCCTTACATTTCATTTTCATGTGAAAATAGGAGCTTGGCCAAGACAAAGCTTACATCAGTGAGACTCTGTTCACCTTCATTTTCTTATCTTTTATCTTGGTAAGGTTCTTTCCTTTTTTCTTTGTTCACTATCTTGCTCTTATTGCTTTTGATAGTTGCATCTTTAGCTGTTTTGTTTTCCTTTTCAAAAGGGCAGTAGATTTTGTGGATTTGAAACTGCTCTGTATTTCATTGCTGCCTATTGTATTCACATTTGTGGAGACAGTTTGAATTCATTACACTCATGGAGACATCAATGGGCAACATTCATGCTCAGTGAAACTTGCCGCTCTCGAATGTGAATGTACAATATATATTTTTCTCTCTCTCCATGTGTGTGTTGATTTTCCCACTGGCTTCTCTGTCTTATGGGATTCAGACAAATTAGGATAGCAGTGTGCATTATTTTTCAGCACGGAGACAAGGTGTGTGAGATTTGGCTTGCAGAATTTCCTGCTAAATTAGTTGCCGGGCAAGAAGTCTAATGCTAAAGAAGTTCTGATCTTATGGTTTTAATCGTTCATGATATCTACTGTTTCTAATGACTATCATTATACAGTCTATTAATTGCTTGGAAATTTTCTGGCATTTTTGTTAATTGATATTCATGTTCTATTGATGCTACCATTCCTTAAGTATTCCTGTCGTTTGTCACTAAGGTTCTTTTTGAGTTCTGATTTCCTGGATCAATTTTGCTGAGAAAGCTGTATTTACTTTACCTAATAATGTGTATGTTGTATTGCAGTGGACCTTCCATCCATTCATCTTGAAGAGCAAAAAGATCTACACAGTTCTAGTATGGTGCAGGGTTCTAGCATTTTTAGTTGTAAGTGACAATAATATTGTGTTACTTCATCCTTTTTGTGCTGTCCTTGTTCATGTTTCGAGGTTCCTTTTTGGCTTTAGCTGATGTAGATTATGGCAAAATATATGATAGACTTTGTTGTAATTTCTATTTTAGAAAATTTGTCAATAGTCTGAATTCTTATGGCCTGCTTTGTACCACTCAGTAATGCTGGTTGTTTGGCAAAAGTTGCTGTGATAGGTACTCCTGTTGAAGAGCATACCATTACATGATTGATTGATAATCCGCTACTGTTCTTTATCAATTTGGTCACAAAAATTTGTAGTTTTTAGAAGAAAAATATTTGTGTTTTTCATAATTATTATTTGTATTTTAGTGGTACTAATTGATTTCATGATGCATACTTCCAAGCATTTGAATAATGCTAAAGTGTTGCTTAATTAACCAAACACTAAGTTAATAGAAATTCTGTAATGGCTGTAGCAAACTAACCTGTTATAATGAAGAAAGAAGGAAGAAAACTCTACCATATGAATCCAAACTTAGTTTATTATAAGTTTTTTTCCTTTCTTCTGTTTTCTGCATTATTTAACTGTGGGGTTGGGGTGGTGATGGGCTTGTCAACTCTGGGGTTTATATGGGGAAGATATTATGCATGGAAGTGATGTCCAAAGTTTTCTGATAGTTGGTTATTGACATATTGTGTATTTGTTCGCTTCAGGCCTCTCAAATTCTTCGTATATTTACATTCTATTCTACCCAGCTTCCTGGTCCAAACTATCATTGTCGTGAGGTAGACTCTTTGATACGAGTTTATGATTTTGTTTTGTACCCTGTTGTTGCTGGACTAGGGTTTATCTTGAATTTATTTTATTTTGTTTTTTTACCAAACCTCCCCTGTATTATGAAGGGTTCAAAACTTGCAAGGCTGCCTCGTCCTGATAGTATACTTGAAGTCCTCTTGATCAATTGTGAGTGGCTCTTTTATATTACTCAAGTTCTGTGGCTTATTGCCATGACATAGTTCTTTTATTTGTGTTCATTATTGGTTTTGAATATGCAGTTCCTCGGGGCGTAGTGTTTGGTTGTGGGGATTTGATTTTTTCATCGCACATGATTTTTACTTTAGTCTTTGTGCTCACATACCAGAAATATGGCACGCTAAGGTAAACTGACTTGCAAATATTTCTAAATTTGGGTTGACTTACAAGCTATCTGATTATACCAAGTGCTGTCATGCTAGGTAGTTTTGACTCATCTTAGATTTTTGCCAATATGCATCACCGCAGGTGGATAAAACAGCTTTCCTGGTTGCTTGCTGTAATCCAGAGTTTCTTGATTGTAGCATCCCGCAAACATTACACAGTTGATGTTGTCGTTGCGTGGTATGGTCTACTTTGCTATCAACTTTTGTAATTTCTGAATAAAAGTTTATCTTCAATTATCCTTAGTTCACCAAATGGCCGCCCTGCAGGTATACTGTTAATTTGGTGGTGTTCTTTATAGACAATAAATTGCCAGGTTAGGTTATTTGACTCGGTTATTGCTATGTTTTTTGGTTGGTTATATTTGAGCTGCAGCATTAACTTTTGTTGTTCCTCCAGAAATGCCTGATCGTACTGGAGCAGCATCGCTCTTGTTACCAATGAGTACCAAGGACAAGGATAGCAAGACCAAAGAAGAGAATCACAAACTCCTGAATGGAAACTCAGGAGACCCTGCTGATTGGGTATAGCGAATCTGTTTGTTTTATTTGTTCTTGTGATTGAAACATTTGTATTATGCTGTGACATTGGCATTGTATTGATTCCAGTGGCAGAGAAATCACGTCAATGGCAAGACTTTGGAAAATGGAAATACAGGACATCCTGATGCTGCAATGAATGGTGTGTAGATAATCAAAGCTGATGCTGCTGCAACGACTGGAGCTTTTACAAGGACCGCTGGTTGGATCATCACGCTTTTCAAAGAGTTTAGTTGAATGTATGGTCGGCTTTTTTCTCGTGATACTGATAACTTAATTTCTATTCCTATGGAAATGGAATTTGTCTTGTTTCTTTACGCTCCTTTATGTCGTGGTTAACATAATTTAATATTAGCATTGGCTTTTACGTTTTAATTTTCCATATTTCTCCTAGTCCCATCATATTTCTACCATGCAAATGTTGTTCCCTTTTGTTCTGCTGGTGAATCACTCGTCCCCACAACCTTGGCATTCCCACGTTTGTGAGGTAAATGCTGTTTTTCTTCTGTGATGCGAAAGACAGATCCCTGTCAATATGATAAAAATTCCTCGGTTTATCTTCTTCTCGTTTGACCTCGATCTCTCTTTCCAGAACAGTTGGGCTCCATTTTGTTACAATGACATTTTGGTTTGGAGAAGAAATAAGGAAACTGTGCTGTTATAGCAAGGTTCTATTGCGGTTGAGCCATAAGGGAAATACGAACTCATTACAAATGGCTAGGTGATGTATGCCACACATGACAGCTTTGCCTTTTATGCGAGTTCTATTACTTGTAAGTGGGTATGTAAATACACCACTTAGTTTGAGACCCATTGTAGTTATAAAAGAAGTTCAGAGCGCAAACTTTTATATATTGGTTGAGGTGGCAAGACTTTTACGTAAGTAATATGTTCAACACGTCTATGTAAGCTTACAGATAGAAAATGATAAGATAGTTTGTAGCATAGTTGAAAATGATACTGAAGAAAGGAGATTTGTTGATCTTCGTTTCTCTCGTGTATTCAATATTTTGTTTGAATTTGAGGGATATGGACTGTATGACAGCTAGTTTTGCTTTGTTCATGTGGGCTCGCTCCCTTTCATCATGCGTGTTGTTTTTTTGGCACTTGAGAACATTGTGTTACCATTCTGGGACAATGTTTAAATTAGGATAAAGAAATGTGATATCCCCACCATTGCCATGGCCTAAAAAAGGTGAGCCTGGTGCAATTTAAGCTGTAAAAGATCATGAATTGGTCAATAAAAGAGAAGCAAGATGGAGTGAGAGAGACTGGTTTGGTGTCATAAGTGGAGATGCAATATCATCATTTTTGGAGGCATGCATAAATAAGCCCCACACACCCTTTCACGTACTCTGTAAAAGAGGGTCCTCTTGAACCGCATTTGGGTGGCAATCATGATCACACCACCTGCCAGACACAGTACGGTAGCCAAATTTATTTATATTTCTTCCTCTTTTTTTAATATGTATTGGGCAGTGACGGTGCTGTTTTGGTCCCAAATTTTGCAGTCAAAAGGTCAGCTAACCTTTTTATTTTATTTTTTTATTTTTTTAAACTACAAGTTCATTTTTTATTCTCAATTCAGATCATATTATTTATAATTTATATATATATATATGTATTTATGTATAATTTATTCATATATAGACTATTATTTTAAAATATAATTAATATATATTTATATATAGATAATTTATTCATATATCGACTATCTCAAAACGGTATATAAAATAGTACCGGTATCAAACTATTTCGTTTCAATACTTTGATTGGTACGGTATCCGGTACAGTATTCAAAACATTGGTTTCAATTTAGCAAGATCTTAGAAAAATATATTTAAAAATATATTTTATTCATTGTAATAAATATAGAATTTGGTATCTAGAGGCTTTACATACATTAAAAAAAAATCTAAAAAGTATTTGAACCTTTATTTAATGAAATGGATTATATATATATATATATATATATTTAATCAAAGAAGTAGTTAATTAATTAGATATTAAAAAAAATGTACTAACGAATAATGCTATGTACAAGTCCACTATATATAAGTTTTAGATCAAGAAAAAATGAGTGTTTTACACTTTTCACAATAGAGTCTACGTTTTTCTTTTTAAAAGAAAGTACGTGCAAAGCTTGTACAATTAAAACTTGTATATATATATCATCTATCTCATCTTATATTACCTGAATCCACTCACGAATTATGAATTTACGTTCTATCCACTGATCCTCCTTCTCCACTACCAATGACCTAGACAACAGACTTTTCGAACCAGTAATAGTGGGAGCCCAGCCCATGAGATGGGCAATGAAGTTGAGGGTGGCGTTGTATTTTTATTTTGAAAAAATATAGTTATAAGTATAATTATGTATTAATCTGTGCATTAATGTGATGTGATTGGTCAAAAAGTAGATTTTATTAAAAATAATGTTAATTTAAATTTTAAGTATGAATAAATCAGTATTGGTGCACAGATTAGTGCGCAATTATATTTTTATGTAGTAAAACTCTTTTATTTTTATTGGCATCAGTTATGCAAAACTAATTTTGAAGTACGCAGGCTCTCTACAATTAGTTATTAATAATTCGAGAAAAAAAAATACTTTTTAGGATTTATTTGTAAGCACATTTCCAATAATTCAAAAGAAAACACTCATATTTTCGTGAAATGTAGTGAAACGTGTAAAAAAATCAGGTATATATATATATATATATAGGGTTGCATCGTTTAGTTTCCAGTCAGGGTAATGATACACCACCAACTCATTTATAATTTATAAACAACTTTAAATATAATTATTTTTTTATTATGTTTAAATACAAATTGTCAAAATAAAATTTAAAATAATATTATTCTATTACTAAGTTGTATACAAGTTGTTAATAAAAAATAAGTTTATCATTTTCCTTCCAGTTAAAGCCATTTCATATTGAGCGATACTACGGTCATGGAATCTGGATCTTGAATTCACATCGAATCAGTTAATTTATTTTATTTTGATTTTTGGATTTTTTATTCATTTTTTATGTTTTTAAATATTTTTTAGAAAATAAAAAAATTCACAACATCATTAAAAAAAATTTACTTAATCACTAAGTTAAAAAAAATAATAATTCGGTAAAAAAAAAAAAAAAAAGCTCCCGAAAGCTTATATCTTGACATTATCTATGCTCCAATTATCAGTGTGGTTTATAGTTCTTGAAAACAAAACTATATTGTTTATTAAACAACCGCAAGATGCCTTTCCATTGGATAATGTATTTATCGACTCTTCACACTGTATTTACCGCTTAATTTCAAACTTCTCTCTTTTAACAACAACTTGGCACTGATTCCGCTAGACTACTTTTCAAGTTGCAGCTTTTCTTTCAGATAAATGATGAGGGAGATCTTGAACAGTTGCAAGCATGGAGATACAGCTTTCCAAGGTAAGGAATTTGCATTAATTGCCATTTGATTGCTATTCAAAACTGTCTATCTGTACCTGTTCAAGGGGATGCTATGCAAGCTCAGGTGGCTGTCTCCTGAGTGGCCTACTCTGCTTTGTATCTTCAAGCTTGGGATAGGCAATGATGCACAAGAGACTCAACGATGGCACAAACTTGGAAGCCAAAAGAAACAATTTTATTTTTATTTGTGTCCTTTTTTTCGTCTGTATTTACAAATTTATTAATGTAAATCTGGTACGGGTCTGGTTTTGCAAGTTTTTATTTGCAGAATTATTAAATCAAATTTCTTTTATGTCCCCCTGTCCCCTTTCCTTGCTCAATGCCAATGATCGGATTGGGAGGATCAATGTCGTTTGATACTGGAGATGGGTGTACAAGTATTCCACCTGATTTTGTTTTTTTCCTTTTGCACTTAAGATGGCTTCATTGGCTTGTCTGTTTTCCTTTCTTTTCTTTTTCTTGTAAGAACTATACTGTTTTTGTAAAATCTATTTGTGACATTAACAGGGACTGCTCGACAATGCATGCATCACCTAAACTCACCCAATAACAACAAAAACTGAGTCGGTCAAACCTTTTCTTTTCCCTTTTTTTTTTTTTTTGACCCTGATACATAGTTCTTCGCATTCCTTACCAACGAGTGGCTATTATCAGAAAGCATGATTCCTTAATTAGTTTGGAATGTTAAAAATCACAAATTAGTTTGCCTATCAAATGATTCTTGTGTCTGTGTTTGCGCAAATGAGAATAATATTCAAACCAAGCATGATATCATTGTCACCACGCAAGAAGATTCGGAAAATACATATGTACAACCCAATATGACCATCCGGCATCGTTCCAGAAAATGCCAAAGACATGAATTTTAAAACCTGATAATTTTGTGGTATTGTGAGAACAGTGGAAATATGCAAAAAGCAAACTCTACAAGCATGGAGGGGAAGATCATCAAGTTGTATTTTTATCTTTATAAACGTTGGGAGGCTTGAACACTGAAACTCTCCCAATTTTCGTAACAGTAGCAACAATTTTAGCAGGCCCTTTTACAGAACTTGCTTTCTTTTTCCTCTAAACCCCTTCCTCAGTCATGAGTAACACTTATGCAGAATTTTATTACGATGGCACATTAAAATGGAAGAGCCATGATAAGACAAATGCAAATACCACGCAAGCAAGCAGGAAATTCAGGAACCGGTGGCCATGCCAGAAGCTTCGTGTCTCTGCTATGGGCACTGGTGCGACTGCAGCTGCTGTTGTGGCATCGTTGGCTTCATTTGAATGCTCTGTTGACTCGATCTCAATCGATCCGAAGACATTACGGGCAATAGAATGGCATATCTCACATGTTCTAAAACAAAACCAAGCGAACTGAAGTAAATATGGTACGGAAATAATTGAACTTAAAAAATAGTAGTATGAGTATCATTATTCATTGTCTAATGAGGTAAACCAAAAATATAGGCCATGACATCCAGAATTGACAGCTTCATACATGTTTATTAACTCTTGTGCAACACTTGTGCGACATTCTATATGCAATCTCAAGAGGTTGCGATGATTAAGGAAAAATAAGCAGTGAGGAGTAGTTAGAACAAGAAGAATTTAACCGGAATTCAAGAAGCTAGAAGAGAGAACAGGCCAACCAGAAGAAAAAAAGAAAGTAGCGCAAAGATGACAACGATCCATAGAGATTAAAGATTGCATACAAAAATGAAAAGTAAAATTGAATAAAACATGAAGCAAAAAGATGTGGATTTAACAATGGCCAAAAACAACTACAAGTTTCTATGGTTTGCTAACCTATACGAGAAGAATACTTGAGAATACTAACTCCTAAATTATTGTTCAAAATGCAAGCATGACCTTTTGCCTGTTAGTTTACAAAGGACAAGCAAATATTTGTGTGTCACATGCAAACCCAGCATAGGAATAGCGCATTGCCTTCGTTGTAAGTATCGACAATCAATGGCATTTTTTAATTTTGGCAGTTGGCAATGAAACTGTACAATGGTCTCAAGAAAGTACTGAAGATGGTCTTGTCAGTTAGCTACAACACTATTAGACATGTCTGACAAATAGCAATAGCAATGCACAAAGACTCTTAAAGAATCGAAACAAAGATCAGGAACTGTAGAAAGAATACAGTCTCAAGATACTCTTAAGTTGTAAACATATACCAGTCTTCTAAGGTGAAGTGTGTGGTTCTTTGAGTTTCATCAGAAACAATGATTGAATATCATAATTTGAAATTGCACATAGGCAATTAGAATATATTAAGTGCCACACTAGCAAGCAATATTCTTCCATTAAGATAATTGATCAATTATGCGATCAAATTTCCACTTTCATAAAGATTAGCAAGATCAGAAAGAAGCTCCAGAGAGATTCCTATACTCTGAAAAAGGACACAGCATCAAGGAATCGTTGGTGTACTTGGACATATCACTGTGATTTCGGAAAGCTTTACTCTTTTACAAATCCCTCATCTTCTTTGAAAAAAATAGTTTCTTCTTTAAATTATACAAAGCTAGCTGTGTTCTTGTGCCCACATCCTCATAGCTACTAGGTCATCAATTATGCTTTACATCTAATAAACATAACTTGATCAAAACCTAATTTCTCAAATGATTTGGTTAATTGTAATTCATTTTCTCTTATGGTGCGTAGTAACATTCCTTCAAGAAGAGGAAATCTCAATCAAGAGTGTCTCAAAGTCTCTTATCAGAGAAAAAAGGTCTCAAAAGTTTACAAAATTACGTCCAATAAAAAATCATCATAATTTACAATCATGTGAATGAAACTAAAACACATCCACTATATTAGCTCTCTGAAAACACAACTTTCTATAATGCTAAGAACCATCAAATGCTATCCATCATTTCCAGAAAAAAAAAAAAAAAAAAAAAAAAAACATAAAAATTAGCAGGCAACCAAGCCGTTAAGATCAAAACAATCAAAGAAAAAAGCAAGGATTTTTACTCACTTATTTCCCTTAATCTTGAACCAGGCCTCAGCACAGTTTTTGTGGGCTGCACCCAAATCGTCCTTACAAGAACAACCCAACTCTATGGGAACACCGGATTCATGGCTATTACTCTCCAACCCAAGATGACAAATCCTACAATCTCTCTCGGCTTTAGCCAAATGCACCTTGATTTCGGGGACCCCACTCTCATTCTCCACCTCCACCGAGCACTCCGAGGATGACGCCAAAGAGTCCCTCCGAGAGACCGAGCCTTTCCCGATCTCAGGATCATAAACACAGGCGAAGCTGTACTCGTCGTAAGACCCGCCATTCGTGGAATAGAACTGGGAATAGCACGAGCTCTCGTCGGCGTCTGTGAAGCAGACGCTACCGTCGGCGCTTCCGTCACTTCCGGCGCGGCGGTGACCCCCTTGTTCCAAATCGATGTGGTGGGCCATTTCTACGGTCGACATTGCAACTACAACCTAGAAGCGGAAAAGTCTTTCGGTTGAGGAAACAAAACGAAGACCTTGAAAAGTTAGGAGCTTTGGGTTCCGCATCTGCTTGTTTGAGTAATGAGAGAAAACCTAAGTGATTTAAAGAAGTGGGTATTGGATTAGGTGACCCATCTTCAACTCCATTATTGTTTGTTGCAAAAAGTAAGATAAAAATAAAATAAAATAAGATGCAGAGAATTGAAAGTTTACATGGAGAGTAGTTTTGCAGAATTTCAGGCCAAAGACATTAAAAGAATGCAGAGAAAGAGAGAGAAAACACAGGAGGCCGGAGACAGTTTCAAGGTGTTGAAGAATGGTTTCTGTGAGAGAGAGAGAGAGAGAGAGAGAGAGAGAGAGAGAGAGAGAGACTCGTGCTTTTGAAGAAGTCTGGGACTGAGGCACTGCCGAGACGGAACAGAAACGTGCAGTGGGTGCACTGAGAAGAAGAAACAGCAGATTTTACCGATAAAGAAGCTGAACTAAAAAACAAAAAACAAAAGGAAAAAGATAAAGAGAAAAGAAAAGGCTGTTGGAAAATTTGTTCTACACTCTAATCTCATGTCCTCCATAGATTCTGTACGTTGGAAGGTCCTGAGACGGTGATTCAGAGATTGCAAACAACATCTGTAGGATGTGTGGATTGAGGGGAAACGTACTTCTTTTCAGACTGAAATGATCTGTTGTTTTATGCATTTTGTTTTATTTTCTTTTCTGAGGTTATAATAATGCATGTCGGATACTTTTAATTATTATTTTTCCTCGGTTTTCTCTGTTTGTTTGTTTTTGTACACACATTATCCGTATACTGTTTATGTTACCTTTTTCTTGAGAAGACCGATTGGTCCTTGTTCTTTTTAGTGAAAAAACGTGTAACTGAGGTTAAAGATTATGGGTAAAAACGTCTATTCATATTGCTTCCATTAAAGTACACTGGCATGTCCTAGTATCAGAAAAATTGATACGCCGATGAATACTTTAACAGGTAGACGACGAACGGACGAAGGGCCATTATTCAGTGCTTCTCATGAGATATTAATCAATGCGAAGAAATAACTAACAATAATTAATATCAATTTATCATTAAATATGTTGCATAAATTATTCTGATTAAAAATCATCCATCCACGTAAAAAAATACTTCATCAACGCTGAAAATAAAGGCTAGTGATCACTGATCATGCACCTTTGTCTTGTTTGCCCCTGATCTTCTGCCTTTACGTGAAGAACACAAAAGCTACCATATAAAAAGAAAAAGAAAGAAAGAAAGAACAAAACTCCAAATGTAGTTGTTACAGAACACCCAACTCTCACTTCCCGACAACGGCCTTTGGTTTTTAGTTGGTTGCTTTCGTAAATCTGTATACTAATTATTCTTTGAAATTACTTGAAAGTCAGATATGGTAGGCTGCTAACTGATCCAAGAAACCAAAATTAGACAGGATTATTTTCATTTTCCTTTTTGCATTTCAATGATTTGATTGAATACGTCAATTGTTTTAAGAAAATATTATAATTACAAATAAATTAAATAAAAATAAATTTACAAATTGATATAACTTGATATGATATGTTAGATTGTAAAATTACTTTTATTATAAAGTAAATTTAATAAATTTCATGAAATCACGTCAGTTTATAGGTTTACTTTGTATAATCTGTTTGTGTATGTAATAGTTCTATTTTTTCTGATATCTAGTTAATCACATTATTAAAGTTTACAAAAAAAATATGTAAAAGTGACTGGATATATATTTGTTGTTATCGAATCTATAATAAAGCTTACGGAGAACTAATAGGGGTGACTATCGATTTAATCGGATCGAATTTGAGCTTTAGTTTGGGACGTTTTTTAATTTCATATTTAGTCCATTTAAAAAAAAAAATTGTGAGCTTTCAAATTTCAAAATTTCAAAAATATTAAAAGCTAAAACTAAATCTTTCACTATTAATTTACTTCTATACTAATATCTAACTTATTTTTATATTAGACTTATACTATAGTATTTAATCATATGATATTATGATACTATAGTATTACATATTATTTTTAGTGTCTAATTATATGTTATTATATTATAACATTACATGTTATTATATTATACTAGTATATAACTTATTTATAACTTATTTCTACGCTAAACTTATTTATAGTATCTAATTACATGTCATTATACTTTACTAAATTAGCATTACATATTACTAACTTATTATTTTAGATTTATTAATTATTTCCATACTAATGTCTAATTTATTTATATACAAGACTTATACTATAGTGTCTAATTACACGTTATTATACTACCATCTAACTTATTTCTAACTTACTTATATTCTGGACTTACTAGTGTCTAATTACAAGTTATTATATTTTAGTAAACTAGTATATGTGTTATTAATTTACTTTATTAGACTTATTTAAATACTAGTGTCTAACTTATTTCTATACTAATCATATGATGTTTACACATTCTATCATTAGTCTATTTATATTATAGTATAAGTATATTATTTTATAATAATTAGCTCAAACTAATTTATTATTGAATTTAACAATTTAAGTTCTAGTTATATAACTATACTAGTATATATGATAAATACATAGAGAAATACATATTTTTATAACATATGTACAATATCGAAGTCGGATTCAGAGTTGGAGTTGGAGGGCAAAGTCGGAGTTGGAGCATAAAGTTAGAGTCGGTTCAAATTGGAGTTGGAGTCAGTCCAACGACATCTCTGACTGAAAAGTTTTAAAAAAATTCCAACTTCGACTCTGTTTTGTTGGAGTCGGAGCGGAGTCGAAGCCAAATTAGATTCAGAGTTGGATTTTTAGATTTTTGCTTAGCCTTAGGGAGAAATGCTACAGAAAAAAAAAAAAAAAGATTTTATAAAAGTAAACTTATAAACTTACGTAGTTTTATGTCATATGTTAGATTTGTTTTATAATAAAATTAATTTTACAATCTAATAAACCAAGTCAAGTTACGATAGTTTGTAAAATTATTTTTGTGTAATTATTTTATAACTAAAATATTTATCATTATCTGATATCTTTATGGGAAGATGAGCATTACGAACATTTTGGTCTTCGTCGTCTGCATATTCTATTTGGAAAAATTTAGTTGTAAGTACAACTGCGCACTAATATGTGCACCAATCTAATGTGATTGGTCAAAAAATATATTTTATTAAAAAATATTGCTAATTTAAATTTTGAATATAAAGAAATCTGTATTAGTACACAGATTAGTACGCGACTTTGCTTATACATAACAAAACTCATTTAGTTTTGCAAAAGAATTTCTAATTTTTCATTTTTTGTTAAAATTTTAAGATTTAAAGTGAGAGATACACAAACTAAATTTAATATTTCTTATTCACTTAGAGCATTCTTATTGGTTTAGGCAAAGTTTTAAACAAGTTCGGCTAATATATTACTTTTTAGTTTTTGGCTAATCACTCAAAACTTGAACTACACTTTGTAACCAAAAATAAATAAAATAAAATAAAATTTGAACTATACATTGGATTACCTATCTCACTTTTCATAATAATAAAATAATACTATTTTAAAATTTTTTTATCTACTTATTTAATGCATTATTTATTTTTAAATACTTTTTATTTTTATTTTCATAATTTCCAACAATCATATATTAAAATATATAAAATCAATTTGTCAACCTAAATTAACTTTATTTTCAAATATAAAATATTAAAATATATACAAAATATATTCACAAAGGAGTGAGAAATAATATAAAATTCATTTGGCTTAGTTATGTTGAGTTACTTAGCTCATAATCAAATTTACACGCAAATACCTAATCAGCAGTTTTAAGGGGCATATTAGCTAAATTTTAGTTAAGAGTTGGAATAGCTGCTTATTTAGTATTGAGCGGATATACTCTTGACCCCAAAATTTGAAGATAAATTCTATGAATTACTTCTAAAATTTCAATAAAAATTTTATGTACAGTAATTTTTATGCATCTTATTAATATGATTGGTTGCATTATTTTTTTAATATAAAATAATTACTTTAATTAATCATATCAGTGAAGTTCATAAAAAATAAATAAAAATAACTGTACATAGTAAAACTCAAATTTCAATATATATATATATATATATATAAAAATAAAGATCGAGGTCAAATTAAGTAACATTTACTTTCTTTAGCTGTTTCAGGGGAACCTTATCTAAATTCCACTTTTTCTTCTTTTTCTCCTCACTTGTTTGTCCATTTGATGAATTCCATTTCATACCTTTTTGGCATTATCTGATCCTTATCGATATCATACATAGTATAATACGAAACGAAGCAACAATATTAAATAAAATAGGAAACTGTTTCAAATCTCTTTAACACGTCAAATGTGGAAAGGAACCGATGCGCTTTCTTGCTTATCATCAGGAATTGAAAGAGGAGTTAGTGATCTTCAGTACTAGTCTTTATAGTGGGGCTGGTTTTATGCATGGCAGATAATAAACAGTTGAATATTGCATCTGGGTTTTCTTTTTTCTTCCCAGCATTTATTTCCTCCCTTTTCTTTTAAGTTTTCCTTTGATCATCAAGGAGCAGTTTCTCGACAACTAAAGAAAACAAAAGTAGGATCGGATGTTATATAATATAATTGGTTCGGTTCATAATCCTCAAAGGGAAGCACACGAGGCCTATAAAACTACTCAGGGGTCTTGTTGTGTTTGTTCACCAAACATATTGAGAAACTGAATGCAGGAGTAGATCACCCAGAAAATAAAATAAATAAAAAAACGTGAAATTTCCTGGATAAGGGAGTTCGAGAAAACGACAGTCTACAAGTTCAAATCAGAATTGTTCTTGGTCTAAGGACTCTTTATGCAGCCAAATGCATTACTTGTAGACTCATTTTCATGGTTTCAAGATTTTCCACGTAATTGCATCCAGTTAGGACTTATCTCCCTAGCAACTTGGGGCTGACTCTTAAAGACTTACTTGACAGTAGATATCATCTCCAACTGTTTGATCAAATGAACAGTTCAACGTAGAGAAATATATACAGCTCATTATGTGGAGTCTTTACGTACTGTCCAAGAATCTTTAATAGCGCTAGGGCCTATATACTGTATCAATTTCTCATCAGAATTGAACCATCTGATTTTGTTAGGCATTTGTAAATGATGCCAAGTGACTGTGTCAAGGACTATAGAAGAACTATGGAAAGTACACCTCGAAAATTTTTAAGTGCATGTTTGGAGTTGTGGTGGAAAATATTGCTTTTAACTTAAGACTTATAACTAAAAGCTTAACATAATAAGCTCTACTATTAAAAAACTATTTATTGTTGGGGATCCGTATATGTAAAGCACTTTCAAACATATTAAATTTATTTGGAAACAAATTTAAAAACCACTTTTTGACGTAGAAATGACATAAAATGGCATATACTTGATAAAAATAAAATAATAACAAAAATATATAGTCTAATAGACTTTTCAATAATTATAGTAAAAAAGAAAATCTCTTCGACGATGCATAAGTGATAGGAGAAGAATGAAAAATATTGATGGGCAAAGTCTTGAGTAGATTATATGGGAATAATAAAAAATATATATTAGAAAAGTTGTCATTGTGCTAAAATGATGAGGGTCATTTCGTAATATACATAGGAAAGTAAAATAGAGACTATTTTTTTTGAAGTGCTTCTGACAAAAAGTATCACTTTGATACTTTTGTTGAAACGTAGTTTTCTGCTTTTCCTAAGTTTAGAAGTACTTTAATATAAAATTACCAAAAAGATAAATTTTGTCATTTAAGCACTTTAAACCGTTCTACCGCACTTTTTAACCCTCCTACCGCAATCCCAAACAGGCCCTAAATATGCTCACAAAATGTGTCCACTCATATATTTTATTTTATTTTTTATTTTTTCTTAATGTTTAAGGAATTGAATATTAGTGAATAATTTGTATTTTTTAATTTTTTTTTCTTAATGATTAAGGATGTTTGAAAAATGCTTCAAAAAAAAAAAAAAAAAAAAGAGAAAAAAAAATTCATTAATTTACACTGGTGTGCATATTTGGGGTGCACACCAAATTTCATGCCAATTAGACTCTTGTTGTTCCTTTGTTAAAACCAAAATGGCCATTCACTCTACTCTATTCAAAACGCCCCATTTGCACTTGAGCTCCTTGAGATGTTATACTGCCTCCTAGCTAGCCGCATCTTCTATTGCTCTGAGGCTACTATTTTCTAACCCACTCTATCTTAATTAAGCCAATCAAGGTTACTTATATCTGTGGCTATTAATGCAGGCAATTCAAACCTTGGAAAGGATGGAGGCTCTGTTAATTCAAGGAATTCTCACTCATGCATTCCTCCTCCAAAATACCAATAGAGGGACGAATTGAATGAATTTTACATTTCACATGGGCCAAATGATTGGATTTCTTCGGATGATAATTCCTTGGTTTTTTCTACAACTGCATCTTCTGCCATGCTTCCATATTTTAGTTTAATCTTGTCATCCATGCTTCAACGACTTAATTGGGGTCATAGAAATATTCCAATAACTCTTAAGGGACGTTTGTAGAATGAGATAAGATGTGAATTATATAATTATTAATGAAATAATTTATGAATACTAGTAAAATAGTTTGAGTTATGATGCTTATGGGGTTGTGGGAAATGAGAGGGAAAAAAATTTAATAAAAAATATTATAAAGTTAAAATGTTGTTAGAATATAATTTTTTAATTTTTTCAAAAATGCTAGTAATAGAGATTTTTCCATTCCTGACATTTGGGCAAACGCCGGAATGCGTAAATAGCGACCCTCCTATACCGACATTTATTTTAACCATTACCAGCACTTTTCAAACGCTGGCATATCACGATTTTTTGTAATACATACACATATAAATGATGACTTATATAATTTAGTATATTTTATCACTTTTAAACTTTAAATTTTAATCTAATTTTATTTATTTTTGTGATTTTAGATTTCATTCTAATGTGATTTTATTTATTTTTATTATTTTAGATTTGAAGAAATTAAAAATTTTAATTTTAACAGCCCATCATCAAGAGAGAGTTGGATATTAAATATGAGTAATGCTATGTACAGTCGTTGAATTGTAAATACCGGGTAATCGTTTTAAAAAAGAGTGGGGTCCATGATTAAAAAGTTAGTTTTTTTTTTTTCATGTAGATCTCATATTAATTTATTTTTTTCAAAATAACTGCACGCTGCTTGTACAACCACGACTGTAAATATAATTTTTCATTAAATATATGCTTGAGTGAGATTTAAAGTTAAAAATTTGACTTGATAAAAGCTAAGATGCCACGTGGAAAGAAAGGAGTAGCCTTCTTTACTTTGACTGGTTAAAAGGTTTCGAAACTGTGATATCTTGTACGCGAGACGTACGCTGGGCCAAGTGTATTTGGACGCAGCAGGAGATTGGAGACGCTGGGCCTCTTGGATTTGCACGATACGGATGTAAACTTTATTATTATTATTATTATTTTTTCCCTCTTCGTTTTATCGAAAGAGGCTGGGCTCTTGCACAAAAGGGATGAAAATTAATTTCATTTCATTCGAAGACGAGTTGTGACTGAGAGGCTAGGACTGCGATGAGTATATTTTAGTAATTATTTTCTTCCATTTTTATCATAAAATTATGATAAATTTATTTATATTAAATTTAATTTTTAATATGAACTAATTTTTTTTAATTTTATTTTAAAAAAATAATGTAATCTAATTTCGAGCTATATTTATTTGTTTATGCTAATTTAAAGTAATTCACTTCTATGTTTATCTGATTTATTTTGAGTTTATTACTTTTAATTGACTATTTATTAATTAGATGATTTTGATATTGTGATTTGTTATCGAAAGAAAAAATTATATGATAGATTTTGGATATTTCGACATATGTAAATATAGAGATCAATAGACTTGTATAAACCTATATAGTATTAAAATCAACATTTTAATGTTTTCTTGTTTTATTAATTTGCATATTTGTGTAAAATGATAAACAAGAATATTTCTAATTAACTGTCGAAAGAAGCTTTTGGATGAATTGAAGATTTGGTAATAAATAGAAAGAATTAAATTCAATTAGTTAGATGAGTAAAGTATAGCGAGGTATTATGTAAAATTGATTTTTCAGAAGTTTTTTTTATTATTAATTTGATATTCGAACAACAGTTTTTTTTTTCTTTTTAATATTTTTTTAAATTTATTTTATTTTAAATTATAATTATAAATAATCTTAGTAACATTTTAAAATAAAGTCAATATTAATATATTTTCGATTCTTGTGAAAAATAAGTTACCATGCACCGATCAACGAATTAACACAATTGATATACAGATAATACGCATGCTGCAGAAAACAAAAATGGGACAAATCGCCACATCATCAACATCCCTTCTTTTTTATGCCCTAACTAAAATAAGAAAAGACGGCATTATCTGCTTACTGAATCTATACGTGGGATAATTGAATAAATTAATTTTCTTTTATTATATATTGTTATATACATTTTTCATACATATATATATAGTTATTTGTACAAGAGATTGGATAACGAATTCTCTCGTCTTTCTGAAGGTCATCAACCACCGCCGCCGCCGCCACCACCACCACAACCCCCACCACCGCCACCGCCACCACAACCCCCACCGCCACCACCGCCATCGCCACCCCCACCGCCGCCATCGCCATCGCCACCGCCACCGCCATCTCCACAATCTCCGAAACAAGAACAATCTCCACAATCTTCTGGAGCTTCACGTTTTTTCTTGCGAGGTGTATTGTCATCTCCTGGATCTCCACAAGCAAAGATGACCATTGACACAATTGAAAGAAACGTCACGATCATGCCCAACAAAACTAGCCCCCCCGAGCTCACGAACGCAATATTATCTGATCCACCATCTGCATGGGCCGCAGCGACTTCTAGTTCAGAAACAAAAACTCTCACCATTTTGGAATTTCCTAATTTATCTCTTGATCCTTCTTAGTTATGAACTCATTCTATATATATAACTTCAAACCCGTGTCCTAGTTGAACTTTAAAACCGTGTTGTTTTCTCTTTCTACATACGAAGTTTCCTCGAGAATATAACGAAGACGAATTCGCTCTTCTGGTCTACGCCGGCATGGGTCTGTGAAAGGAAAAGTCCAGGCCATTTTAACAGTTAGTGTGAAGAAAAGTATTGAGTCATAGAAGTACGGCGCCGTGAAGCTTTGGCGAAGTGTTTCGTGTGACGTGTCATTTTGACCAAATTTATTCAAACACGTTGATTGGCAAAAAGTATATATTAAACGAGTTTTGACATATCACACTTAATTAATTTATTTATTTTTTATTTTATTCTTATTAAATTAGTTGAGTTATTTTATTCATCATCACTATATTACATATTTATTAAATAAAAAAATGTGTAATGTGTTGTGTCAAAATGATGAGAAAGTTTTTCAAATCAAATTAATTAGATATCTTCACGTTGTAATTAACTCCATCGGTACTCCTTCAGAAGATTTATCCGAGTCTAGTATCCATATATACTTGGATCTGGACCTGAGTGTTTTATGCAGTTCAATACCCATCCGAGTTAATTCAGATTATGATTCGGGCCGATATCTAGATAAACACGAGTTTTTATAACTCAAAAATTTGGTTACCCGAGGTTGTAGCTGAGTTTTATTTTATTTATTTTATATTTTTTTTTACATAAATACGTACGAAAGAAGAATGAGGGAATCCAAATTCCATCAAACATCGATGCCAATAATTACAAGGTAGAAAGTAGATCAAACGGATAGAGAAGAAGGGATCCAAACCCAAAAAAGATTGAAAAAAGAGGTGTTTTGAATTTTGTAGAATGAAAAATAGTTCTTCAGTTTATTTCTCAAAATCAATAATTGAATTTTTGTTATGATCCTAAGGTTTAAATGTTTAACATCCTAATTAGTATCCAATATGTTAACGTCGTGTTTTATAAGCTTTTAGGCCGGGCTCCTCGGGGGGTCTTCCTAGTTATCTGCACAAGCAAAGTTACTTCGAGGTCCAGCAGCCGGGTGGCAGCTGGTTGGAGCCTCCGATACCTAAGTCAGTAGGAGAAAAGAGAGAAGACTCTAAAACCAAGTTATATGTTTTTAGTTACCTTCGCTCGGCATTCAAGCGGCGGCCTTTATACCTGCACCTTGGGTTAGAGACCCATGCCCTGCTCGCCTAGCTCAGAGGTGCCTCCTCCCAAAGCCCATTTAATGTGGCATGGTCTCCAAGATGGGGTGTCATGTCGTGGAGTCCTATCAAGGTGGTGTGTTGCTCCTTCCATGGTAAAAGGGGACAAGGTGCTCTCCGTGCTATGGCCCACCTTGCCCATCTGCTTGACCTGCATTATCCCGAGGCTAGGAATTCAACAGATGGGCTGTCTTGAGTCAAATGGGTCTCAACTTGGCTTTGGGCCAGACACGGAATCCACTTGGATTAGGCCGATACTTTTGGAAAAAATTCCCCAATAGTTACCTCGCCAATTCCTATCGGAAGATTTCAATAGGAATTCCAACAGTCTTTGGCTTCCTGGTTCCTGGCACAAATCGCTGGGGTTGCTTCCACTTGCTATTAGGTACTTGAAATCAATTGATTTGGGTCCCTCACTTGGCCGGACTTGTGAGCGGACGGGCTGGCGGTTCACCTACCACCATAATGGAACATCCAGATAGCCCTTTTCTTGCACACATTGAGACCCACATCGTTCAATGTGCACGGGCGGTTTGAAGCAGTTCTAACTAGGATTCCCCTCCGTTGCTTTGAATTCACTAGGATTAGGTGGCTATGTGTCCCTAAGCTGGGTCATAGCATTTGTCCCTTAGGACCCTACATATAGCTGCTAGGGAATGGGCCCGATGTTTATCGCTTATAGACTCTCCACATTGCCTTATTTATCGCTTAGGACACTGTCCTTCGTCCTCGTCGTTCTTTCATGGCTCCCAAAAAATCTGCTTGTGTTGCTCTGAAGAGCTCAAGGAATAAGGCCGAGGTTCTCCTACCCTGCCTAGTCAGCCCCCGGTGGTAGGGGTCTATTGGAGCTCCTGCAGCCAGTCAAGGGTTCGCGGGCTCTTCATGGTGCTCATCACTGGTTCCCTCCAAGCTTGACGCCTTGAGGCGAGTGTTCGACATAACGGGGTGCACAGTCCTTGACATTCCATGACCGAATGAATGGGTTGTGGACCTCGAGGGTTTCGCCTACAAGGGAGCACTATTTCCTTCTATGTTCCTTGACGGTCTTTGGTTGCCCTTCTATCTCTCGGTGTGTGACGTGCTGGACATGGTTGGTGTGGCATCTGCCCAACTCCTTCCCATCACATGGAGGATTCTGGTGGGTTGCTGCGTGATTTGGCGACGGGCATTGGAAGAGGCTCGTGACACTTGGCCTAGTAGGGAGTTCTTCCTCACTCATAGAGTGCTGAAGAGGAGGGGAAACATCTGCGGCTTTGATCCCATCTATCCATTGATTCGCCTAGAGCAGTAGTATGACAAGAGAGCGTCAGGTTCCAAGTACTTTTTCTTTGTTTCCTACTTCGGGTGGAAGTCTCCCCCAGGGAAGTCTTTGGAATAAAGCTATCTCGGGATTGTGCGGGACTAGGTCACCTCCTACTCGGAAGAAACCTAGTCCAACGCACTGTTGAGAAAGGGTAGCCTGCGATAGTATCTTCAAGCGCATGCGATTTTGCACCAGGCGGGGGTCCTCGATCCCACTGGGGCCCACTGGCCACCCGTTGCGCCTGCGATCCACTAGTCCCCCAGTGAAGGGGAAGGGGAAAAAGCTGCGGCAGAGCTCGCTGGACTCCAATGATGTTGCTCCCTCCTTTCCTGGCCTATCTTCCATGGGGGTTTCTACTCAAAGGCCCCTTCCAGGGGTGGTGGAAGGGGTATTGCTACGCTTCTAAGTTAGGGGAGATGGCTTTCTTCCTCTCAGATGTCTGGGGAGTCTGTGTCCTCTTCGTCGTGAGGGCACGCCCCTCCCCCTGTAGGTGTTGGCCCTTCAAGCATCACTCCGCATGCCCTTTCTGTGTCTCCTTCTGTTGCCCAGATGACTAACACAAGAGGGGGGTGAATTGAGTTGTATTAAAAAAAATAACAATTATAAATCAAATATATAATATAAAATATAAACAAAATACGAAATAGCAATAAATATAAAGAGTAAGGGTAAGAGAGAAGTAAACTTAGTATGTTAATGAGATTCGGCCCCATCGCCTACGTTCTCGCCTCAAGCTACCCCTTGAGGATACCCAAATTTACTATTCAACCTCCTTCAGGTGGAGATAGAAACCTATTACACCTTTGAACAACACCGCTACAAAGGATCTGTGTAGAACACCCTCTACACTTACAATCACCTTACACGTGGTGATTCAACTATTCCCTGTGTAGAACACTTTCTAGACGCACAAGGGTTATACACACCTTTTTACTGATACAAGAGCTGATAGTGGGTAGGTTATCAGAAAACACTCATCAATGAGTGGAATAAGAACAATACAACACAAACTATATCTCTCAAACTGAACAAGAATCAAGGCTCAATGCTTAGAGAAGAGAGAATGAAAGTTTTGAATGAATATTATATGATCTTGGTGTTGTAAATGTGAAACTCTCAAATGATCTATTTATAGGCATATAAGACTTCATATTCAAATTTAAAAAGATTCACATGTCAAAGACAACATCATTCACTTTTTCAAAAAATTCAAATAAAAGACTCTTCTTTTTCAATTGTCAAAGACAACATCATTTATTTTTCAAAAATTTCAAACCTAATATTTTACTTTTGGCATATGACAAAAGGAGCACACTTTACTTTTCAAATATTTCAAACCTAATCTTTTACTTTTTGCATATGACGAAAGGAGCATATTTTACTTTTTAAATTTTCCAAAGAAAATCATCTACCTTTTGCATAAGTAAAAAAAAGCATCAATCATTTTTGAAAATATTCAAATAAAACGTGCATATGTGAAAGATGACAATCAATCATCTTTAATATTTTCAAAATTCAACCATTTAATCAAGACATGCACATGTGAAAGATGACTATCAATCATCTTTCAAAGTTTTCAAATTTAATTTTTAAAAAATTCATGCACATGTGGAAAATATATTTTAATGCTTTATGATAAAATATTAATTTTGAACCTTAATCCTAATTTCGAATTTTTAAGAGATTTACAACATTACTCTATGACTTTAATGTGAACTTGTTTCCTTCTTGCTCATGCTTGTTTCCTTTATGTGCTTGACTCCATTGTGTAGTAACTTGAGCTTGAGACTCCTTTATTCTTTGAATTTATTTATTATCATCAAAATCAATGTGTAGATATATAATTATACAAAACTTAAAACCTTGGGTTCAACAATCTCCCCCTCTTTGATGATGACAAATACTTGATAGAACCTGAAACCTGTATTAATACTTAAGCTCCCCCTGAGAATGTGCATTAGTTTTTCAAGCAAAAGTATGAATATAATTCCAAACATATATAACAAGTTTAGCAATTAAAACAATGTTAATGTTCTAGTTTAACACTTCTCCCCCTTTTGGCATCATTAAAAAGGATCCGCAACAAGTAAATAGACTGAAGAAAACGGTGCGTTAGTAGAAACTGTAGATAGTTGAAAAAATGGATCCATCCGTGATTCGACAAGTGTGGCTGGAGATTTGAAAAAAATCGCCTGATGTTGTTGACAATCGAGTTTGAGGGCTCCGATTTTCTAAAAAAATATCATTTTCACCGATTGGTAAAAAAAATCACATTGCTATTTGACTTGGATGATAACTCGTCTTGTTCTTTATGCTATCTCTATAAAATCAGTCTTAAAGTTCATCCAATCCGCATCAAGTTTTCTTCTCATCTCTATAACTCATCTGCATTTCTTCAACATTTTCGTTTTAAGCTTTCAATTATTTTCTCAATGGCTCATTCTTCTAACATTTCTCTAGATCCATCCATGAGGCATTCTGCACCTCAACCTCCTGTCCTTTCTGCAGCTGCCATTGGTGCCATGTTGCATCAAGAAAATAATAATTTGGCTAATAAGTCAGATTCCGATACTATCTACGACTTGGTGAGTTTTGGGACTCGCTACTCCTCCTCTATTGTTGTTTTTTCTCAATGGCTACAAGTTAGAAATCATGAAGTTGAAAAGTTAAAAGAACAAATTATTATACTTCAACGAATTGTTCAAGAGTCTCACACAAGGGAAGGAATCATTCGGCAAAAAAATAAACAGTTGAAATATTTATTAGATTCTTCATTCCGCTTGCCGGTTCCCATGGATAAGAATGACATGATATTGTATGAAGAGAATGAGCGTCTCAAACTTGAGGTTAAGAATCTCAAGTTTATGTAAAAGTATTTAAAAAATCTATCTCTATTTTTATTAACTGTGGTCTATCTTTTAAGAGATATTCATAGCATGCATCATACCTATTTCTCTTCTGATCATACATAATCTATCTTCTGGTAAAGGTTTTGTGAAAATATCTGCTAACTGATCATGTGTGTTTGTAAATTCTAGTACTATATCGCCTTTCTGTACATGATCTCGAAAAAAATGATATCTTATTTCAATATGCTTAGTTCTAGAATGTTATATTGGGTTCTTTGAAAGATTTATAGCACTTGTATTATCACATTTGATTGGAATGTGATTATACATGAGTTTAAAATTTTCAAGTTGTTGCTTCATGTAGAGAACTTGAGCACAACAACTACCCGCAGCAACATATTCTGCCTCAGCAGTAGATAGTGCAACAAAATTTTATTTTTTACTAAAACAGGAAACTAGTGCATGACCTAAGAAATAACATGCTCCACTAGTACTTTTTCGATCTATTTTACAACCAGCATAATCAGCATCTGTGTAGCTGATTAGATCGAAAGATGTGAACTTAGGGTACCATAACCCTAGGTTAATTGTACCACTAAGATATCTAAGAATGCGCTTAACTGCAATTAAATGTGATTCTTTTGGAGATGATTGAAAGCGTGTACACAAGCACACACTAAACATAATATCTGGTCTACTGGCTGTCAAATATAATAAGTTACCAATCATACCTCGATATATTTTCGAGTCAACTGGCTTACCGGATTCATCTTTATCAAGTTTAGTTGATGGGCTCATTGGTGTTCCAATTTCCTTAACACCTTCCATCCCAAACTTTTTCAGTAATTCCTTAAAATATTTTGATTGATTGATGAATGTCCCACTTTTTGCTTGCTTAATTTGCAATCCGAGAAAGAATGTAAGTTCTCCCATCAAACTCATCTCAAATTCTTCCTGCATAGTCTTAGCAAAAGCTTGACACATATTTTCATTAGTAGCACCAAATATTATATCATCAACATAAATCTGAATCAAAAAAATATCATCATTTTCATATTTGTTGCCCAGATGACTAACACAAGAGGGGGGGTGAATTGAGTTGTATTAAAAAAATAACAATTATAAATCAAATATATAATATAAAATATAAACAAAATATGAAATAACAATAAATATAAAGAGTAAGGGTAAGAGAGAAGCAAACTCAGTATGTTAACGAGGTTCGGCCCCACTGCCTACGTTCTCGCCTCAAGCTACCCCTTGAGGATTCCTAAATTCACTATTCAACCTCCTTCAGGTGGAGATAGAAACCTATTACACCTTTGAACAACACCGCTACAAAGGATCCGTGTAGAACACCCTCTACACTTGCAATCACCTTACAAGTGGTGATTCAACTATTCCCCGTATAGAATACTTTCTACACGCACAAGGGTTATACACACCCTTTTTCTGATACAAAAGCTGATAGTGGGTAGGTTATCAGAAAACACTCCTTAATGAGTGAAATAAGAACAATACAGCACAAACTATATCTCTCAAAATGAACAAGGATTAAGGCTCAATGCTTATAGAAGAGAGAATGAAAGCTTTGAATGAATGTTGTATGCTCTGGATGTTGTGAATGTGAAGCTCTCAAATGATCTATTTATAGGCATATGAGACTTCATATTCAAATTTAAAAAGATTCACATGTCAAAGACAACATCATTCACTTTTTCAAAAAATTCAAATAAAAGGCTCTTCTTTTTCAATTGTCAAAGACAACATCATTAATTTTTTTCAAAAAATTCAAACCTAATCTTTTACTTTTTGCATATGACAAAAGGAGCACACTTTATTTTTCAAATTTTTCAAACAAAATCATCTACCTTTTGTATAAGTCTAAAAAAGCATTAATCACTTTTAAAAATATTCAAATAAAACATGCACATGTGAAAGATGACAATCAATCATCTTTAATATTTTCAAAGTTCAACCCTTTAATCAAGGCATGCACATGTAAAAGATGACAATCAATCATCTTTAATATTTTCAAAGTTCAACCCTTTAATCAAGGCATGCACATGTAAAAGATGACAATCAATCATTTTTAATATTTTCAAAGTTCAACCCTTTAATCAAGGCATGCACATGTAAAAGATGACAATCAATCATCTTTCAAAATTTTCAAATTTAATTTTCAAAAATATTCATGCACATTTGGAAAATGTATTTTAATGCTTTATGATAAAATATTAATTTTGAGCATTAATCCTAATTTTGAATTTTGAAGAGATTTACAACATTACTCTATAACTTTAATGTGAACTTGTTCCCTTCTTGCTCATGCTTGTTTCCTTGATGTGCTTGACTCCATTGTGTAGACAACTTGAGTTTGAGACTTTTTTATTCTTTGAATTCATTTGTTATCATCAAAATTCATGTGTAGATATATAATTACACAAAACTTGAAACCTTGGGTTCAACAATATTTAATGAAAAGAGTTGTTTCGATTTTTCCTCTTGAAAAACCTTTTTCAATCAAGAAACCACTAAGTCTCTCGTACAAAATTCTAGGAGCTTGTTTGAGTCCATATAGTGCTTTTGTGAGTTTGAAAACATGATTTGGGGAAATATGATTTTCAAAACCTGGAGGTTGCTCAACATATACCTCTTCATTTATAAAACCATTTAAGAAAGTACTTTTAACATCCATTTGAAAAAGTTTGAAATCTTTATAACAAGCAGATGTAAGTAGCATTCGAATAACTTCTAATCTTGCGACTGGTGTATATGTCTCATCATAATCAATTCTTTCTTCTTGATTAAAACCTTGGGCTACAAGTTGAGCCTTATTTCTAGTAATGATTCCGGACTCATCTCTCTTGTTTCTAAAAATCCATTTTGTTCCAATAATGGTATAATTTGGGTCTAGGAATAAGTATCCAAATATCATTTCTTTCAAATTGATTCAACTCTTCTTGCATAGCTAGAATCTAAGATTCATCAAGAAGTGTTTCATCAATATTTTTGGGTTCAATATGAGATAGAAAAGCAGTATGATTGCAAATATTTCTAAGAGATGATCGAATACTTACACCTCGTGAAGGTTCTCCCAAAATTTGTTCCACTGGATAATCTTTAACAAATTTTCACTGTTTGGTTATATCTTGTATTAAATTTTGATGATATTTCCTGATGGCTCCATGTTGAACTTCCTCTATTGTGTTCTCTTTGTTGAGATTAAGACTTTCCGTATTATTTATACCTCCTGTTTCTTTATCAATAGATTTCTTGGAGAGTGGAGAATTAGATTCATCAAATATTACATGCATAGATTCTTGTACAGTCAAAGTCTTTTTATTGAATACTCTATAAGCTTTACTATTAGTAGAATAATCGAGAAAGATACCTTCATCAGATTTTGCATCAAACTTGCCTAAATTATCCCTGTCGTTCAAAATAAAACATTTGCATCCAAATACATGAAAGTAACCAATGTTGGGCTTTTTCTCATTTCAAAGCTCATAGGGGGTTTTATCTAACTTAGACCTTAGCATAACTCAATTTATAACATAACATGCAGTACTTACCGCTTCGGCCCAAAAATAACTAGGCAAGTTGTTCTCATTGAGCATTGTTCTTGCCATCTCTTGAAGAGATCTATTTTTCCTCTTTACTACCCCATTTTGCTGAGGAGTTCGAGGAGCAGAAAAATTATGCACAAAACCATTTTCATCACAAAATGTTTCAATATTTTTATTAACAAACTCTTTTCCCCTATCACTTCGGATACTTGAAATAGTATAGCCATTTTCATTTTGAATTCTCTTGCATAACTTGGTAAAGGCAGTATGTGCCTCATCTTTATGAGCAAGAAAGATGACCCAAGTATATCTAAAGAAATCATCAACAATAACAAATGCATAATATTTTCCTCCTAAACTTGCAACTCTATTTGGTCCAAAAAGATTCATGTGTATCAGTTGCAATGGTCTAATAGTGGAAATATGTTTCTTGGTTTTAAAAGAAGTTTTTGTTTATTTACCAAATTGGCATGCATCACAAATTTTATAATTTTTAAGAAAATATGTTTTTGGTAAACCTCTCACAAGATCATTTTTTGAAAGTTTGGAAATAAGTTCCATGTTGGCATGACCTAATCTTCTATGCCATAGCCAACTAGTTTCATTTTGAACTGAAAAGCAAATAGAATCTTGTGAGGTAATTTCTTTAAAATCGATTGTATAAACATTATTGCTTCTAAAAGCAATAAAACAAATATTACAATAATGATCATTCAAAATAATGCACTTATCCATTTTGAAAGTAACTGTAAATCCTTTATCATATAATTAACTTATGCTCAAAAGATTATGTTTTAGACATTCAACAAGTAGAACATCTTCAATTATGAGAGAAGATTCATTACCAATTTTACTTATTCTCACGATCTTCCCTTTCGAGTTCTCTCCAAATGTCACATGTCCTTCTTCTTTAGATCTAAGATCAAAGAACTTAGTCTTGTCTCCCGTCATGTGTCTTGAACATCCACTATATAAAAACTACTTGTTTTTGCTTGTGGATGACTTCATGCATACCTATAAAAACAATTAAAATGATTTTTCTTGGTACCCAAGTTCTTTGGATCCTTTATTTATTAGTATTAGAAGAAACAAGATTTTTAGGTACCCATATAGCCCTAATAGTCATTGTATGATTTCTTTTAATAAGACAAGTATGATAATTATGACTATTTCTGTTACAGAAATTGCAAATAGCATGAGATATATATGAAGAACTTGATTGATTATAATAATATATTTTTTTGAAAAAATTATTTTTATGAAAAGAATTTTGAATATTGGCCTTTGATGTAGAAGGATTATCAAAGAAATTTTTATAAGGTTTGCATTTTTGTTTTGACATATATCCCAAACCTGCATTGTCAAAAACACATCTTTGACTACTAAGAAGTTTTTCAAAATTTCTTTTTCTATTCGTAAAGTTTTCAACAATATTTTCTAAATCGGTTTTCTTCTTATTCAATTCAAGATTTTCATCTTTTAAAATGATACTTTCTTTTCTTAAAATATCAATTTCATTTGTTAAAGAAGAATTTTTCTTTTTCAAAGCAGTATACTTAATACCCAATTTTTCAAATGCCTCATAAACTTCTTCTAAAATATTTTGCAATTCTTCATATGAAAGATCTTCAATATTATCAAGATTTGTTACCTCAATGTCATCTTTAGTCATAAGACAAAGATTTACAGATTCTCCATTGCTTCCTTCACTATCTGAACTACTTGAATTATCATTCCATATAGCTTTCATTGCTTTCTTGCCCTTGTTTCGATCTTTCTTTAGCAGATGACAATATGGCTTGATATGATCAGGCTTATTGCATTTATAACAAATTAAAGTGTCATTTTTACCTGAATCTTTTTTGGAAAACTTTTTGAAGGATTTTCTCGGAGAAGTTTTATTTTTCTTTAAGAACCTCTGAATTCTTCTTGTTATCATCGCAATTTCTTCATCTTTGTCTTCATTTTCCTCATTTTCATCACTTTCACTTTTATGAGGAACTGCTTTAAGTGTCAAGCTCTTCTTTGGCTTTTCTTCTTCTTCTCCTCTTTTCAATGTGTACTCATGGTGATAAGTGACCCGATAAGTTCATTCACTTCAAGTTTCTTGTGGTCTCTAGTTTCAAGAATCGCTGTCTCTTTTGATTCTCAGCGTTTTGGAAGAGAGTTGAGAATTTTTCTTACTATTTCCACATTGGAATAAATTTTGTCAAGAGCTGTCAAGCTGTTTATGATGTTAGTAAAACGAGTGTGCATACTAGAAATAGATTCATCATCATTCATCTTAAACATTTCATATTCATGAGTAAGAATATAAATTTTTGATTCCTTAACTTGCGAAATTCTTTCATAAGTAACTTTCAAATTATCCCAAATTTCTTTTGCCGTAGCGCAAGTCATTATTTTATTAAACTCATTTCCATTGAGAGTATTAAATAATAAATTCATAGCAATTAAATTCAAAGTATAAAGTCTATCGTCTTCACGATCAAACTCTTTTTCTTCCTTTTTGACCTTTACTCCATCAACCATTTTTGTTAGAATATAAGGTCCATTTACAATGCATTTCCAAATTTCTCGACTTTGAGCCTGAAGGAATATTCTCATTCTAACTTTCCAGAATGAGTAATTATCTCTACAAAATAGTGGAGGCCGACTGCTAGATTGACCTTCGGCCTTCACTAAATGAAGCTGCAATGTTAGCCATAAGATCTTAACTCAAAAAATAGTTAATCTTATAATAGAGTTTTTAGTTCTGATACCAATTGTTGCCCAGATGACTAACACAAGAGGGGGGGTGAATTGAGTTGTATTAAAAAAAATAACAATTATAAATCAAATATACAATATAAAATATAAACAAAATATGAAATAGTAATAAATATAAAGAGTAAGGGTAAGAGAGAAGCAAACTCAATATGTTAACGAGGTTCGGCCCCATCGCCTACGTTCTCGCCTCAAGCTATCCCTTGAGGATTCCCAAATTCACTATTCAACCTCCTTCAGGTGGAGATAGAAACCTATTACACCTTTGAACAACACCGCTACAAAGGATCCGTGTAGAACACCCTCTACACTTACAATCACCTTACACGTTGTGATTCAACTATTCCCTGTGTAGAGCACTTTCTACACGCACAAGGGTTATACACACCCTTTTACTGATACAAGAGCTGATAGTGGGTAGGTTATTAGAAAACACTCCTCAATGAGTGGAATAAGAACAATACAGCACAAACTATATCTCTCAAAATGAACAAGAATTAAGGCTCAATACTTAGAGAAGAGAGAATGAAAGTTTTGAATGAATGTTGTATGCTCTTGGTGTTGTAAATGTGAAACTCTCAAATGATCTATTTATAGGCATATAAGACTTCATATTCAAATTTAAAAAGATTCACATGTCAAAGACAACATCATTCACTTTTTCAAAAAAATCAAATAAAATGCTCTTCTTTTTCAATTGTCAAAGACAACATCATTTATTTTTCAAAAATTTCAAACCTAATCTTTTACTTTTGGCATATGACAAAAGGAGCACACTTTACTTTTCAAATATTTCAAACCTAATATTTTACTTTTTGCATATGACAAAAAGAGCATACTTTACTTTTTAAATTTTTCAAACAAAATCATCTACCTTTTGCATAAGTAAAAAAAAAAACATCAATCACTTTTAAAAATATTCAAATAAAACATGCACATGTGAAAGATGACAATCACATTTTTAATATTTTCAAAATTCAACCCTTTAATTAATGCATGCATATGTGAAAGATGACTATCAATCATCTTTCAAAATTTTCAAATTTAATTTTCAAAAAATTCATGCACATGTAGAAAATGTATTTTAATGCTTTATGATAAAATATTAATTTTGAGCCTTAATCCTAATTTCAAATTTTTAAGAGATTTACAACATTAATCTATAATTTTAATGTGAACTTGTTCCTTTCTTGCTCATGCTTGTTTCTTTGATGTGCTTGACTCCATTGTGTAGACAACTTGAGCTTGAGATTCCTTTATTTTTTGAATTCATTTGTTATCATCAAAATCAATGTGTAGATATATAATTACACAAAACTTAAAACCTTGGGTTCAACACCTTCGATCACGAGGGATTCTTCCCTACTCTCTCCAGGGGGAAGGCGCCTAGCCTCACTATTTTCTTGTGTTTCCCGTGGCCACTTTTCTCGTGCTCTGTTGGGCCAAGGAGGGGGCACCCGATGTGGTTACCGTTGAATGCCGTAGTCCAAGACCCATTCTAGCTGGGGCCTTGAGTGCTCCCAATCAGGTCAATCTTTGGGGTACAAACCTTTCCATTATGGCGTATTTTAGTACATTTCTCATGGTTTTATTGGATGCTCTTCTAATAAGTTGCTGATTGGCAGCTTATCCCGGTGGTGGATGAACGGGAGGGGTTAGGCCCTGGGGACCATGGGGTCTACCATGCGCTCCTTATGGCTCCCCGCCAGCTTGTGGTCGAGGCGGAGCTTCCTGAGGAGCTAACGAGTTCCGTTGCAGATTTGCAGGAACACCTGTGTAATGCGGTGTCTGACTTGTAGAGGTCTTAGGAGGAGGTCGCCATGTGACATCATGACCTGGTGCGTGAATTGGAGGCACAGGAAACCTTGGAGGGGATGCTTGTTAGTAAGACAGAGGAGCTCGAGGAACTACGAGCTGCGCATATCTCTCTTTCCAGGAGGTGTGATTTCATAGAGTCTTCCCATAGGTGTGCTGAAGATAAGTTCTTGGAGGTTAGCCAGACCCTCTTGGAGTGGATAAAGACCCTCAAGGCCGTGAGGACCAACATGGAGGAATTGAAATTTGTTTCTCGGCAGTAGTAGCAAGAGCTTTCGTGGGACGAGGTGTGGTGCCATGGGTTCTTCTCTGGTAGGGAGGCGCTGAAGATATATTTACTAATGAACCCTGGGTGTGACCTGCTCTCGCTAGATCTTGAGTTCTTGACCCCGGGTTTTGCTACTTTGGAGGCCGGAGCTCAGATCGGGTGGACTTGATTCCCAGTGCATTCTTAACCGAGCTAGAGGCTCTAGCAGTGGCCCCGATGTCTTTGGAGGTGGACCCTGTCGAGTTGGAGGAGGAGCCATGAGCCGGCCGAGGGGCTTTTAGCTTTGTTATCTTCTTTTTCTTTATTTATAGACACTTGTAAAGCTTTTGTTCTTTGTACCTTGGTGATGGGGCAGCCCTTATATTGGCTGATTTATTTAATCTTTTTAATGTTCACCGGATGCACGCTCTTGGGTTCGTACCCTATGTTCTTTTCTGTCCCTACTTGCACGTCTCATGCTGCAATAGGTCGAAGGGATGAAATCTGAGAAGGGACTCTTAGAGAAGCATAGACTGAGTTGCTTCTTGAGTGGATTGATGGATGAAATCTTGTTGCCAATAAGAATGCTTAATCCCGTTAGTTTAAATGTTACTTTTGGATTAGCAAAGATATAAGAGGAGTATATTTTGAGGTTTAGGAAAGCCCTTAGATTGACAATGGGGATTAAAGACAACAATTCTCAAATTTAAGTTGAAAATGTGGGAAAGAATGGGCCAAATAAATAACTTTCAAAGAAGAAATGTTTCTTCTTTGCAGACAAATGAGAAGAGGAGGAAGGTATTGTGCTTCCACTATGAAGAGAAGTAGAATCCAGCACATATGTGCAGGAACCCAAAGGTTTACCTTTTGCAAGTAGAGAACAATGAATGGAGTGAAGGGGAAGTGGAGGAAGTGGATAAGATGGTTCTAACATCAGAGGTGGTGAGGATAGAAGAACAAGAAGAAAATTTAGAAGTTCAATCCATGCCATCTCGAGTTCTCCTAGCACCATGAGATTGATGGGGGGTTATTGGTGTTCAACCAGTAGTCTTTTTGGTTTATTTTGGTAGTACACAAAACTTCTTGGATTCCCAATTTGTAAAATTAGCTAAGCTAAAGGTTAATGGAGGGCCTAACTTGCATGTCAAGGTAGTTAATGGAGGGAAATTGTTGAGTAAGGGAAGATGTGAAGAATCCCATGTCAAGATTCGGGGTGATAAATTCTCTGTTTCTTTTCACCTATTGACATTGGGAGGTTGTGATGTGGTTCTTGATGTTCAATGGTTGGGGACACTTAGGCCTATTATTTGGGATTTTATGTAGATGACTATGCAATTTTAGTCAAGGGGAAAGGATGTAATGCTACAAGGCTTGTGTGCTAGGGATACCTCTATGGAGCATGGAAGTCATTTCTTGAGGTCGTCTTCAGTAAGGATGCAAGGATGGTTTTTACAACTGGTTTTTGCTGAAGTCAGTAAGCAAGATGACATGACTCAATTTAGAACTATCTGAGTTGCTTAAAGAATTTCGGGAGTTGTTGAGGAACCAACTAGGTTACCTCCTCCTAGATCACTTGATCATCAAATTGTGTTGAAGAATGGAACCCTACCTATCTCGGTTAGACCCTACAAATACTTTTTTTTTTTTTTATAAGAAAGTTGAGATTGAGAAGTTTGTGCTGGGTCTCTTGAAATCAGGTGTTATATAGAATGTGTATTGATTATAGAGCTTTGAACCAAGAAACCAACAAAGAAAAATTCCCCATTCATGTAATTGATGAGTTGCTGGATGATCAGTTGTTTGGAGCTCAAGTTTTTTCCAACTTAGATATGAGATTTGGTTACCACCATATCAGAGTGAGTGGGGAGGATTTGCGAAAGACAATGTTAAGGACCCATGAGGGTCATAATGAATTTTTAGTGATGTCATTTGGGTTCACCAATGCCCCTATCACTTTTCAAGAGTTGATATGATGTGTTTAAGCCTTTCTTAAGTACACTAGTGTATAGAAAGACTTATTTTGATCATATCGAGTACTTGAGAGCAATCTTGAATATTTTGAGGCAATACAAATTATTTGTGATGTTTTCTAAGTGCAAGTTTGGAGCAATTGAAGTAGACTATTTGGAGCATTTGATCTCGGCCATATGGGTTAAAGCTAGCCCAGCCAAGATCTCATCCATGTTGGAGTGGCTAGTTGTGTATTCTTTAAAATCATTTAGAGGGTTTCTTGGACTTACTGGCCAGTATAGGCAGTTCATCAAGGGTTACAGATCTATTGCAGCACCTCTAATAGCTTGTCGAAGTAAAATGCCTTTGAATAGACTCTACTCAATTCAAAACGCCCCATTTGCACATGAGCTTCGTGAGATGTTATACTGCCTGTTGCATCTCCTACTGCTTTGAGACTACTATTTTCTAACCCACTCTCAAGCCAATCAAAGTTACTTATATTATATCCGTGGCAATTAATGCAGCCAATTCAAAACTTGGAAAGGATGGAGGCTTTGAGAATTGAAGGAATTCTCGCACATGCATTCCTTCGAAAGTACCAATAAAGGGACGAATGGAATGAATTTGACATTCCACAATGTCAGATCATGACACAGGGTTTCTTCAGATGATGCCATCGTTTTTTCTATAATTGCATCTTCAGCCATACTTCCAGATTCTAATTTAATCTTGTCAAACTCCATGCTTCGATGTCTTTAGGGTCGTAGAATTCCAGTGATTCTTATTTCTTAATAGCATTTATCAGTTCTTCCTGGTAAAATCTTTGCGCGCGATTGCAGCCGGCTATTTGTTTGCATGAATTGCATGTGCTGCATGCAAGTATGATCCGATCCTTAATTCGTTGAAGATTTGATATTATCATGATAATATCAAAGTAAAATTATTTTGATTTGATTTTTATAATGTTTAAATAGTCATCTTATCTTATCTCAATGTAATTTTTCTATAAATAGATATATACATATATATATATATATATATATATATATATATGCCTTTTATTCAATAACAATTCAAAAAGTAAAATTATAGCATTCAAAGTCTCTTTCCTCCATCTTCTTTTATATTATATTTTATTTTCTATCATCCTCCCCGAAACTACATCCCCGAAACTACTTTTTAATTTGGCCAAAGAAGAATAACAAATGGCATGAATCATGAAGACAAACTGGCTGGCCGGCCTGATGACATACCAAACTTGCAAAGCTGCAGTATATATAATAAACGATATGACAGGGCAAATTTGTCTTTAGCTTGAAATTATCAAAGAAACTTAGATTTTCTGCTTATAATATGAGACAATAATTAGAATATTCAATAGAATAAAGCTTCGTTTTAAAGTTAAACTACAAGCAATTGACTTTCGACGCATGTGCAAGTTAATTCGATGGCCTATATAAGTCTCTATAAAATGGTGCCAAGACTACAATATCCATATCTAGTAAGATCAAGAGAGTAATTAGGAAATCTCCGATAAAAAATGATTAGAGATTTTGTTTCTCTAGATGTTGGTGCCCATGCACATGATGAATTGGGTGTTGCATTGAAGAGCTCAAATGGACTACTTTTGGTGGGTATGGTTGTCATGTCTCTCTCAATTATATCAATGGTTATCTTTGCTTGTGGCAATGATAACAATGATAAAGGCCGTGGTGGTGGATGTGGAGGTGGAGGTTGTGGATCAGCAGGAGGTGGTGGTGGAGGTGGAGGTGGAGGTTATGGATCAGGAGGAGGTGGTGGTGATGGTGGAGGTTGTGAAGGTGGAGGTTGTGGCGGTGGAGGTTGTAGAGGTGGAGGGTGATAATTAAGAAAGATGTGAGAATTCACTAGCTAATTATGTCTTCCAATCTCTTCGTAGCATTAAGTATATATATTATATATAGAGCAAATTAAAGAATAATTAAATAACAACATTAATAAAAGAATATTATTATATATATTCGATTTTCCAGCTAGCATATATATATATATGCATGCAGTATTCTCTGTAAGCTAGTTAGCTGCATCTTCTCCTAATTTTGTTGTAGTTCATGAGCATAAAGAATATGGGAGTTATTGATGTGGCGATTTGCCCCCGTTTGTTTTCTACTTCCGCATTATCGATCTACATATGATTCAAAGTAAACAGCCGTTGAGTTTAGTATTATTGATCCTAAATACGAAGAGAAGACAATATATTATATATGCATGCCATCGTTGCATATATTTGGAGAAAAGTGAAAGCATATGTCAAGGCTCCGATTAATTAGATAGCAAAAGGAAACTGGTACTAAAAACCTAACTCTGAAATCCCTAATTTCCTCCCAAGTTGCTTCCTCTTCGACCGGACCGTGCCATTTCACAGGGATTAATTTTTATGCTTATTGGCAACGATACGATAGATACAAGTAGGAAGAAGGGGAAGAGAAGAAAAAAATAGAGTTTTTGTGAGATAATTGAGCCTGGGCCGAAACTTTGGGCTTGGGTCTTACATGGGCCGGGTTATTATATTCCCCGCTCTTACAAAAATCCCTGAATTTGCAATAAAAAGTGCTTTCGTTGTATAAAGACCAACTAGTTACAACGGTTATGGATATGAACTATCTGCACAAATACCGATGCCATATATGTATTCGCAATCATAAAATTTCGTGGCTAAAAATGACTAATTGCAATAAAAAAAGATGATGTTTGGAATAGACGTTTCCAAACAAGGCATTTGTAAGAGTAGGACAACGGTATCTCATGGTTGCAAATCCTCTTTTGCATTGAAAATTTGACTTTTTGCAATCATTTTTTTCCATGCAATAATCAGATTTTTGGATCTGGACCCACCTACTTAGAATTTGAATGCAGAAGTAGATCACCCAGAAAATAAAATAAAATAAAGTGAAATTTCCGGGATAAGGGAGTTCGAGAAAACGTACGACGGTCAACGAGTTCAATTCAGAATTATTCTTGGCCCAAGGATTCTTTGTGCAGGCAAATGCAATGTAGACACATTTTCATGGTTTCAAGATTTTCCAAATAATTCCATGCAGTTAGAACTTTTCTCCCAAGCAACGCGGGGCTCTCGTAAAGACTCAGAAGTCTTCTTTTTCAATAAATATCATCTCCAAGTGTTTGATCAATTGAACAGTTCAATACAGAAAAATATAGATACTGCATTAAATGCTCATCTGGAGTCGATACCTACTGTTTCAAAATTTCAGAAGAGGACCATCTGATATAGTTAGGCAATTGAAGATGATGCCAAGTGACTGTGAAGGGACTGTAAAAGTTATCTTCTAAACTTTCTTAGTAAAACACGTGCAAGCCTGCAGATAAATTACAAGCAACCATAGAAAGAGAGAGGGCGCCGAAGAATATAGCAATAAAAAGGAAATATATTGTGCTCAGACAAAATGCTAAGAGGAACTGCAAAAGACGAAAAGCTGATGCAGAGAAAGGTTTTTAGCAGGAATAGCAGACGAGAGTCGCTACAAGTTCTCCAAGGCAGGCACCTACCACTACACTGATAGATATATGACATACCTTTCAATTCCGTAAGAAAATACAACGTCGTCTCGATCGATTATCAGTTGAACTTATGCAACTACCATTTCTCACATTGCATCACCTAATGAAACCATAAAGAAATGGTCTATACATACTATTGTACCAGAAAAGTTTGCCTCCTGTAGCACACTAAACAGTCAAGGAAAACAGAGAAGAGTAGAGTAGAGCGCACTCTAGTTGCTTGACACAAGGCACAAATGGAAATAAACTTTTGATCCTTTCCCGTGTATTCTTCCTGATTTATACAGTAACATTATAGCATGTATATATATACACATTTCAGTGAGACGAAGAATAATTACAATGATCAATCCTATGGCTGTCATGGACTCATTTAGTTACACAAGAATCTTCTGGAATCTTGACAGGTGTACTACTATGAGTAGTGCTTGGAGAAGATTCGTCTGGAGGCCTAGAGGTTGGTGGTGCACCTTGCTGCTGCTGGTGTGAGGGCAGTGTTGTCTCAATAGCCCCCCTCGAGTCAAGCCGCATTGGAGAGATGGTGAGGCTTGATCGAAGAAAATTGAACCGGGTAGTGAAAAGTGGCTTGGTGAAGATGTTGGCTATTTGATCCTTGCTTGAAACAAAGGAAACTTTGAGAGATTTGGCAGCCACACGTTCACGTACCAAGTGGTAATCAAGTTCCACATGCTTGGTGCGTGAATGTAAGACTGGATTTACAAACAAATAAGTTGTACCAATATTATCACACAAAAGTGTTGGAGGATTTGGTAGTGAAATACCAAGTTCTCTAAGTAGTGATTGTAACCAAATTAATTCACATGCAGTGTTGGTGACTAACTTGTCCTCCGCTTTGATTGATGAGCAGGCAATCGTGGGTTGTTTCTTGGATCCCCATGAGATAAGATGTGAGCCAAGGTACACGCAAAATCCAACAGTGGATTTGCGATCATTAGGAAAACCGGCCTAGTCAGAATTAGAAAAGGCACACAAGGAAGTTTGAGAAGAAGCAAAAAAAAAAAGAAGTCCAAAATGGGGGTTAAGATGCAAATAACGCAAGATGCATTTAACGGCTTGGCATTGAGGTACGCAAAGGCTATGCATAAACTGGCAAACCTTGTTAACCTCAAAAGATATGTTTGGTCGTGTAAATGAAAGATACTGCAAGTCGCCCATAATACTTTGGTAAAGTTGTGGATCCTAAAAAGAGAGTCCAATCAAAACTGAGAGTTTTGTAGACAGGGACATGGGTGTTGAAACTGGTTTAGAATTAGGTATGTTGGTGCGTTTCAACAGATCCAATATGTATTTAGACTAAGACATAAATAGACCATTGGAGGTTCGACCAATTTCAATTCCTAAAAAATAATGTAATGAGCCGAGGTCTTTAATTGGAAAAGAAGAACTGAGAGCACTAACAAATTTGGAAATAAGGATAGTATTGGACTCAGTGACGATGATATCGTCAACATAGATCAACGCATATAGTGAAATTGTAGATGTAATGAAAATAAAGAGTGATGAATCTGATTTTGAAGCAATAAAACCATGAGATAATAGTTTAGTGCTTAATTTAGAGAACCAGGCCCGAGGGGCTTGTTCGAGTTCATAAAGGGACTTACGCAACTTACACACATAGGAAGGATGATCTGGATTTGCAAACCCTAGTGGCTAAAGCATGTAGACATCCTCCTCCAGGTCACCGTGTAGGAAGGCGTTTTGGATGTCCAACTGATGAAGGGGCCAGCCAGAGGAAACAACAATGGAGATTAGAGTTTGGACGGTTATGGATTTTATCACATGGTTGTAAGTTTTGGTAAAGTCGAGTCCCGCTTGTTGGTGGAATACTTTGGCAACCAAACGTGACTTGCAACGTTCAAGAGAATCGTCAGCTCGCTATTTGGTTTTAATAACCCATTTGGATTCGAGAACATTGAGTTGAGAGGAATATGGTATCAGGTCCCAAGTGTGATTATGGAGAAGGGCTTCGAATTCAGAGGCCATTGCAGCTCTCCATTCGAGGTATTTAGAGGCTTCTGTGAAGGGGGTGGGTTCCTTTAGTATTGAAATTGATTTCGAGATGGTGGGATTTAGTGAGGTGGTCATGGGTTTCGGGGGTGGCTATGGAATTGTGCCTTCCAAATGGAGTAGAGATTTATGTATGTGAAGTTTGGATTGGGTGGTCATGGGATGAACAGAGGGTGGGTGAGGAGGCAGAGTGGCTGGTGGCTCAGTGATTTCGTGAGGTGTAGAGGAGTTATCGGGTGGGGAAGATGACCTAGAGATGTTTGGGGCTGCTGTCGGGTTGGGTAAGGCACTCATTTATGGCTAAGGTGTATTTGTGTGGGGTTGGGCTGATATGGATGGAGAGTGGTCAGGCCCAAACGATGAAGGATGGGGAGAAAGGCTAGTGTTTGGGCTAGAGGGATTGGGGTTGGTGGGTTCTAGACATTGAGAATGGGGAATGGGTAAGGGAAAAAAAGCAGGTGGCCCATTAGCTGAAGGAGAAATAGATTCGGCATGTGAAGCCGTGGAGAATGGAAATGTTGATTCTTGAAATTGGACATCACGTGAGATGTATGTCCGTCCAGTTGGAATATGAAGGCATAAGTAACCTTTGTGGTCTGGGCTATATCCCATGAAGATGCAAGGTTTAGATCGATAATCCATTTTATGACGGTTATATGGACGCAAGTTGGGTCAACATAAACATCCGAATGTGCGAAGAAATTTATAATCCGGGGGATGTTTGAAAAGAGATTCAAATGGGGATTTTTTGTGAAGTATGGGTGTTGGCATTCAATTTATGACAAAAATGGAAGTGGAAAATGCCTCGGCCCAATACTTGTGGGGAACAAAAGCATGGGCTAAAAGGGAGAGCCTGGTTTCCACTATATGTCTATGTCGTCTCTCAATAGTGCCATTTTGGGCATGAGAGTAAGAGAAGTTATGTGGTGATTGATGCCTATGGATTGAAAAATTTGGTGGAAGGGTTGAGATTTCCCTCCCTAATCGGTTTGGACAGACAAGATTTTGGAAGAGAAGAAATTATGAACATAGTTGATAAAAGCTAAAAAAACAGTAGGCACTAGATTTAGAAGATAAAGGAAACAGCCATATGTATTTGGTGCAATCATCAACTATAGATAAATAGAAACGACATCCATTTGAGGAGGGCACAGGTGCCGGTCCCCATACATCCAAAAAAAAAAAGAGCAAATGGTGTGTTTGAATGAGAAGGGAAAGGGGGATGAGGTAGGGAGTGAGACTTGGCTTGAGGACAAGCTCGGCATGGGGATAATTGGCCACTGTGTGTGACAGGTAAGTGAAATTTATTTAATGTGAAAGCTGTGGTTTGGTTGTGGGGGTGGCCAAGATGAGAGTGCCACATGGTAGGGGAAGTTCTTTCACCAATTAAGGCATGGGTGGAGGGGGAGGAAGTTGAAGGTGGCATGGCGGAAACATCATTTGGAAGAACGTAGACCCTGTCCTTAACGCTGCCCTAAAGGAGAGTTGCTCGGGTATGCTAATCCTTCACAAAGTGAATCACATGCTAGTCTCTAGCAAATATAGTGAATGAAATCATACAAAGGTGAAATTAACAATTACAATTTCAAAAAATCCGAGAATCACGTGCTATGAAATAGACTTGTTGAGTTTAAGAACATTGGAGATAGATTAATCTGAATTTTTGTATCAACTGGAAGATTTATACACCATTTAGTTAGTCAACCAAGTGAATTACATGTAACAAAGCTTGCTTCTTCAAGTGCATGAGAATGAGGTTAGAATTCCAAGATCGACTACCAAGAGGCATTAACAACTTCAATCTAAGCTAGTTAGCTGCATCTTTTCCTAATTTTGTTGTAGGTCATGAGCATAAAGAATAGGCGATCGAGTTATTGACATGGCGACTTGCCCCCGTTTGTTTTCTACTTCAGCGTTATCGATCTACATATGATTCAAACTAAATAGCCGTTGAGTTTAGTATTATTGATCCTAAATATGAAGAGAAGACAATATATTATGCACGCGATCGTTGCATGTATTTGGAGAAAAGTGAAAGCATATGTCAAGGCTCCGATTACTTAGAAAGCAAAAAAAAAAAAAAAAAAAAAAAACTGGTAATTCGAGGGACCAAACCTCCAAACCAGAACAAATAAATACAATGACTCTTTAACATACTTTTGAACAAGACCCAACATGACTCTACAATTTACTACCAGACTGCATGTGGCCCACGACTTAACAATAACAGACACACTAAATGCAAATTAAAATAAACATAAACCATCAAATCACTTTGAGGGCTAAGATTCACTTGAGCTTTTTAGGGACATGATAGAGACCCCCTGTCTTCGAGAACCTTGTCAACTAGGTATTCGAATCTAATTCTAAAATCCCTAATTTCCTCCCAAGTTGCTTCCTCTTTGGTAGGACCATGCCATTTCACAAGGAGCTCTGTTGTTGCCATTCTATTGTGCTGCTTTAGACGTCTTTGCCAGATCTTCTTCGACTCTGGAAGGAGGGAGCTGTTGTTGTTGGTTGGAGGCAGCTTCAGTTGAAGGAGTGTGGTCTGACTCATTTGTTGAAATACTGCTCTGCTTTCTTTTTGTTGTTCTCCGTCTGCACCTTGGCTTCTTCTGGTCATTCTTCTAGGAGGTCTAGGTTTTCTTTTAATCTTTAGTCATTGAGGTTTGGGTTGGAGTGCTGGACTTAGTAGGTAGGCATTCCTATCTCCACAAGGATCACCGCCTCTCTTCCATAGGTGAGGGTGAAAGGTCTCTCCTGTAGGGGCTCTCATGGTCGTCCGGTAGGCCCACAGCACCTTCAAAAGTTCTTCGGCCCATCCTCCTTTATGGGCCCCCAACCTTTTCTTCGAGGTGGCCAATAAAGTTTTGTTGATCGCCTAGGCCTGTCTATTAGCCTGCGGACGCCAAAGAGGAATACTTGACCTTCATCCCCAACTCAGCGCACCATTTTCGGTTTTCATGTGAGCAGTCCAATTGTTTACCATTGTCCGATACGAAGCTTTGGGGGATGCCAAACAAGCAAACTACCGACTTCCATAGGAACTTCGTGATGGCTCGGGTGGTGATGGTTGCCAAGGCTTCCACTTCACCCACTTGGTGAAGTAGTCGACTGCTGTGACAACAAACTTTATTCCTCCCTTGGCCACCAGAAATGGGCCAATTAAGTCTAGTCCCCATTGCATGAAGGACATAGGGACATGATTGATGTCAATTCTTCTAGCTAGTACCACGCCATAGGTCTGTGTTCTTGACTCGCAAAAGGCGATGGTGGCGAAGAACTTACGGTAGACTTGGTTGGTGACCAAGGATCATTGTGACAGTGATAGGGAACATCGGCATGGCCGTGGGTGGCTCCAAAGGCTCACTATTGGGTTGCACTGACTAACATGTTGTGTTGTTGGTGTTGAGCGACTTCCTGTGGTGTGCACTAGTGAGAATGGTGAGGGACATTAGCGAGGAGCTCCAAGGAGGTCGGAAACCACCACGCCGGCGACAAACAACATCGGCGAGCAAGGTGGTGGTCAATTGCTGGACCTTCACAGTGAGCTAAATTGAGCCATCTTCTCGCATTGCGACTGGAGAGGATGGTGAGGAATAGTGGCAAGGAAGACCAGGGAGGTTGGGAACCACCATGCCAGTGACAAACGACTTTGGTGAGCAAAGTGGGTGTCGGCATGGGCTGGCCGGCACATGGATGCCTGGTTTGGTGGTACTTTGGCAACGTGCATCCTCTGCCCACGCTGTGCCCAACATGATTAACTTCCGGTGTTAAGGAACCACCCCACCCTGCGTCAGAAATCACCTACGATGCAGGGTGGTGGCTCCACCAACTCATGGACACCAGTGTATGGGCCTCCAGCCACTCGTCAATCTTTGGCCGCATTGTGCAAGCGTGCACAGTGTGCCACTGCGATGAGCAGCTAGTGGGGGGCTTTTTCATCATGATATCTCCGCCATGTTGGGTGGCCGCCCATCGAATCCACCATGCTATGGGGGTGGTGGCTACAGGTCCTTCCTGAGGAAAGATCAACTAGGTGCAATGGCATGCACCCCTTACGTACGGTGTGCTTGGCATGCACAGTGCATCTGTCATGTGCACATAAGCTTTTAGAGACGATCTTGTGAGCTGCGGAATTCACCTACTCTACTTTTCAACATTAAGATTAAGAAATTGATCTCACAAACGGCATCAATGTTTTAAAATTTAAAAAAGTTGAATTATTTTTTATATTTTATTTAAAAGTTTGGTAAATTTGTAATAATTAGATAATGATTATATGAAAAAGTTGAAAATTCTTAATTAAAAAGTATTTATATTTGTGATATTTAGATATTGAGATGAGATAAAATGAGAGAAAATAGAATCATCTCTAAGGCTTTAAATATTTCTTATTCACTTAGTATTGACCGGAATAAACTCTTGACCCCAAAATTTGAAGAAAAATTCTGAGTTCTAAAAATTCTGAAAAAATAATAAAAAGAGGTCAAATTAAGTAACATTTACTTTCTTTACTATTCATGGATCGGTGATCCTTATCTAAATTCCATTTCAAGCCTTTTTGGCATTATCTAATCCCTATCGACATCGAAGCACAATATGAAACGAAGCAACAATATTAAATATAATAGGATACTGTTTCAAATCTCTTTCACACGTCAAATCTAGAAAGAACGAATGCGCTTTCTCATCATCAGGAGTTGAAAGGAGGAAGGTGGTGGGGTTGGTTTTTTGTGGCAGATAATAAAGAGTTGAATATTGCAGCTGAGTTTTCTTTTTTTCTTCCGAGCATTCATTTCCCTCCCTCTTCTTTTTTAGTTTTCCTTTGATCAAGGAGCTAGTAGTTTGTCGACAACTAAAAGAAACCAAGAGTAGGATCGGACGTTATATTGGTTCGGTTCATAATCCTCAAGGGAAGCACCCGAGGCCCTATAAAACTCATCAGGGATCTTGTTGTGTTTGTTCACCAAACAGTAAACATATTTTTGGATCTAAAACCCCACCTACTGAGAACTAAATACAGGAGTACACCACCCAGAAAATAAATAAATAAATAAATAAATAAATAAAGGTAGTTATAAATAAAAAAATAAAGGTGAAATTACGTGGATAAGGGAGTTCTAGAAAGAGACAGTCAACAAGTTCAAATCTAAATTGTTCTGGTCTAAGGACTCTTTATACAGTCAATAATTAAATGCATTAAAATTTTCCAAATAATTGTGTTAAAGATGTGTCTCACAGGCCAATTTGAAACCGCTCACCCAAAAATCGTCAAGGAAGCTGGTGGGGCTTCCCCTGAAAAACACTCTAAAATCGTCAAGGAGGCTGGTGGGGACTTCCCCTGAAAACACTCTGATGCTTAAGTCAGTGAAAAGAAATAGCAGTCAAATTATTCCTCTCAATTATCAAAGATTACCTGGTATATATAGACCTGCTTGCGATACTTATCTTATTTAGGATTTATCGGTGCAGATCATTACTTGATATTTTGAACAATCATGTTATTTCCTGGTGTCGTTATCCTTCCGTAAAAGATGGCGAGAGGCACATCTTCTCTTAGACTCTTCTTACTTATCCCATTGCGGCCCCTAGATTTGCCCTCTGTGTCGTTTGTAATATAATGGGCCTCTTTTGGTGTCTAGGGCCTTTTGGTCTGAATAGTCCCTCCAGCTACCCCGCCAATTCCCTTTACCTTTTTGGTGGAGGGAATTTATATTGATCAGCTTTGCTGCCGTAGGAGTGCTGGGTGTCCTCCACACGGGCCTTCTTTTTGCCTTTAATCCTCATGCGCATGTGTCACTTCTTGCTTCCTCTTTGTGTATGGGCCTTGTTACGTGGAGGGCGAATGACCATGGACATAGGCCCATACTATCCACGGCCCTCAGGTGCTCGCTGGCCCACCGTACCCCTTTTTCTTTGCCGTTTTGTACCATTTTTTTTAAAATACTATGGATTGCCCATCATTTCCCGTTGCTATTGGCAGAAAAAGTGGAGGGTTTTCTTGCGATGGTTATACTTCATTTCCAGTGTCGAAGTACACTTTCTTTGTTTGTTGGCATTCTGCATTCTATCTTTCTTCAGATACCCTATCTTTTGTCCTCCCTCATTCCTTTCTTTGTTGTTTTTTCAGCTTTCCGAATCTCTTTCTTGCCTTCGTTCTTTGTCTGTTATGATCCTTCGTACTGTTTTTACTTCTATCAATTTCAATGGCCTGGTGAAGGTGAGGTTTCTGAGAATCCCTTCAAAGTCCCTAAGGGGGATGACTTTTGCTGGGTACCGATGACGTTTGGGTATCCGAGAAAAGCATTTTGCCAAGATTTGGGAAGAATTTCGTATTCCTAAAACTGTTATCTTGGTGGCTCCCGAGTCTGGATGCTGCGACGACGAGGGTTTTGCTAGTAAAGTGGCTATCACCATCCCCCTCCTGCAACATGGGTTGAGGCTCCCCTTCTGCCACCCTCTTCGTGACATTCTGGACGTCCATAGCATAACTCCTGCTCAACTACACCCTTTTGCATTGAGGGTATATCTCTGCGCTTGTATTGTCTTCCGTATGGTTTTGGAACCTCTCGCCGACCCTTATCCTGACCTGACTGGTAGGGAATTTTTGGCATTTTATAACGTGAGAGAGGTTGCCAAGGGTAATGTGGTTAGCTTCCGCAAGAAGGATAACGGGCAGACGCTGGCCCGGTGTGAGACTCATTATTCCAACCCTAAGGCGTGGACATCCAAGTTCTTTTTTATCATTGGTCAAGGTTGGCAGTTCCTCGCCTCAGAAGATGTCTTTCATGACTTTCTAGTTCATTCAATCTGGCGACCCATTCCTGACGAAAAGAAATTGTGGTTCAGAATGGAACCTTTTTCACGCCGCGAACTGGCTCGGATTGAGACCGTCAGTTCCTGGGTTGAGGCTAACCCTGAAGAGATTCACACTGATCTCTTGTTGACCTTCGCCCACATTAATCGGTTCTTGATGTCTCCCAACCGATCTTATTTTCAAGGTCATGACTTTATGATCTCAGCCATCATTCCTCCTCCCATGCCAAAGCCCTCTAAGAAAACTTTGAAGCGTGATCCCTCTAAAGAAAAGAAATCTCATTCAGAAAAGAGGGGGGAAAAGAAATCACGACCAGAGAAAGAGGAAGCCACTGAGAAAAGAGGGAAAAGGAGCAAGAAAAAGAACGATGATGGCGGCCAACGAAAAAGGGCCCGTTCTGGAGACTCTTCTCCCCTTCCTCCTCCTCAAAAGAAGACCCTGGCGCCATCTGAGGACGTCTAGGAGTAGACGCCTCAGGAGGATGTACAATCTCAGACGCCCACTCAGCTAGCCACCCCCGAGCCCCTGTTACCTCGGCTAAAGGATACCACCTTATTCTCGGGGAGTGAGCTCGGCCAGATTTCTACCCCGCCTACTACCACCGTTCCTCCCTCTCCACGGGCGTCCTAGTAGCCACCGCATCCTAGTGGCTTTAGGGATGTGGAGGTTTAGCCGACTTGGCCCTTTTTGACCTGGCCGCCTACCTCCAAGTTGGGTTTAGTTCGCAGGGAGCATTCCACGGTCTCCATTCCTGCGTTTGAGTTTCCTGTCCGGGAAGGGTGAGTGAGGCAGGTTGTGGCCGCCCTAAACCTTGACTCTGTTACCGGGGTGACGGCTTGTTTGCCCCCTCCTTCTAGTGGTGCCCACGAAGAGGCAGCCCACGTTTTGCCAATAGGTAGCCAAGAGGAGGCATCGAAATCCTTGCCCATAAGTGGGGCGGAAGGGGCCTCTCCACCCCATGAGGCTGAGCAGATTGACACAACAAGGGATGCTTCTCCATGCTTGATTGAAACAGGCGGTGAGGTTGGTTCATAGCAAACCGTCCCAGAGAGTCTACTAGCTACCATCTCTAGGGGAAGAACCCCCTCGTCAGTTGGCAGCGAGGCAGGACTCTCTCTCCCTTCCCTTCTTGCTTCTTCTTTTGGGGGGGACACTGACTCCCTCATTGAGGAGGAGTGGGAGAATTTCCTGCGGGAAGATGCCCGCCTTCGTGAGGTTGATTTGGCTTTCCCACCACTCCTTGTGCGCTTGGGGGATTCATCTGGGAGGATAGCAGCTTCGTCTACAAGGCCTGTTGAAGCCTCACCTTTAAGCCCTGGTGAGATTGTTGGCGGGGTTTCCGGTGGTGGTGGTTCCTCAATGTCTGTTAGCTCCCAAGTTGAGTCCGTTGCCCAGATGGCCATTCGTTTGGGAGGCTGGCTCTCTGAGGTACTACGCACTCGTTTGGTTGTTTGTTTTCGTTCTTGCACGGCATCAATGACCTAGCTGGGTGGATAGTGGCCGATCGTGCCCAACTTGAAGAGGAGGTCAAGGAGCGGTGCAAGCTATGCTATATAGCTAGGCGTGCCTCTAAGAAGTGGCGGGTTGACAGGGCTGAACAAGCAGTTTTAGCTGAGGAGAGGCATGTGCTGGAAATCCTACTAGAGGAGGCTGAAGGTTACTCTCACTCTTTGCAGGGTGATCTTGAGATACCTGAGGCTGAACTTCTCGAGCTGCGTGACACTGTCCGCCTAGCAAACGAGGTCAAGGCTAAGGATGACTTTGCCCTGACCCTTTTTCAATCTGGTACAGATTCAGCCAAGCTGCAACTATCAGAGGCTCAAAAAAACTTTGAGACTGAGTGCTCACGCTTGAATTCTGAGCTTGCTACCCGTGATGGGATGCTGACTTCTCTCCAGGGAGACTTGGCCCATTCTCAAGAGGGTCTAAATGAGGCAAACTCGGCTCTTGGGGTTAGTCAATAGAGGCTTGCCGAGAAGACGGGTGAGCTAACTGCTGTTTAGGAGGAAATTGCACGACTTCGTGCCCAGTTGTCTCGTGTCCCTGCAACAAGGGATCGGGCCTTTACTTATGGGCATGGTCGTAGTATTATGAAATTAAGGAACCATCTCCTGGCTGCACCAGGCACCAATCTTAGGCTTCTTGAGCGGAATTTGTTCCATCCCAAGGAAAGCGCCTGCTGCGAGGTTGACAAGTTTGGGCGAAAGGAGATACATGATGCTTTCATAAATGTGCCCCGGGCGTTTTCGCCTGATGATGCCCCTTAACTTGTGTCTTATTCATTTTGTATTTCTGTATTTTGCACATTCGTGATAATGGATTTGCTTTTGTTTTGATGAATGTCAGTTAATTTTGCCGTTGCATGCTTTAATTTTGCTGTTGCATGCTTTAATTTTGCTGTTGCACGCTTTTATTCTTGGTCTTTTATTTGTGGTTGGGCAGTTTTGCCGTTGTTGCCCTTGTTTGTTAGGTTGTTTGAGGTTAGTGGGTTCTGAGGACCGGTGCGCCACCCTTCATGGCACCATAAACTGCTAAGGCTTGCCTTTGGTGTTTAAGGTTGACGTGGTTTGAGGACCTATGCGTCATTTTTTCATTGCACTGCATGCTGCTAAGGCTTGCCTTTGGTGTTTAGGGTCTGCGTGGTCTGAGGACCTATGCGCCTTTTTTTCATGGCACCGCAAGCTGCTAAGGCTTACATATGATGTTTAGGGTTAGCATGGTCTGAGGACCTACGTGCCCTTTTTTCATGGCACCGCAAGCTGCTAAGGCTTGCCTCTGGTGTTTAGGGTCGGCTTGGCCTAAGGACCTACGTGCCCTTTTTTCATGGCACTGCAAGCTGCTAAGGCTTGCCTCTGGTGTTTAGGGTCAGCATGGTCTGAGGACCTACGTGCCATTTTTTCATGACACTGCAAGCTGCTAAGGTTTGTCTTCGGTGTTTAGGGTCGGCATGGTCTGAGGACCTATGTGCTCTTTTTTCATAGCACCGCAAGCTGCTAAGACTTGCCTTTAGTGTTTAGGGTCGGCGTGGTCTGAGGACCTACGCGCCATTTTTTCATGGCCTGCATTGGATATATATTTTTCCATGGGAACTCTTTTCATTGTAGAGAAATAATAATAAAGCGTACTATGCTCACAAATAGTGATAATGCAAGTTTTGACAAAATGTAAAGAAAAAGGGGAGCACTACAAAAGTCACTGTTAAAATTTTTTCAAGTGCTCTGTGTTCCATGTGTGTGGAAATTCTTTGCCTTGGTTGTCTTTTAACCGATACGATCCAGTTATGTTGTTGGCCACTACTAGGTAAGGACCTTCCTATCATGGTCCCATTTTCCCTTCATCTTGGGTAGTCACCCTGCTCTTCTTTAGGACTAGGTCGTCCACTTTAAAGGTTCTGGGCCTTACACTTTTATTGAAATATTGCTCGGCTCTTGTCTTTTCCTACAGCATCCGGGCTTCTACCATCTCCATTTCTTCCTCTAGTAAGTCGAGGTATTCTTCTATTTTTTTATCGTTCTGGGTGCTTGAAAAATGGCTCGTTCTATAGGTTGGTAACCCCTATTTCCACAGGGGCAACCGCCTTACATCCGTAGGCCAGCGTAAATTAGGATTCTCCTGTTAGAGTGTTTGCTGTAGTTCTGTACGCCCAAAGTACACCTGGCAACTTGTCTGCCATTCCCCTTTTTTCTCTGCAACCTTTTTCTTAAGGATTGAGAGTAACGCCTTGTTTGTTGGTTCAGCTTGACCATTTGCTTGGGGATGACCTGGGGAGGAGTACTTTGCCTTGATTTTCAACTCAGCGCACCACTCCTTGTAGTGGTTTGAGTTGAACTGGCGCCCATTATCCGTTATAAGACTTTGGGGGATTCTGAACCTGCAAACAATATTTTTCCATAAGAAGTTTGTCACGGTCTTGCTTGTGATGGTTGCTAGTGGTTTCGCTTCCGCCCACTTTGTGAAATAACCCATTGCGACTATCATAAATTTAACTCTCAATTTTCTTGGTGGAAAGGGTCCCACCAAATCTACACCCCATTGGGTGAAGGGCCATGGCGCTGTTACAGATGTTAACCCCTCAGGGGGGGCATGTGGTACTGGTGCATACGTTTGGCATTTGACACACTTCTTGCTGAACTCTCGTGCGTCCTTTAAAGCATTGGGCCAATAGTAGCCCGCCCGAACCACTTTTCTGGCTAAAGTTCTTCTGCCGGAATGATTCCCACATATCCCCTTGTGTATCTCTGCAAGGACTTACTGTGCTTCTTGTGTGGAGATGCACCGTAGTAATGGGGTTGAGAATCCCCTTTTGTAAAGAACTCCATCGATGAGCTGGAATCTAGTCGCCTTTTTCTTCACCCTCCTCGCCTCATCTTTTATTTCTGGCAATTTTCCTTCTTCTAAGTATTCCACAATCTTGCTCCCCCATTCTGGAGTGTTAGATCCCAAGAAGCTAATTTCGATACCAACTTGTCAGCGGCCTCATTGTCCGCCCTCGGTATCTAAGTTATGGTGAAATACAAGAAGAGGTTGTGAATTTTCCAGACTTTTGCTATATATTTTTTTTAATTTTTTGCCTTTCGTAGCATATAGGCCCAACACTTGATTTACAACCACTTGCGAGTCTGACCTAGCTTCTATCTCCTTTACCCCCATTTGTGCAGCCACAAACAATCCTGCTATCAGTGCTTCATTGTTTGTTACTTTGAATGCCAGCGTCGCCATGTAGTGTCGTCCTTTTCCGTTAGTACTCAATAAATGCACTCCTAGGCCTCCACCTTCTCGGCAAGATGAGCCGTCTATGAATAGTACCCACGACTTCTCCGATGGTTCTATTGTTTCTTCTTGGGGAAATTTCGAGAATTCTGCCACAAAATTTGCCAGCGATTGCCCTCTGAAAGCCTTCCTTGGCTCGTACTCCAAATCGAACTTGCTCAGCTCAATCGACCAACCTATCAATCGGCCCGTGCTATCCCATTTTTTCAGGACTTTCGCTAGGGGGGTCTCCATGAGTACTCTTACTGTGTGAGCTTGGAAGTAAGGTTGGAGCTTTTTGGCCACCGTTACTAGAGCGAAAGCTAACAGTTCAATTCGAGGGTACCTTGCTTCAGCCCCTTTGAGTGCTTGACTTATGTAATATACCCGATGTTGGGCAGCCTCCCCCTCTTTTACTAGGACGGTAGATACAGCATTCAGGGAAACTGCTAAATATGCGTAAAGTACGTCACCCTGCTCTGGTTGTTTCAATAGGGGTGGACTGGCTAGATATACCTTTAATTTTTTGAACGCTTCGTCACATTGTTCATTCCAAGGATGTACCTTCCACAGTACTTGGAAAAAATGGAGGCACTTATATGTTGATCTGGATATGAATCTTCTCAAGGAGGCCACTCTACCCGCCAGCCGTTGCGTCTCATTCAGGTTCTATGGAGGCTTCATGTTGAGTATGGCTTTTATCTTATTTGGAGAAGCCTCGATTCCTCTCTCAGATACAATGAAGCCCAAGACTTTTTCCGACTGGACCCTGTAAGCACACTTTGCTGGGTTCAACCTCATTTTATAGTGGCGTAAGATCTCAAACTTCGTTTGCAAATCCGTAAGGTGTTGGGTGGGTTCCTTACTCTTTATCAACAGTCATCCACATATACCTCCATAGATCTCCCAATCTGTTCTTTGAACATTCAATTTACCAACCTTTGGTAGGTCGCCCTTGCATTCTTCAAACCGAAAGGCATAACTTGGTAACAATACAACCCTCGGTCTGTGATGAATGAGGTTTTCTCCTCGTCTGCCGCATTCATCCGTATTTGGTTGTAACTTGAGTATGCGTCCATGAAGCTCAACATATGATGCCCTGCTGTTGCGTCTACAATGACGTCGATGCGTGGTAATGGGAAACTGTCCTTGGGACAAGTTTTGTTGAGATCTGTGAAATCTACACACATCCTCCATTTCCCATTTGCCTTTTTTACCATAACTACGTTGGATAACCACTCAGGATAATGGGCTTCCCTGATGAAACCAACTGCGAGCAATCTTTCCACATCTTCGTTAATAGCGGCATACTTTTCTGTACTGAATGATCTCCTTTTCTGTACTGAATGATCTCCTTTTCTGTCATACTACTTTGTGTGTTGGGTCTACGCCGAAGCAGTGTTCGATGACATCATTATCTATGCCAGGAATCTCTTCATGGCTCCATGCGAAGATATCCTGGTGCTCTATCAGCAGCTGTTTTAGGGCTTCCCTATCCGTCGGTGGGACCTGTGTTCCGATTCGTGTGGTGGTCTCGGGCGGTTGGCTTATAATGTCACAAGCTCCAATGGTTCATTGACTTCGGCATGTTGCTGGTTCTGGTCGTCCCTGACCTCAATATCTTCCTCAAAAGCCAGTGCCGTAGGTGGGGGATAGGGTGGCGAGGCTTCATTCTTCTCTTCCACAATACAGATCTTGCTTTTGCAATTCCTGTACGTGGCATTCCTGTGCTAGGGTCTATTCGCCTCTTGCCTCACCTACTCCCTATCGGTTGGGAACTTCATCTTGAGATGGTAGGTGGATGTTACCGTCCTAAGGTGGTTAAGTGTTGGTCTTCCCAATATAGCGTTGTAAGAAGAGGGAGCTTTTACTACTAAGAAATCTGTCATGATGGTCGCCATCTGTGTTCCAGTTCTTGCTGTTACTGGGAGGGTGATCGCCCTTACGGGTTGGATGGTATCTCTTGAGAAACCCTTTAATGGCATCGGGGAGAGTCTCAACTTGTTGACCTCGATACCCATTTTTACGAATGCCTCCCAAAATAGTATATCGGTAGAGCTGCCTTTGTCTACTAGCACTCGCTTGGTCGTATAGTTGGCTATCACGAAGGTGATTGCTAAGGTGTCGTCATGCGGATACAACACTCCTTGTCTGTCTGCCTCTTTGAAAGATATCACCATTTGTTCGTTGCTAAGCTTTGGAAGCTTGTGCGCCTTGTCTGCTAAAAACACCTCTTCATATCTTGCTTTCCGTGCATATGCCTTCCGATTGGACGCTGAAATACCGCCCCCAGCAAAACCTCTTGCTATGGTTTTTATCTCTCCAATGGGTACCCTGTTCTCGTTACTTCTTTGGGGGGCTCTATCCGCCCCATTTTGGCGATTCTTGGCTTGGCGCCTTTTTTCTGGACTTTGACTCCGCCAGGTTTCTTGTCTAGACTCTTGGCGCCTTCTCGGCCTCGACTGTTTTGCGACCATTCATTCTAACTCACCGGTCTCTGCTAATTCCGCTACTCTTTTCTTCATGGTCTTGCAGTCTTCAGTCCAGTGTGAGCTTGTCTGGTGATATTTGTAGTATCGACTGCCCGTCCTGGTAGGGCGACATTCTCCTCTTTCCTTCCCTTCCTCTCGTATGCCTAGATTATTGTGTATTAGCCTAGGACTGTGATCTGAGCACCTCTTCCGTGCTCTTTCTCGCCTACTCTCCTTAGCTTTTTTGTCAACCTGCCCGTTTCTTCGCTCGGTCCCCCTATCTTCCTTACCAGGATCCACTAATGCTTGCAGGGTGTCTTCCGCATTAACAAAGTCGTCAACCCTGTCCATGAATTATCTGAGGGTGGAAGGAGTTCTTCGGGCCAACTTCGCCATAAAAAGGACTACGTGGCCATACTCCTCCCAAAAGGGCGGCCAGAGTGATCTTTTTATCTTGGTCATTCGTTGTCAATCGTTCCTTGTTGAAACGAGCCAGGTAGGCCTTTAAATTCTCATCCTCCTTTTGTTTGACAGGTAGTAGGTAGGTAGCTGGGCCCCGACGCCTCCTGCTAGGCATGAACTGGGTCAGGAACTGTTTTGCCAACTCTTTGAAGCTGTCTATTGATTTTGGCTTGAGGGTCCCAAACCATCCCCTAGTTTTCCCTTTTAAAGTCAAAGGGAAAGACCAGCACGCAATCTCTCCAGGGAAACTGTGGAGCGTGATATGAGCTTTAAAGCTCTCTAGATGATCTACTGGGTCTTTGGTCCCATCATACATATCTACTTGAGGAACCTTGAATTTTGGCGGGAGTGGCATGACCATAATTCGTGTGCTGTATGGTAGATCTATCTGATGTAGTAGGAAAAGCCCCCCATCTTTTTTGCCATCTCCTCATATTTTCCCGCTAGTTCCCTCACCTCGTCATGCATTCTTTCTTTTTCTGCCCGCCCTGTATCCGCTTCGATATTACAATGTGCCTTTCCCTCACCCTGCTCACTATGAGCAGGCGCATCGATATTATCAAAGTTGGCATTCTTCTGTCTCAAGTCGTCGTTCTCTTTTCGCAAGATTTCCATACCTTCTAGGGCTTTTCTTAATCTTTCCTCTGTTTTTGCTAGTCGTGCTTCCATTGATGGCTGTAATACATCCATCACTCGGCTTGCTACTAAGCGTGTTATAGTTGACATGTAAGAACCACGCTAAATCACCCAGATCCCACAGACGACGCCAACTGTTAAAGACATGTCTCACAGGCCAATTTGCAACCGTTCACCAAAAATCGTCAAGGAGGCTGGTGGGGCTTCCCCTGAAAACACTTCGATGTTTAAGTCACTGAAAATAAATATCAGTCAAATTATTCCTCTCAATTATCAAAGATTATCTGGTGTATATAGACCTACTTGCAATACTTATCTTATCTAGGATTTATCGGTGCGGATCATTACTTGATATTTTGAACAATCATGTTACTTCTCGGTGTCGTTATCCTTCCATAAAAGATGGCGAGAGGCACATCTTCTCTTAGACTCTTCTTACTTATCCCATTGCGGTCCCTGGATCTGCCCTCTGGGCTTTTGTAATATAATGGGCCTCTTTGGTGTCTCGGGCCTTTTGGTCCGAATAGTCCCTCCAAATTGCATGTAGTTAGAACTTATCTCCTAGCAAAGTGGGGCTGACTCTGAAAGACTTGAAAAGTAGATATCATCTCCAATTGTTTGATCAAATGAACAGTTTAACATAGAGAAATATATATAGGCCTCATTTAGTTACATAGTTCAGATAAGATGAGATGATATATTTTATTTAAAATTAAAGAAAATATTATTATAATATAATTTTTAAATATTTGAAACTATGCACCATCTCTGAATTAGTTTAGAAGAATGATATGGCCTATGGATGGATGCCTGAGCTGATTGAACGGTCATTTTCTAATGTCTAATTAAGTTAAATTTTCTAGTGAGACCACAGTTTAAATGACTGATCATTCATAGATACAATGACAAAGCAGGAGTGTTCCTATTTTCAACAATTTTCTTCTGTTATCTCGAAAATTCCCTTTCTAACAATTAGGAGATGCAATCATTTAATGCAATATATCCCTTCACCTTCAATCCGTTAAAAGAAAATAGACTCAGATCAGAATAGGTTGATAGCTAGCATATTGGCCTTCATGCCCGTTAATTAGCCTCTTGTATGTTGTTCATTCGTCCATTTTACTCTATATGAAATTTTAACAACCGATACCGCACCGGTTACATTCCTAAATCGGTACTTCCAATTTTTTAGTTTCGGTCTGGTTTTTTCGATATTATATATATAGTGTTGAGAATTTGGACCTCCCAAATTCACCCCAAAGGATCTACTATTTACAGGAATATTAAGAAAAATAGAGAAATAATAACAACAAAAGATTTTACGGGAAAAAAGTCCCAAAACAGGAGAAAAACCACCAGACCTAGAGAAGAAAATCCACTATATGAAAAATTGTTACAATCACACAATTTCTCTTTTCATCCCAAATACACCCGCAAAGCTTTCCTCACTAGCAAAACTTTAAGTACTTCACACTTCTTCCCATTTTACAAAAATGGACAACAGAGGAATTTAACTAGAGTCAAAAGTTACTAGCAAAACATTTGACTAGTGCACTTTACTAAGGAGGCTAAACCTCCTTTTATAGGCCTTGGGCCTTAATCCTTCTTCATTTCCCACCTATGTGGAACTAACTAAAGGAGCAAAAAACTCAACAATCTTCACCTTGCCACTTTGGCTGGTCCTACAGCCAAGCTCCACCTCAATGAAGATCTTCATAACTTTCGCTGTTATGCTCCATCATAAAAGCATATCCACTTAGAATAAACAAATTCCAAGTATGTCACTTCGACTGATGTCGAAAACAACCTTGCTGAAAATTATGGTGTAACTTCCACCTTTGTGTTTACTGAAAGTTCATCAGCCATCGACATGAATTTCCACCACACACCCTGCATCAATGCCAAATCAATGCCTGTGTGCAAACTTATGAACCCGCTAACATTAACACATCCTCTATCATAGCAACTTTGAGAATTAGCAACATGCCATAAGGAAACATATGTCCCATTTTCCATAGAGAGAGACACAACATTAGTATCAATATTAGTATTTCCATTTGTTGATTTGGAACCACTTGCCGAATATATATATTATATTATATATATATTATAGTATATAATAATTTAGTGATAATATATTGTAGTATATTATAATGTATAGTAATATAGTATTAGTATAAGTACTAATACTATAGACTATACTGATAATATATAATTATTTATATAGGATTTTATAATTTAATGTTATATTAATTAGTAATTTAGCATATACTACAAAATTATTTTATATAGAATTTTATATATTCTATATAAAAATTATATATAATATAATAAATTATATAAAACTATTTTATATAATATAAAAAATTAAATATATATATATATATGAATTGGTTTGGTCTGGTGTTAGAAAAAGAAAAACTTAGGTTCGGTTTGGCCTTTGGGATTTTTCATCTCAAATACAAAATTCTAATATTATCATTATAACTTTTTCAAATCTCCATACAAAATATAATAAACAATTCAACTTTTTCTTGACTTTTTCAAATCTCAAAATAATAATAATAATATTAAAATATAATATTTTAATATTTAATTTTAAAACTCAAAATTCTCATTTGAAAAATTTAAGTGGCCAAGCAGAACCTAAAACCAAATCAATTTCGGTCCGGTGTTCGGTTCGGCCGATTCACCAGTTTTTTTTCACCCCTAGTACCAATGAAGCTGGGAAGAATTGAATGAATTTGACATTTGACATGGCCACATGACAGGATTTCTTCACATGATTACTTGGTTTTTTCTATAATTGCATTATCAGCCATGCGCGCAGACTTCCATATTCTAATGTAATCTTGTCGAACTCTTAGGGTCGTAGAATTCCAGTGTCGATTCTTAATAGCATTTACCAGTTCTCTCTAGAAAAAGCTTTGCGATTGCTGCCCATTTGTTTCCATGATTTGCATGGTGCAAGTACGATCCTATCCTCCCGTATATATCAAACTACTTTTCAATTAATTGAAGAATAACAAATGGCAAGATGACACACGGAACGCTTGTATGGCTTGCAAAGCTTCACGTCGGTATAATTTTAGCTATGGCTATTTCTCCGAAGTTTCGTGAAGATCTTAAATTAATTTATCATATGCCTTGATTGGAACGCCTTGAATGGAACACATGTGGCGCTCGCACGCACACATATAATATCAAAGATATGAGTTGGCAACAGCACTAAATTTCAAGGAAACTTCAGATTTTCTGCATATGACAAATTAGACTATTCCAAAGAATAAAAACATGGCTTTAAAGTTAAACTACAAAGCAATTGACTCCTTTCAAAAAAAAAAAAAAAAAAACAAAGCAATTGACTATCCAGACCTCCCTTCAGGCTATAAAATGGTGCCAAGATTACTACTACATCCATATCTAATAAGATCAAGAGATCAATTAGGAAATCTCTGATAAAAAATGGTTAGAGATTTTGGTTCTCTAGACGCTGCTGCCCATGCACATGATGAATTGGGTGTTGCGTTGAAGAGCTCGAGTGGACTACTTTTGGTGGGTATGATCATCATTTCTCTCTCAATTATATCAATGGTCATCTTTGCTTGTGGCGATGATAACCCTCCCAGAAGAAGAAAAGCATCAGGTGGAGGTTGGGTTGGAGTAGTTGCTGCTTTTGGAGGAGCTGCAACTTGTGGAGGTGGAGGTGGAGGTGGAGGCGGAGGTTGTGGAGGTGGAGGTGGAGGCGGAGGTTGTGGAGGTGGAGGTGGAGGCGGAGGTTGTGGAGGTGGAGGCGGGTGTTAATTAAGAAAGATGTGAGAATTGATCACTGATTTGTCTTCAATGATCTCTTTGTAGCATTAAGTATATACATATATATATATAGTGAAAAGGAAGAATTAAATAACAAAAATAAAAGAATATTATTATATATATTCGATTAATCTCCAGCATATATATGTATGCAGTATTCTCTGTAAGCTAGTTAGCTGCATCTTCTCCTAATTTTGTTGTAGTTGAGCATAAAGAATAGTGGAATTGATGTAGCGACAATTTGTTTTCTAGTACTACTTCTGCATTATCTACATATGCTTCCATTGTATGGATGTTTTAAGAAAACCAAATTAGCCAGTAAAGTGACGGAAAACTTCTTTTAGATGATATATATATATATATATTAGATATTCAAAAATAGGAAACCTCATAGATCTGTAATTATAGATCCTATAATTAGAGATATATTCCATTGTCTTTGGGCAGAGCTACTCTAGATACTCGATCTTTTCTTCTAATAAAACTATGCAGTTCTTAATAATGTGATTCATGTGCTCTAATCCTTTAAGCTACGAGAAGGGTCTGGCTCCACAAGCTCACTATTGGGTTGCACCGACGAACATGTTGTGTTGTTGGTGCCAAGTGGCTTCCTGTGGTGTGCACTAGTGAGAATGGTAAGGGACATTGGCGAGGAGCTCCAAGGAGGTCGAAAACCACCACGCTGGTGACAAATAACACTAGCAAGCAAGGTGGTGGTCGATTGCTAGACCTTCATGGCGAGCTAAATAGAGTCGTCTTCTCGCAATGCGAATGGTGAGGAACACCGAGGAGGTTGGGAACCACCATGACGGTGACAAATGACTTCAGTAAGCAACGTGGTGGTCGGCATGGGCTGGCCGGTGCATGGACGCCTGGTTTGGTGGTACTTTGGCAACATGCATCCTCTGCCCACACTGTGCCCGACATGATTAGCTTCCGGTGTCAAGGAACCACCCCACCCTGTGTGATATCCCGTTTTTACGTGTGTTTTTATTGAAAGAAATTAAAATATTGGTTCTTTTATATTAAATTATCAAATTTTAATTGAATTTATTTTGTTATGAAATTTATTTTGTAGAGCTTTCTTAATATTAATTATTGTTTTGAGTTTAAGTTACTGTTTAATTAATTAATTTATTTTTTTTGGATTTAAAATTTTGTAGTTAGTTTTTACTAGTTATTTACTATATTTTAGCTAGATATTGTGTTTAGTTTTTTTTATTCGATTTATAGCTTTTAAAGTTGTTTTCGTTACGTTACATCAGTTTCTAGATTCCAAATATGAGGACTGGACCTCATTTCTATTCCCCATATTTTCTTTTTCTCCTTTTCTCTTTTTCCTTTCTCTTTCTTTTCTCTTTTTCTTTCCTTTTTCTCCACTTTTTCCCACTGGTTTCCTTTCTCTCCTGCACGCGAAGTCTCTCCCCTCTCCCTCTCGACGTTTTCTTCTTCCGCCTAGGACCGCTAGTATCCGCCGCTGTGTACCACACTGCCCACCCAGTTTTCTTCCCCTCTGACCGGTGATCATCTTCACCAAATTTCACTTCCATCTCAGCCACCGTTAACCACCACGAGCTCCTCCAAGCCGCGGTGTCTTTTCCCTCCAGCACCACCGTCGTTCCACCTCCGACCACCATCTCTTCATCGCTTCATCATCGACCTCTTGCCGACCTAAACCACCCATTTCCAGCTCCAATCCGTCACCGAAGCAGCCCCCACGACTTCACTTTCCGTTTTAGACTTTTTGGCCTTCCACCGCCGTTTTTGCTGCCATCCACCGCCGACCCTCACTTCCACTAGCTTCATAAATACTTCTAAGCCATTTCCTATCAATCCCAAGTATTGGTTCGTGCCCATTCAAAAGTGGGTATTTTACAACCCACAGCCACAGTGTTATTACACTGTTACGTTACTTTTTCTTCGCCTTTTTCAGCTCGTTAATCTTTCGGAAATTATTATATAGCGTTGTAAATATTTTTCAAGCTTCATTTTAGATTTGAACCGGTCCGATCATGTGTTAGAAAAAGAAAAATTAGAACCGAATCAATTTCGATCGATTTTGAGAAAAATAAAATCGATAGTGAATCACCAGTTAATTCGGTCCGTTTACCGGTTCACTTGTTTTTTTTCACCCCTAGTACCAATAAAGCGGGGAAGAATTGAAAGAATTTGACATTTGACATGGCCACATGACAGGATTTCTTCACATGATTACTTGGTTTTTTCTATAATTGCATTATCAGACATGCGCATTACTTCCATATTCTAATTTAATCTTGTCAAACTCCATGCTTCACTTTAGGGTCGTAGAATTCCAGTGTCGATTCTTAATAGCGTTTACTAGTTCTTTCTAGAAAAAGCTTTGTGAATGCTGCCCATTTGTTTCCATGATTTGCATGGTGCAAGTATGATCCTATCCTCCCGTATATATCAAACTACTTTTCAATTAATTTGGTCAAAGAAGAATTACAAATGGCAAGATGATCACACACGAAACCCTCGTATGACTTGCAAATCTTCACGTCTGTATAATTTCTATCTATGGCAATTTCTCAGAAGCTTCGTGAAGATCTTAAATTAATTTATCATATGTCATATGCCTTGATTGGAACGCCTTGAATGGAACAAATGCGGCCCTCGCGCGCACACATATAATATCAAAGATATGAGTGGGTAAATGATTGAGCTGAAATATTGCATATTTTAGTTATTTAAAATCAATGTTTTTTTAAATTCTTCATGACACTATTATTGGTTTTAAATGAAAAAATAGTTAATAAGCATAAATACGAGTTGCGATTTTTAATTGATTAATATCATGTTTATGCTTAATTTTATAACTATGATTTAATGGGACAATATTTCCTCACATATATAGTTTATTTGTGATAATCTATTTTTCTTTTAATTTATTTTTGAGTGTTATTTTTATTATTTGTGAACAAGTGACAACCATATGTGCATGATGCAGTGTAGGTGGTGATATTGAGTTGGAAGAAAGATAGAGGATGATGGTGAAGAAGCTTTCGGCAAACATGCAAACCACACATGCTTTGGCAGCCATTCACACGATGCAACCATACATGGACAGCAAGTGCAGAGCAACATGTAATACACATGCAAGACCACAGCTGGCAGATGCCTCATTCGGACAGCTTCATTCGGACCAGCCACTCACACCATGCAGTGGACACATGCAGGAAAGCAACACATGCACACATGCTCACATGCAGCACTCACACCATGCATCACTCACACGCAGATCACTCGGAAGCTGCTGCAGCTCACACATGCATGACAGCAGGGACATCATTCGGACACATGCAGGAGCCACGGCTGGAGAGTGCTATGTTAGCTTTTACTTTTTCGTGGAGGTGGGGGAGGACTTTTCTTGGCAGGCTGGCATTTTAGACTTCACGGAAAGAGGAGAAGAAAATTATTGGATGATTTTCTTTTTCGTTTGAGTGGAGAGTAAGTACAGAATTTTCAACTAAGACATACACGAAATGAAGGAAAATAAGCAAGAAGAAGAGTCAACATTTTCGGAAAGCAATTGATGTGGAGCTGGAATTGGAATTAGCTGAAGGGGTAGGCAGCAGCAGAATTGGTGGGGAATTGAGAGAGGGAGAGACGTGTGAAGAACATGAGCAAGTAAAAGAAATAAAAAGCAAGACAAAGCCAGCCGAAATGAAGATGGGAGGCACATTTCAACAACCAACAACCAAAACGGTGAGGTAGAAAAGAGCAGCCGAGATGAAAGTGAAAGAGAAAGAAATAAGAAAGGAAAGAAATAGCTGGAGTGAACGTGAAATTGATTGCTAGTGGGGCTTTTAATTATTCAATGCATGTGAGAGGAACCGGTGGCAAGATTGGAGAAATTAAATAATTCTTGAAGGAGTGATGTGTGGGGCACAGCCGAAGGAGTTGTTAGCTGAACTCATTAAAGGAAAGAGCAGCCGAGAAGATTGAAAAGTAGCTGAAAGTGAAAGAAGGGAATTGTTAGCTGAACGTGGGCCCTCATTAAAGAAATTGGAAGCAGCAGGCAGCACGATGGACGGAAGAGAGGGGCGGCTGGTGATATTGCAGCTGGTGATATTTTCTTCTTGCTTTGCTTTCATACAGCTGGACGCAGCAGGGGACTTTTCCGTTTGACTAAAGAATTTTATTTGATCTACTCTCTCTTTCGTTTTAGTTTAAAAGCAGCTGGGTTTTTGGTTTTCCATAATTTTTATTTTTACTTTCTCTTATTTTCCGAACAGAACAAGAGTTGGATAGCTTAGCTTAAAGTTTTCTTTCATGCTTTTCGTTCAGACATAGAAGAAGCACGGCAGTTGCAGTTTCAGTTCTTTACTTATTTTCTTTTCTGTTTAGAAGAAGCAGTTTTCAGTTTTAGAGTTCAGTTTTTGTTTACTTGTTTCACTTTCATTTAGAAACTAGCAGCAGCAGCACGTTAGTTTTAGTTTTTTTATTTATTGTATTGCTTTTACTTTGAGACCTCATGAACTAGGCGGTTGGAATTTATTTTCTTGTATTCAATTTTGTTTAGTTCAGTTCTATAGTTTTACTTCTCATATTTAGTTTTTATTCTTTTCGGTTGTAGCGTTGAGCATTTCTTTTTCCTTTCTCTCGTTTGTGTTCATCGTTTGGAGTTTGCAAGCTAGTTTATTTTTCTTCATGCCATTTTCTTTTTGGTCACAAAAGTTTGGTCACAAAAGCCCAAACGAAAATAGTCCTTTTGGTCACAAAAGTTTGGTCACAAAAGCCCACTTATCTTGTAGTGTTGGGTTGTTTTAGATTTTTAATTTATTGCAAGAAGGATTTGGTAGAGAGCTTTTGTTTTTGTTTTAGTTGGGTAATTTAATTGTTGTTTACTTATTTCATGTTATTTATTTTTATTGTTTCATTAAGCTTTCATTTTAATAGTGATTACAATTGTTATGATTTAATTTGAGAATTTGTGATTTAGATGATAAACCCTAGAATATTGGTTTTACGCATTTTCAATTTTCAATGCATATTTTGATTACATTCCAATCTAGTTTAATTCTTAATTTAATTTTATTAATCTCTGAATTTAATCTGTTAGTCATTTACATTCCAAACCGACAATCACAAATCTAAAAAAATATGAATCTAGTCCATGACTAGTAAACTCTTCCATCCATTGTACATATCATCCTCTTGTTTTCTCTTTGTGAAGTTTTTTTTTTACATTTTTCAACAAGTTTAATTTTAAGCAACTTTCCCTGAGGAGACGATCTAGGAATTTATTCCTAATTATTACACGACATCCTCCTGCACTTGGGATAGCATTAGTGCTACTCATTTTTGAGTGAGTCAGTAAATTTGTCTTCAGCACTAAATTTCAAGGAAACTTCAATTTTCTGCATATGACAAAGTAGACTATTCTAATGAAGCAATTGACTATCTAGACCTCCCCTGAGTCTATAAAATGGTGCCAAGATCACTACTACATCCATATCTTATAAGATCAAGAGATCGATTAGGAAATCTAGCTCTGATAAAAAATGGTTAGAGATTTTGTTTCTCTAGATTACGTTGGTGCCCATGCACATGATGAATTGGGTGTTGCGTTGAAGAGCTCGAGTGGACTACTTTTGGTGGGTATGATCATCATGTCTCTCTCAATTATATCAATGGTCATCTTTGCTTGTGTCGACGATAATAGCGACTCTCCTAGAAGAAGAAAAAGATCAAGTGGAGGTGGAGGTGGAGGTGGAGGTGGAAGAAGAAAAAGATCAAGTGGACATGGAGGTGGAAGTGGAGGTGGAGATGGAGATGGAGGTGGAGGTGGAGATGTTGATGGAGGTGGAGGTCACCATGGAGATCATGGAGGTGGAGGTGGAGGTTGTGGAGGTGGTGGTGGCGGCGGTGGTGGGTTTTAATTAAGAAAGATGTGAGAATTCACTAATTATGTCTTCCAAAGATCTCTTTGTAGCATTTAGTATATATATATTATATATAGTGCAAAAGAAGAACTAAATAACAAAAATAAAAGAATATTATTATATATATTCGATTAATCTCCAGCATATGTCACTACAACAAATTTGGCTTTTAGTGACGGTTGGAAAATTGTGACAGTCTTCAAACCGTCACCAAAAAGTATTTTCTGTTACAGTACCGTCACTAAAGATAGATGAGATTTTTTTACATTCGAACAAAGATGAAAATTACGTTCGAACGTTACATATGCGTTCGAACATTGAGGCTACTGACGTGTGAATGTGAAATGTTTTAGCGCTAACGTTCAAACGTTAGTAATTAACGTTCGAATGTTAGTTGTAACTTTAAATTAAATAAGGCTCTAATTTCAAATTTATGCGGTTCTTATAGTGCATAATTTATGAACAAGTCTAAAAAATTGTAATATATATTTATATATACACAATTTGTAAAATATAATTATATATTTATATATACATATAAATATATATTTATTTTTATATATATCTAAAGTGCAGTGATTTAGTATTATAGTTGGAAAATCTAGCATTACAGAAAATTGAGTATTTAAATTAAAAAACAACAGATATATTAAATAATATTGTTCCTTACATATATTAAAAGCAAAATAGAAAATATAATAAAATTTCATAAACAACACTCAAATGAATGTGTTGTTCACGAAAGTCATACTCTATATCTCCTTAGTCAAGGAATCAACCTTCTCGTTGAGGATATCTATGCGATGGGCTATCTCGATGACAAACTTCTCTATAGCCGCATCTTCTATTGCTCTGAGGCTACTATTTTCTAACCCACTCTATCTTAATTAAGCCAATCAAGGTTACTTATATCTGTGGCTATTAATGCAGGCAATTCAAACCTTGGAAAGGATGGAGGCTCTGTTAATTCAAGGAATTCTCACTCATGCATTCCTCCTCCAAAATACCAATAGAGGGACGAATTGAATGAATTTTACATTTCACATGGGCCAAATGATTGGATTTCTTCGGATGATAATTCCTTGGTTTTTTCTACAACTGCATCTTCTGCCATGCTTCCATATTTTAGTTTAATCTTGTCATCCATGCTTCAACGACTTAATTGGGGTCATAGAAATATTCCAATAACTCTTAAGGGACGTTTGTAGAATGAGATAAGATGTGAATTATATAATTATTAATGAAATAATTTATGAATACTAGTAAAATAGTTTGAGTTATGATGCTTATGGGGTTGTGGGAAATGAGAGGGAAAAAAATTTAATAAAAAATATTATAAAGTTAAAATGTTGTTAGAATATAATTTTTTAATTTTTTCAAAAATGCTAGTAATAGAGATTTTTCCATTCCTGACATTTGGGCAAACGCCGGAATGCGTAAATAGCGACCCTCCTATACCGACATTTATTTTAACCATTACCAGCACTTTTCAAACGCTGGCATATCACGATTTTTTGTAATACATACACATATAAATGATGACTTATATAATTTAGTATATTTTATCACTTTTAAACTTTAAATTTTAATCTAATTTTATTTATTTTTGTGATTTTAGATTTCATTCTAATGTGATTTTATTTATTTTTATTATTTTAGATTTGAAGAAATTAAAAATTTTAATTTTAACAGCCCATCATCAAGAGAGAGTTGGATATTAAATATGAGTAATGCTATGTACAGTCGTTGAATTGTAAATGCCGGGTAATCGTTTTAAAAAAGAGTGGGGTCCATGATTAAAAAGTTAGTTTTTTTTTTTCATGTAGATCTCATATTAATTTATTTTTTTCAAAATAACTGCACGCTGCTTGTACAACCACGACTGTAAATATAATTTTTCATTAAATATATGCTTGAGTGAGATTTAAAGTTAAAAATTTGACTTGATAAAAGCTAAGATGCCACGTGGAAAGAAAGGAGTAGCCTTCTTTACTTTTTTTTTTTTTTTGAAAAGGGGAATACCCTTATGCCATTTCATTATAGTAGTGGATAAATCCAAGAAGGAGAGTCCTCCATGGTTACAATAAGTTCAGAAATGGTCAAAGCATTTTTTGCAAGTAAGTGGGCAATTTTGTTGCCATTTCTCCTAACATGAGAAACATCCCACTTAGCAAAATATTTAAGACAAGTTCTAGTTTCAGACATGATCATGCTAGCACAGCTCCAAGCTTCTCTCTCTTCTTGTAAGGTCTTGGTCACTTGCAATGAGTCCCCCTCTAGTACAATTCTTTGTAGTCCTAAATCCAGTGCTAGTTGAGCAGCTGCTAGTGCTCCATACGATTCTGCTAGCAAAGGGTCAGGGAACATCTGCTTCTTATCACGCATGGTAGCAATTACTTGGCCATTGCAGTCCCTGATGATGACACCTATTCCAATTTGGCCCTTAGCCTTATCCACAGCCCCATCCCAATTAGCTTTGAACCATGTCGATGGGGGAGCATTCCATGCATCTTCTGAGGTACATACTTGACTGTCTCTCCTGCTACTCTGGTGAGTCTCCTCCCTTTCAGCCATCATTTCCATCATGATCCTGGTTTCTCTAACAATTACACTAGGGTGAGAGAATTCCTTATTGAAAATGAAAGAGTTCCTTCTCCACCACAGCTTCCTAGCAATTAGAATAAATTCTTGCAGTTCAGTTTCAGAAAAGGCCTTAGACACAGTTTCAAAAAACAGCAGCATGGGAGCTTGAGAGGAAGTGCACTTCTGGAGTTTCTTGGAGCATTGGCCCCACACATCCACTGCTGCTTCACAGCTCCACAGAGCATGGATCACAGTTTCTTCCTCTCTTTGGCATATGGGGCATAGAGGGTCCCTCACTATTTTCCTTTTGAAGAGATTGGATTGAGTAGGAAGAGCTTCATGGCAAGCTCTCCATAGGAAAACTTTGTCTGCCGGGGTGACATGGGTCTGCCAAATGGTGTTCCAAACTGCTTGGAATCTGTTGCTTGTTGAGGCTTGACCTGCATCTTGCAATACCCTTGTTTTCTCCAAATGATACGCACTCCTGACAGAGAATAAACCTTCCTTAGTCCCTTGCCATATTATTTTATCCTTTGATTCTCTAGAACTAATAGGGGTTTGCAGGATCAATTTGGCTTCTTCTTCCTCAAAAATTTCTTGCACTAGGTCTGTCTTCCATCTTTTTGTTGCTGAGTCAATTAATTCTGCTACTGTAGCCTTGGCCTCTAGGATCTTAACTGGGCTTTTGAGCTTGTTTTGTTTGGGATGGCCTAACCATTTGTCTTCCCAAATCTTAATGTTGGTTCCTGTCCCTACTCTCCACCCTGAACCTGCCTCTACAACATGCCTAGCTGCCAGAAGACTTCTCCACACAAATGATGGCTTTGATCCTACCTTAGCTGTATAGAAGGTTGCTGTTGGGAAATACTTGGCCTTGAGGACTTTTGAGGCCAGTGAGTTAGGATCTTGAATTAGGCGCCAGCATTGCTTAGAAAGCATTGCCTTGTTGAAGTCTTCAAGGTCCCTAAATCCCATGCCTCCTGCTGACTTTGCTTGCCCCATTTTTTCCAGAGAAATCCAGTGTATCTTGCGTTCCTTGTCTTGCTGGCCCCACCAAAACCTCTGAATGGCCTTATTAATAGACTGTAGTAGAGTGATGGGGAGCTTGAAAACACTCATTGTGTAGGTTGGAAGTGCTTGTATAACTGCTTTTAGGTAAACTTCCTTTCCTGCCTGAGATAGTGCCTTGACTCTCTGGTTACTCAATCTTGTTCTTATACTGTCCAAGATGCTATTGAAAGACTTAAGCTTGCTACGGCCCACTACAGAGGGCAGGCCAAGATACCTTTCATATGCCATGGCTGATCTCATCCCTGCAATAGAGAGAATGTAGTCTTGGGTTGGTCTTGCTGTGTTCTTACTGAAAATGATTGATGTCTTGTCCAGGTTTAGTCTTTGGCCCGATGCCATTTCATAAACCCTTAGTAGACCAATCAACCTACTCCACTCCTCTGCATTTGCCTTACAAAACAGGAGACTGTCGTCTGCAAAAAACAGGTGTGAGATTCTCATTTGACTTCTTGCAACTGGGACCCCATGTATGAGCCTTCCTTCCTCAGCCTTTTGAATCAAATTGCTCAAGGCTTCTGCACACAGTATAAATAGGTATGGTGACAAGGGGTCTCCTTGTCTAATACCTCTAGAGGGTTGAAAGGTAGCTTGAGGTTCTCCATTTACAAGGATGGCATATGATACAGTTTCAATACAGTTCATCACTAACTCTACCCATGTTTTGCTGAAGCCTAGCTTGTAGAGGACAGTTCTTAGGAAGCACCATTCCACCCTATCATAGGCTTTGCTCATATCTAATTTAAGAGCCATGTACCCTTCTTTGCCTGCCATTTTACACTTCATTGTATGCAAAGTCTCAAAAGCCACAATTATGTTGTCAGAAATTAATCTATTAGGAACAAAAGCAGATTGAGAGGGGGATATTATACTAGGCAACACTTTTTTCAGCCTGTTTGCAATAACTTTAGAGATAAGCTTGTAAGTAACATTGCAAAGGGATATAGGTCTGAATTCAGTCACCTTAGTAGGTACCTTCTTCTTTGGGATGAGTGCTATGTAGGTGCTGTTAATTGCTTCCATACTGCATTTTGAGTTCAGAACATCCAGAACAGCTTTGCACACTTGAGGACCCACGATTGACCAGTTCTTTTGGTAGAAAATTGCAGGAAAACCATCTGGTCCTGGAGAGCTGAGGCCATTCATATGGAAAAGGGCTTCTTCAACCTCTTGCTTGCAATATGGTTTGTTGAGCAACTCATTATGGAAGTCAGTCACACGAGTCTGCAAGGAAGAGAGGCATTCTGTGGGGTTGTTGGGATTTGATGAGGAAAAGAGTTCAGAAAAATGATCATTGAGTAGGGTACTGATCCCCCTCTTTGAGGTTATAATTTGTCCACTGCAATCCACCAATTTTTTAATGGTGTTGGTTTTCTTCCTGTTAGAGGCAGTTTGGTGGAAGAATTTTGTATTTCTATCTCCCTCCACCAACCATTTTTGTTTGGCCCTTTGCTTCCATTTGAGGTTTTCTTCATTTAGGATCCCATCCACCTTTCTTTGTACTTGTTTAATCTCCCCATTTAGTTGCCCGGTGTTCCTCTCTTGCAAAGAGGAGAGAAGTGCCATCTGTTCTTTAATCATTCTGTTTTGATGGCCAAAAACCTGCTTGCTCCACACTTGTAGTCTTTGTTTACAAGAGTTCAGACCCTCTGACATACGTTGCATGATGCTTCCATTTAACCTGGGTGCATGCCAAGCTTCCTCTACCTTCTTAGCACACTCTTCATGTAGTAACCACCTAGCTTCAAACCTGAAAGGTTTGAGTTTCCTGTTGTCCATGGTCTGCAATTTATCAAAAGTAACCCAAATGGGACTATGGTCTGAGTTCGTGGCAGGGAGTGTGTGTACCCTTGAGTCATTGAAGAGGTCTGACCATGCTGCATTACAGAAAGCTCTATCAAGTCTTTCCTTGGTGAAAGCCTCTCCTGTTCTGCCATTTGACCATGTGAATTTGTTTCCTGAGAAGCCCATGTCACTGAGGCCACTCTTGTACACAGCTTCTCGAAAGAGTTCCATTTGGTTATAAGGTCTCAGATGCCCTCCCCTTTTTTCTCCATAATTCAGGATCTCATTAAAGTCACCCACACACAGCCAACCAGCAGCTGTAGTAGGTGTCAGGGCTTGTAGGATTTGCCAACTCTCTCGTCTTTTTGATGTGACTGGGTTTCCATAGAAACCAGTTAGATGCCATGTCACATTTTCCTTCACCTCCTTAACAAGGAGGGAGATGTGGGACTGAGTGTAGGATAAAATTTCTGCCTCTATTCCCTCTTTCCAGAAGAAAGCAAGGCCTCCACTGGCCCCTATTGAGTTTACTATAAAACTGTGTTCATATCTCAGCAGTTTCTTAATTGATTCCATTTTTGGTCTTGTACATTTTGTTTCCATTAAGAAAACAAAAGATGGGGACTTATTTTGCACCATAAGGCACAAATTATTCACTGTCCGAGGGTTCCCAAGCCCTCGGCAGTTCCAGCTTAAACAACTCATTTAATTGGGTGGGGCTGAAAGTCAGCCTCCACCTCAGTTATGTTATGAGCTAGTGAGATGCATACCTGCTCAATTTTTGGTTTCTTGAGTGCTTTGTGTTCTGTTTCTGTCATCCAGAGAGGCCCCTCTCTTTTAATCCCTTTAGGCCTGTTTTCTTTGTCCTCCCCCGGGCCAGCTAGTTGACATTCCATATGTTTATCCCTTGCCTTCCTTTTCCAGGTAGCCCTTTTCTGCATAGTCTCCAAGACCTGGACCTGATTTGAGACAAAATGGGCTAGAGATGAGGCCTGTGCCCTCAGATCATCATTTCTCTCGAGGCCCTTGGAGCCCACTTGGTCCCTTGAGTGCCTTGCTGTGTCTGCATTGAGGACTGAGGCCATAGTGTTGTCAGAGGGTTGTAACAGACCGTTCCTTACAACATTAAAGTTACTTTCTGGTATGTCCATAAGTGGAACCCTCCCAGTTTCCTGAATAGGAAATTGAAAGGACTCTACAGTCTGAAATTTGGAAAGCATGTCTGCATTTTCTGTTTTTGTTTCTGCTTTGTCAACATCAGGTAACTTGGAGTGTTGGTTTTCCTTGGTTGGTTTCTCTTGACAGTTTTGCCCTTCATCCCTGACCTTCCCCTCCTCCATCCGTGGTTGCTCTTCCTCAGGTTGGTGGCAGGTTTCATTGCCATACCTCTTCCTTGTTACCTCATGCTCATTAACAGCTGGTGCACGCATCCATGAACCATACTGCAGCTTATCCTTGCTTGTGGATGCCTCATTGCACCCCTTCTGGTCATGTTTGATAACACCACACTTGAAACAAAAGTTGGGAAGTCGTTCATACTTGAAAAAAACCCAGGTTTTTTTCCCTTCAAAGGTCAGGAAGATCCCCCTTTGGAGTGCCTTGGAGATGTCAACTTCCACCCTCATCCTCATGCATTTCCCCCAACCTATTCCCCTCTCATCTGTTTGGACAGTTAAGACTCTCCCAAGGTGTTCAGCAATCTGAGTCCCTACCTCCTGTGTCATGCTAGCAAATGGCATGTTAAAAACTTGTACCCAAAACACCTCTGTATGGAATAGGACTTCATTAATCGACCTGTGGCCTTCAAAAGGCTGTAGACATACTAACCATCTGTCGAAAGACCATGGTCTGCCACTGATAACCTGTTGCAGGTCTTGCTTATGGTTAAACTCTATCAGGAACTTATTGGTTCCTACTTCTGAAAACTGAATCCAGCTCTTGCATTTCCATACTTTGGACATAGTTGTTTTGAAAGCCTCTCGGTTGACTGGTCTTTCTGCTACTATCATGGCCAGTAGGCAAACCTTGCCTTGTTGCATGATTTTCTGTGTTGCTTTGGATGGAGGGATTACCACACCTTTCTCCTTCTCAGTTAGGCTGAAATCCTCCCATTGTCTTGCAAGATCTGCATCCATGGCTCCACTTCAAACCAGCCAAGCTAGCTTAAGGGACACTACTCTTCCTAGAGAGACCAAACCTCACCCTGGAAGGAGAGGACCTTTGCTGTCACGACTTTTTTACTCTCCGTAGCCTTCTTTACTTTGACTGGTTAAAAGGTTTCGAAACTGTGATATCTTGTACGCGAGACGTACGCTGGGCCAAGTGTATTTGGACGCAGCAGGAGATTGGAGACGCTGGGCCTCTTGGATTTGCACGATACGGATGTAAACTTTATTATTATTATTATTATTTTTTCCCTCTTCGTTTTATCGAAAGAGGCTGGGCTCTTGCACAAAAGGGATGAAAATTAATTTCATTTCATTCGAAAGACGAGTTGTGACTGAGAGGCTAGGACTGCGATGAGTATATTTTAGTAATTATTTTCTTCCATTTTTATCATAAAATTATGATAAATTTATTTATATTAAATTTAATTTTTAATATGAACTAATTTTTTTTAATTTTATTTTAAAAAAATAATGTAATCTAATTTCGAGCTATATTTATTTGTTTATGCTAATTTAAAGTAATTCACTTCTATGTTTATCTGATTTATTTTGAGTTTATTACTTTTAATTGACTATTTATTAATTAGATGATTTTGATATTGTGATTTGTTATCGAAAGAAAAAATTATATGATAGATTTTGGATATTTCGACATATGTAAATATAGAGATCAATAGACTTGTATAAACCTATATAGTATTAAAATCAACATTTTAATGTTTTCTTGTTTTATTAATTTGCATATTTGTGTAAAATGATAAACAAGAATATTTCTAATTAACTGTCGAAAGAAGCTTTTGGATGAATTGAAGATTTGGTAATAAATAGAAAGAATTAAATTCAATTAGTTAGATGAGTAAAGTATAGCGAGGTATTATGTAAAATTGATTTTTCAGAAGTTTTTTTTATTATTAATTTGATATTCGAACAACAGTTTTTTTTTTCTTTTTAATATTTTTTTAAATTTATTTTATTTTAAATTATAATTATAAATAATCTTAGTAACATTTTAAAATAAAGTCAATATTAATATATTTTCGATTCTTGTGAAAAATAAGTTACCATGCACCGATCAACGAATTAACACAATTGATATACAGATAATACGCATGCTGCAGAAAACAAAAATGGGACAAATCGCCACATCATCAACATCCCTTCTTTTTTATGCCCTAACTAAAATAAGAAAAGACGGCATTATCTGCTTACTGAATCTATACGTGGGATAATTGAATAAATTAATTTTCTTTTATTATATATTGTTATATACATTTTTCATACATATATATATATAGTTATTTGTACAAGAGATTGGATAACGAATTCTCTCGTCTTTCTGAAGGTCATCAACCACCGCCGCCGCCGCCACCACCACCACAACCCCCACCACCGCCACCGCCACCACAACCCCCACCGCCACCACCGCCATCGCCACCCCCACCGCCGCCATCGCCATCGCCACCGCCACCGCCATCTCCACAATCTCCGAAACAAGAACAATCTCCACAATCTCCACAATCTTCTGGAGCTTCACGTTTTTTCTTGCGAGGTGTATTGTCATCTCCTGGATCTCCACAAGCAAAGATGACCATTGACACAATTGAAAGAAACGTCACGATCATGCCCAACAAAACTAGCCCCCCCGAGCTCACGAACGCAATATTATCTGATCCACCATCTGCATGGGCCGCAGCGACTTCTAGTTCAGAAACAAAAACTCTCACCATTTTGGAATTTCCTAATTTATCTCTTGATCCTTCTTAGTTATGAACTCATTCTATATATATAACTTCAAACCCGTGTCCTAGTTGAACTTTAAAACCGTGTTGTTTTCTCTTTCTACATACGAAGTTTCCTCGAGAATATAACGAAGACGAATTCGCTCTTCTGGTCTACGCCGGCATGGGTCTGTGAAAGGAAAAGTCCAGGCCATTTTAACAGTTAGTGTGAAGAAAAGTATTGAGTCATAGAAGTACGGCGCCGTGAAGCTTTGGCGAAGTGTTTCGTGTGACGTGTCATTTTGACCAAATTTATTCAAACACGTTGATTGGCAAAAAGTATATATTAAACGAGTTTTGACATATCACACTTAATTAATTAATTTATTTTTTATTTTATTCTTATTAAATTAGTTGAGTTATTTTATTCATCATCACTATATTACATATTTATTAAATAAAAAAATGTGTAATGTGTTGTGTCAAAATGATGAGAAAGTTTTTCAAATCAAATTAATTAGATATCTTCACGTTGTAATTAACTCCATCGGTACTCCTTCAGAAGATTTATCCGAGTCTAGTATCCATATATACTTGGATCTGGACCTGAGTGTTTTATGCAGTTCAATACCCATCCGAGTTAATTCAGATTATGATTCGGGCCGATATCTAGATAAACACGAGTTTTTATAACTCAAAAATTTGGTTACCCGAGGTTGTAGCTGAGTTTTATTTTATTTATTTTATATTTTTTTTTACATAAATACGTACGAAAGAAGAATGAGGGAATCCAAATTCCATCAAACATCGATGCCAATAATTACAAGGTAGAAAGTAGATCAAACGGATAGAGAAGAAGGGATCCAAACCCAAAAAAGATTGAAAAAAGAGGTGTTTGAATTTTGTAGAATGAAAAATAGTTCTTCAGTTTATTTCTCAAAATCAATAATTGAATTTTTGTTATGATCCTAAGGTTTAAATGTTTAACATCCTAATTAGTATCCAATATGTTAACGCCGTGTTTTATAAGCTTTTAGGCCGGGCTCCTCGGGGGGTCTTCCTAGTTATCTGCACAAGCAAAGTTACTTCGAGGTCCAGCAGCCGGGTGGCAGCTGGTTGGAGCCTCCGATACCTAAGTCAGTAGGAGAAAAGAGAGAAGACTCTAAAACCAAGTTATATGTTTTTAGTTACCTTCGCTCGGCATTCAAGCGGCGGCCTTTATACCTGCACCTTGGGTTAGAGACCCATGCCCTGCTCGCCTAGCTCAGAGGTGCCTCCTCCCAAAGCCCATTTAATGTGGCATGGTCTCCAAGATGGGGTGTCATGTCGTGGAGTCCTATCAAGGTGGTGTGTTGCTCCTTCCATGGTAAAAGGGGACAAGGTGCTCTCCGTGCTATGGCCCACCTTGCCCATCTGCTTGACCTGCATTATCCCGAGGCTAGGAATTCAACAGATGGGCTGTCTTGAGTCAAATGGGTCTCAACTTGGCTTTGGGCCAGACACGGAATCCACTTGGATTAGGCCGATACTTTTGGAAAAAATTCCCCAATAGTTACCTCGCCAATTCCTATCGGAAGATTTCAATAGGAATTCCAACAGTCTTTGGCTTCCTGGTTCCTGGCACAAATCGCTGGGGTTGCTTCCACTTGCTATTAGGTACTTGAAATCAATTGATTTGGGTCCCTCACTTGGCCGGACTTGTGAGCGGACGGGCTGGCGGTTCACCTACCACCATAATGGAACATCCAGATAGCCCTTTTCTTGCACACATTGAGACCCACATCGTTCAATGTGCACGGGCGGTTTGAAGCAGTTCTAACTAGGATTCCCCTCCGTTGCTTTGAATTCACTAGGATTAGGTGGCTATGTGTCCCTAAGCTGGGTCATAGCATTTGTCCCTTAGGACCCTACATATAGCTGCTAGGGAATGGGCCCGATGTTTATCGCTTATAGACTCTCCACATTGCCTTATTTATCGCTTAGGACACTGTCCTTCGTCCTCGTCGTTCTTTCATGGCTCCCAAAAAATCTGCTTGTGTTGCTCTGAAGAGCTCAAGGAATAAGGCCCGAGGTTCTCCTACCCTGCCTAGTCAGCCCCCGGTGGTAGGGGTCTATTGGAGCTCCTGCAGACAGTCAAGGGTTCGCGGGCTCTTCATGGTGCTCATCACTGGTTCCCTCCAAGCTTGACGCCTTGAGGCGAGTGTTCGACATAACGGGGTGCACAGTCCTTGACATTCCATGACCGAATGAATGGGTTGTGGACCTCGAGGGTTTCGCCTACAAGGGAGCACTATTTCCTTTTATGTTCCTTGACGGTCTTTGGTTGCCCTTCTATCTCTCGGTGTGTGACGTGCTGGACATGGTTGGTGTGGCATCTGCCCAACTCCTTCCCATCACATGGAGGATTCTGGTGGGTTGCTGCGTGATTTGGCGACGGGCATTGGAAGAGGCTCGTGACACTTGGCCTAGTAGGGAGTTCTTCCTCACTCATAGAGTGCTGAAGAGGAGGGGAAACATCTGCGGCTTTGATCCCATCTATCCATTGATTCGCCTAGAGCAGTAGTATGACAAGAGAGCGTCAGGTTCCAAGTACTTTTTCTTTGTTTCCTACTTCGGGTGGAAGTCTCCCCCAGGGAAGTCTTTGGAATAAAGCTATCTCGGGATTGTGCGGGACTAGGTCACCTCCTACTCGGAAGAAACCTAGTCCAACGCACTGTTGAGAAAGGGTAGCCTGCGATAGTATCTTCAAGCGCATGCGATTTTGCACCAGGCGGGGTCCTCGATCCCACTGGGGCCCACTGGCCACCCGTTGCGCCTGCGATCCACTAGTCCCCCAGTGAAGGGGAAGGGGAAAAAGCTGCGGCAGAGCTCGCTGGACTCCAATGATGTTGCTCCCTCCTTTCCTGGCCTATCTTCCATGGGGGTTTCTACTCAAAGGCCCCTTCCAGGGGTGGTGGAAGGGGTATTGCTACGCTTCTAAGTTAGGGGAGATGGCTTTCTTCCTCTCAGATGTCTGGGGAGTCTGTGTCCTCTTCGTCGTGAGGGCACGCCCCTCCCCCTGTAGGTGTTGGCCCTTCAAGCATCACTCCGCATGCCCTTTCTGTGTCTCCTTCTGTTGCCCAGATGACTAACACAAGAGGGGGGTGAATTGAGTTGTATTAAAAAAAATAACAATTATAAATCAAATATATAATATAAAATATAAACAAAATACGAAATAGCAATAAATATAAAGAGTAAGGGTAAGAGAGAAGTAAACTTAGTATGTTAATGAGATTCGGCCCCATCGCCTACGTTCTCGCCTCAAGCTACCCCTTGAGGATACCCAAATTTACTATTCAACCTCCTTCAGGTGGAGATAGAAACCTATTACACCTTTGAACAACACCGCTACAAAGGATCTGTGTAGAACACCCTCTACACTTACAATCACCTTACACGTGGTGATTCAACTATTCCCTGTGTAGAACACTTTCTAGACGCACAAGGGTTATACACACCTTTTTACTGATACAAGAGCTGATAGTGGGTAGGTTATCAGAAAACACTCATCAATGAGTGGAATAAGAACAATACAACACAAACTATATCTCTCAAACTGAACAAGAATCAAGGCTCAATGCTTAGAGAAGAGAGAATGAAAGTTTTGAATGAATATTATATGATCTTGGTGTTGTAAATGTGAAACTCTCAAATGATCTATTTATAGGCATATAAGACTTCATATTCAAATTTAAAAAGATTCACATGTCAAAGACAACATCATTCACTTTTTCAAAAAATTCAAATAAAAGACTCTTCTTTTTCAATTGTCAAAGACAACATCATTTATTTTTCAAAAATTTCAAACCTAATATTTTACTTTTGGCATATGACAAAAGGAGCACACTTTACTTTTCAAATATTTCAAACCTAATCTTTTACTTTTTGCATATGACGAAAGGAGCATATTTTACTTTTTAAATTTTTCAAACAAAATCATCTACCTTTTGCATAAGTAAAAAAAAGCATCAATCATTTTTGAAAATATTCAAATAAAACGTGCATATGTGAAAGATGACAATCAATCATCTTTAATATTTTCAAAATTCAACCATTTAATCAAGACATGCACATGTGAAAGATGACTATCAATCATCTTTCAAAGTTTTCAAATTTAATTTTTAAAAAATTCATGCACATGTGGAAAATATATTTTAATGCTTTATGATAAAATATTAATTTTGAACCTTAATCCTAATTTCGAATTTTTAAGAGATTTACAACATTACTCTATGACTTTAATGTGAACTTGTTTCCTTCTTGCTCATGCTTGTTTCCTTTATGTGCTTGACTCCATTGTGTAGTAACTTGAGCTTGAGACTCCTTTATTCTTTGAATTTATTTATTATCATCAAAATCAATGTGTAGATATATAATTACACAAAACTTAAAACCTTGGGTTCAACAATCTCCCCCTCTTTGATGATGACAAATACTTGATAGAACCTGAAACCTGTATTAATACTTAAGCTCCCCCTGAGAATGTGCATTAGTTTTTCAAGCAAAAGTATGAATATAATTCCAAACATATATAACAAGTTTAGCAATTAAAACAATGTTAATGTTCTAGTTTAACACTTCTCCCCCTTTTGGCATCATTAAAAAGGATCCGCAACAAGTAAATGGACTGAAGAAAACGGTGCGTTAGTAGAAACTGTAGATAGTTGAAAAAATGGATCCATCCGTGATTCGACAAGTGTGGCTGGAGATTTGAAAAAAATCGCCTGATGTTGTTGACAATCGAGTTTGAGGGCTCCGATTTTCTAAAAAAATATCATTTTCACCGATTGGTAAAAAAAATCACATTGCTATTTGACTTGGATGATAGCTCGTCTTGTTCTTTATGCTATCTCTATAAAATCAGTCTTAAAGTTCATCCAATCCGCATCAAGTTTTCTTCTCATCTCTATAACTCATCTGCATTTCTTCAACATTTTCGTTTTAAGCTTTCAATTATTTTCTCAATGGCTCATTCTTCTAACATTTCTCTAGATCCATCCATGAGGCATTCTGCACCTCAACCTCCTGTCCTTTCTGCAGCTGCCATTGGTGCCATGTTGCATCAAGAAAATAATAATTTGGCTAATAAGTCAGATTCCGATACTATCTACGACTTGGTGAGTTTTGGGACTCGCTACTCCTCCTCTATTGTTGTTTTTTCTCAATGGCTACAAGTTAGAAATCATGAAGTTGAAAAGTTAAAAGAACAAATTATTATACTTCAACGAATTGTTCAAGAGTCTCACACAAGGGAAGGAATCATTCGGCAAAAAAATAAACAGTTGAAATATTTATTAGATTCTTCATTCCGCTTGCCGGTTCCCATGGATAAGAATGACATGATATTGTATGAAGAGAATGAGCGTCTCAAACTTGAGGATAAGAATCTCAAGTTTATGTAAAAGTATTTAAAAAATCTATCTCTATTTTTATTAACTGTGGTCTATCTTTTAAGAGATATTCATAGCATGCATCATACCTATTTCTCTTCTGATCATACATAATCTATCTTCTGGTAAAGGTTTTGTGAAAATATCTGCTAACTGATCATGTGTGTTTGTAAATTCTAGTACTATATCGCCTTTCTGTACATGATCTCGAAAAAAATGATATCTTATTTCAATATGCTTAGTTCTAGAATGTTATATTGGGTTCTTTGAAAGATTTATAGCACTTGTATTATCACATTTGATTGGAATGTGATTATACATGAGTTTAAAATTTTCAAGTTGTTGCTTCATGTAGAGAACTTGAGCACAACAACTACCCGCAGCAACATATTCTGCCTCAGCAGTAGATAGTGCAACAAAATTTTATTTTTTACTAAAACAGGAAACTAGTGCATGACCTAAGAAATAACATGCTCCACTAGTACTTTTTCGATCTATTTTACAACCAGCATAATCAGCATCTGTGTAGCTGATTAGATCGAAAGATGTGAACTTAGGGTACCATAACCCTAGGTTAATTGTACCACTAAGATATCTAAGAATGCGCTTAACTGCAATTAAATGTGATTCTTTTGGAGATGATTGAAAGCGTGTACACAAGCACACACTAAACATAATATCTGGTCTACTGGCTGTCAAATATAATAAGTTACCAATCATACCTCGATATATTTTCGAGTCAACTGGCTTACCGGATTCATCTTTATCAAGTTTAGTTGATGGGCTCATTGGTGTTCCAATTTCCTTAACACCTTCCATCCCAAACTTTTTCAGTAATTCCTTAAAATATTTTGATTGATTGATGAATGTCCCACTTTTTGCTTGCTTAATTTGCAATCCGAGAAAGAATGTAAGTTCTCCCATCAAACTCATCTCAAATTCTTCCTGCATAGTCTTAGCAAAAGCTTGACACATATTTTCATTAGTAGCACCAAATATTATATCATCAACATAAATCTGAATCAAAAAAATATCATCATTTTCATATTTGTTGCCCAGATGACTAACACAAGAGGGGGGGTGAATTGAGTTGTATTAAAAAAATAACAATTATAAATCAAATATATAATATAAAATATAAACAAAATATGAAATAACAATAAATATAAAGAGTAAGGGTAAGAGAGAAGCAAACTCAGTATGTTAACGAGGTTCGGCCCCACTGCCTACGTCCTCGCCTCAAGCTACCCCTTGAGGATTCCTAAATTCACTATTCAACCTCCTTCAGGTGGAGATAGAAACCTATTACACCTTTGAACAACACCGCTACAAAGGATCCGTGTAGAACACCCTCTACACTTGCAATCACCTTACAAGTGGTGATTCAACTATTCCCCGTATAGAATACTTTCTACACGCACAAGGGTTATACACACCCTTTTTCTGATACAAAAGCTGATAGTGGGTAGGTTATCAGAAAACACTCCTTAATGAGTGAAATAAGAACAATACAGCACAAACTATATCTCTCAAAATGAACAAGGATTAAGGCTCAATGCTTATAGAAGAGAGAATGAAAGTTTTGAATGAATGTTGTATGCTCTGGATGTTGTGAATGTGAAGCTCTCAAATGATCTATTTATAGGCATATGAGACTTCATATTCAAATTTAAAAAGATTCACATGTCAAAGACAACATCATTCACTTTTTCAAAAAATTCAAATAAAAGGCTCTTCTTTTTCAATTGTCAAAGACAACATCATTAATTTTTTTCAAAAAATTCAAACCTAATCTTTTACTTTTTGCATATGACAAAAGGAGCACACTTTATTTTTCAAATTTTTCAAACAAAATCATCTACCTTTTGTATAAGTCTAAAAAAGCATTAATCACTTTTAAAAATATTCAAATAAAACATGCACATGTGAAAGATGACAATCAATCATCTTTAATATTTTCAAAGTTCAACCCTTTAATCAAGGCATGCACATGTAAAAGATGATAATCAATCATCTTTAATATTTTCAAAGTTCAACCCTTTAATCAAGGCATGCACATGTAAAAGATGACAATCAATCATTTTTAATATTTTCAAAGTTCAACCCTTTAATCAAGGCATGCACATGTAAAAGATGACAATCAATCATCTTTCAAAATTTTCAAATTTAATTTTCAAAAATATTCATGCACATTTGGAAAATGTATTTTAATGCTTTATGATAAAATATTAATTTTGAGCATTAATCCTAATTTTGAATTTTGAAGAGATTTACAACATTACTCTATAACTTTAATGTGAACTTGTTCACTTCTTGCTCATGCTTGTTTCCTTGATGTGCTTGACTCCATTGTGTAGACAACTTGAGTTTGAGACTTTTTTATTCTTTGAATTCATTTGTTATCATCAAAATTCATGTGTAGATATATAATTACACAAAACTTGAAACCTTGGGTTCAACAATATTTAATGAAAAGAGTTGTTTCGATTTTTCCTCTTGAAAAACCTTTTTCAATCAAGAAACCACTAAGTCTCTCGTACAAAATTCTAGGAGCTTGTTTGAGTCCATATAGTGCTTTTGTGAGTTTGAAAACATGATTTGGGGAAATATGATTTTCAAAACCTGGAGGTTGCTCAACATATACCTCTTCATTTATAAAACCATTTAAGAAAGTACTTTTAACATCCATTTGAAAAAGTTTGAAATCTTTATAACAAGCATATGTAAGTAGCATTCGAATAACTTCTAATCTTGCGACTGGTGTATATGTCTCATCATAATCAATTCTTTCTTCTTGATTAAAACCTTGGGCTACAAGTTGAGCCTTATTTCTAGTAATGATTCCGGACTCATCTCTCTTGTTTCTAAAAATCCATTTTGTTCCAATAATGGTATAATTTGGGTCTAGGAATAAGTATCCAAATATCATTTCTTTCAAATTGATTCAACTCTTTTTGCATAGCTAGAATCTAAGATTCATCAAGAAGTGTTTCATCAATATTTTTGGGTTCAATATGAGATAGAAAAGCAGTATGATTGCAAATATTTCTAAGAGATGATCGAATACTTACACCTCGTGAAGGTTCTCCCAAAATTTGTTCCACTGGATAATCTTTAACAAATTTTCACTGTTTGGTTATATCTTGTATTAAATTTTGATGATATTTCCTGATGGCTCCATGTTGAACTTCCTCTATTGTGTTCTCTTTGTTGAGATTAAGACTTTCCGTATTATTTATACCTCCTGTTTCTTTATCAATAGATTTCTTGGAGAGTGGAGAATTAGATTCATCAAATATTACATGCATAGATTCTTGTACAGTCAAAGTCTTTTTATTGAATACTCTATAAGCTTTACTATTAGTAGAATAATCGAGAAAGATACCTTCATCAGATTTTGCATCAAACTTGCCTAAATTATCCCTGTCGTTCAAAATAAAACATTTGCATCCAAATACATGAAAGTAACCAATGTTGGGCTTTTTCTCATTTCAAAGCTCATAGGGGGTTTTATCTAACTTAGACCTTAGCATAACTCAATTTATAACATAACATGCAGTACTTACCGCTTCGGCCCAAAAATAACTAGGCAAGTTGTTCTCATTGAGCATTGTTCTTGCCATCTCTTGAAGAGATCTATTTTTCCTCTTTACTACCCCATTTTGCTGAGGAGTTCGAGGAGCAGAAAAATTATGCACAAAACCATTTTCATCACAAAATGTTTCAATATTTTTATTAACAAACTCTTTTCCCCTATCACTTCGGATACTTGAAATAGTATAGCCATTTTCATTTTGAATTCTCTTGCATAACTTGGTAAAGGCAGTATGTGCCTCATCTTTATGAGCAAGAAAGATGACCCAAGTATATCTAGAGAAATCATCAACAATAACAAATGCATAATATTTTCCTCCTAAACTTGCAACTCTATTTGGTCCAAAAAGATTCATGTGTATCAGTTGCAATGGTCTAATAGTGGAAATATGTTTCTTGGTTTTAAAAGAAGTTTTTGTTTATTTACCAAATTGGCATGCATCACAAATTTTATAATTTTTAAGAAAATATGTTTTTGGTAAACCTCTCACAAGATCATTTTTTGAAAGTTTGGAAATAAGTTCCATGTTGGCATGACCTAATCTTCTATGCCATAGCCAACTAGTTTCATTTTGAACTGAAAAGCAAATAGAATCTTGTGAGGTAATTTCTTTAAAATCGATTGTATAAACATTATTGCTTCTAAAAGCAATAAAACAAATATTACAATAATGATCATTCAAAATAATGCACTTATCCATTTTGAAAGTAACTGTAAATCCTTTATCATATAATTAACTTATGCTCAAAAGATTATGTTTTAGACATTCAACAAGTAGAACATCTTCAATTATGAGAGAAGATTCATTACCAATTTTACTTATTCTCACGATCTTCCCTTTCGAGTTCTCTCCAAATGTCACATGTCCTTCTTCTTTAGATCTAAGATCAAAGAACTTAGTCTTGTCTCCCGTCATGTGTCTTGAACATCCACTATATAAAAACTACTTGTTTTTGCTTGTGGATGACTTCATGCATACCTATAAAAACAATTAAAATGATTTTTCTTGGTACCCAAGTTCTTTGGATCCTTTATTTATTAGTATTAGAAGAAACAAGATTTTTAGGTACCCATATAGCCCTAATAGTCATTGTATGATTTCTTTTAATAAGACAAGTATGATAATTATGACTATTTCTGTTACAGAAATTGCAAATAGCATGAGATATATATGAAGAACTTGATTGATTATAATAATATATTTTTTTGAAAAAATTATTTTTATGAAAAGAATTTTGAATATTGGCCTTTGATGTAGAAGGATTATCAAAGAAATTTTTATAAGGTTTGCATTTTTGTTTTGACATATATCCCAAACCTGCATTGTCAAAAACACATCTTTGACTACTAAGAAGTTTTTCAAAATTTCTTTTTCTATTCGTAAAGTTTTCAACAATATTTTCTAAATCGGTTTTCTTCTTATTCAATTCAAGATTTTCATCTTTTAAAATGATACTTTCTTTTCTTAAAATATCAATTTCATTTGTTAAAGAAGAATTTTTCTTTTTCAAAGCAGTATACTTAATACCCAATTTTTCAAATGCCTCATAAACTTCTTCTAAAATATTTTGCAATTCTTCATATGAAAGATCTTCAATATTATCAAGATTTGTTACCTCAATGTCATCTTTAGTCATAAGACAAAGATTTACAGATTCTCCATTGCTTCCTTCACTATCTGAACTACTTGAATTATCATTCCATATAGCTTTCATTGCTTTCTTGCCCTTGTTTCGATCTTTCTTTAGCAGATGACAATATGGCTTGATATGATCAGGCTTATTGCATTTATAACAAATTAAAGTGTCATTTTTACCTGAATCTTTTTTGGAAAACTTTTTGAAGGATTTTCTCGGAGAAGTTTTATTTTTCTTTAAGAACCTCTGAATTCTTCTTGTTATCATCGCAATTTCTTCATCTTTGTCTTCATTTTCCTCATTTTCATCACTTTCACTTTTATGAGGAACTGCTTTAAGTGTCAAGCTCTTCTTTGGCTTTTCTTCTTCTTCTCCTCTTTTCAATGTGTACTCATGGTGATAAGTGACCCGATAAGTTCATTCACTTCAAGTTTCTTGAGGTCTCTAGTTTCAAGAATCGCTGTCTCTTTTGATTCTCAGCGTTTTGGAAGAGAGTTGAGAATTTTTCTTACTATTTCCACATTGGAATAAATTTTGTCAAGAGCTGTCAAGCTGTTTATGATGTTAGTAAAACGAGTGTGCATACTAGAAATAGATTCATCATCATTCATCTTAAACATTTCATATTCATGAGTAAGAATATAAATTTTTGATTCCTTAACTTGCGAAATTCTTTCATAAGTAACTTTCAAATTATCCCAAATTTCTTTTGCCGTAGCGCAAGTCATTATTTTATTAAACTCATTTCCATTGAGAGTATTAAATAATAAATTCATAGCAATTAAATTCAAAGTATAAAGTCTATCGTCTTCACGATCAAACTCTTTTTCTTCCTTTTTGACCTTTACTCCATCAACCATTTTTGTTAGAATATAAGGTCCATTTACAATGCATTTCCAAATTTCTCGACTTTGAGCCTGAAGGAATATTCTCATTCTAACTTTCCAGAATGAGTAATTATCTCTACAAAATAGTGGAGGCCGACTGCTAGATTGACCTTCGGCCTTCACTAAATGAAACTGCAATGTTAGCCATAAGATCTTAACTCAAAAAATAGTTAATCTTATAATAGAGTTTTTAGCTCTGATACCAATTGTTGCCCAGATGACTAACACAAGAGGGGGGGTGAATTGAGTTGTATTAAAAAAAATAACAATTATAAATCAAATATACAATATAAAATATAAACAAAATATGAAATAGTAATAAATATAAAGAGTAAGGGTAAGAGAGAAGCAAACTCAATATGTTAACGAGGTTCGGCCCCATCGCCTACGTTCTCGCCTCAAGCTATCCCTTGAGGATTCCCAAATTCACTATTCAACCTCCTTCAGGTGGAGATAGAAACCTATTATACCTTTGAACAACACCGCTACAAAGGATCCGTGTAGAACACCCTCTACACTTACAATCACCTTACACGTTGTGATTCAACTATTCCCTGTGTAGAGCACTTTCTACACGCACAAGGGTTATACACACCCTTTTACTGATACAAGAGCTGATAGTGGGTAGGTTATTAGAAAACACTCCTCAATGAGTGGAATAAGAACAATACAGCACAAACTATATCTCTCAAAATGAACAAGAATTAAGGCTCAATACTTAGAGAAGAGAGAATGAAAGTTTTGAATGAATGTTGTATGCTCTTGGTGTTGTAAATGTGAAACTCTCAAATGATCTATTTATAGGCATATAAGACTTCATATTCAAATTTAAAAAGATTCACATGTCAAAGACAACATCATTCACTTTTTCAAAAAATTCAAATAAAATGCTCTTCTTTTTCAATTGTCAAAGACAACATCATTTATTTTTCAAAAATTTCAAACCTAATCTTTTACTTTTGGCATATGACAAAAGGAGCACACTTTACTTTTCAAATATTTCAAACCTAATATTTTACTTTTTGCATATGACAAAAAGAGCATACTTTACTTTTTAAATTTTTCAAACAAAATCATCTACCTTTTGCATAAGTAAAAAAAAAAAACATCAATCACTTTTAAAAATATTCAAATAAAACATGCACATGTGAAAGATGACAATCACATTTTTAATATTTTCAAAATTCAACCCTTTAATTAATGCATGCATATGTGAAAGATGACTATCAATCATCTTTCAAAATTTTCAAATTTAATTTTCAAAAAATTCATGCACATGTAGAAAATGTATTTTAATGCTTTATGATAAAATATTAATTTTGAGCCTTAATCCTAATTTCAAATTTTTAAGAGATTTACAACATTAATCTATAATTTTAATGTGAACTTGTTCCTTTCTTGCTCATGCTTGTTTCTTTGATGTGCTTGACTCCATTGTGTAGACAACTTGAGCTTGAGATTCCTTTATTTTTTGAATTCATTTGTTATCATCAAAATCAATGTGTAGATATATAATTACACAAAACTTAAAACCTTGGGTTCAACACCTTCGATCACGAGGGATTCTTCCCTACTCTCTCCAGGGGGAAGGCGCCTAGCCTCACTATTTTCTTGTGTTTCCCGTGGCCACTTTTCTCGTGCTCTGTTGGGCCAAGGAGGGGGCACCCGATGTGGTTACCGTTGAATGCCGTAGTCCAAGACCCATTCTAGCTGGGGCCTTGAGTGCTCCCAATCATGTCAATCTTTGGGGTACAAACCTTTCCATTATGGCGTATTTTAGTACATTTCTCATGGTTTTATTGGATGCTCTTCTAATAAGTTGCTGATTGGCAGCTTATCCCGGTGGTGGATGAACGGGAGGGGTTAGGCCCTGGGGACCATGGGGTCTACCATGCGCTCCTTATGGCTCCCCGCCAGCTTGTGGTCGAGGCGGAGCTTCCTGAGGAGCTAACGAGTTCCGTTGCAGATTTGCAGGAACACCTGTGTAATGCGGTGTCTGACTTGTAGAGGTCTTAGGAGGAGGTCGCCATGTGACATCATGACCTGGTGCGTGAATTGGAGGCACAGGAAACCTTGGAGGGGATGCTTGTTAGTAAGACAGAGGAGCTCGAGGAACTACGAGCTGCGCATATCTCTCTTTCCAGGAGGTGTGATTTCATAGAGTCTTCCCATAGGTGTGCTGAAGATAAGTTCTTGGAGGTTAGCCAGACCCTCTTGGAGTGGATAAAGACCCTCAAGGCCGTGAGGACCAACATGGAGGAATTGAAATTTGTTTCTCGGCAGTAGTAGCAAGAGCTTTCGTGGGACGAGGTGTGGTGCCATGGGTTCTTCTCTGGTAGGGAGGCGCTGAAGATATATTTACTAATGAACCCTGGGTGTGACCTGCTCTCGCTAGATCTTGAGTTCTTGACCCCGGGTTTTGCTACTTTGGAGGCCGGAGCTCAGATCGGGTGGACTTGATTCCCAGTGCATTCTTAACCGAGCTAGAGGCTCTAGCAGTGGCCCCGATGTCTTTGGAGGTGGACCCTGTCGAGTTGGAGGAGGAGCCATGAGCCGGCCGAGGGGCTTTTAGCTTTGTTATCTTCTTTTTCTTTATTTATAGACACTTGTAAAGCTTTTGTTCTTTGTACCTTGGTGATGGGGCAGCCCTTATATTGGCTGATTTATTTAATCTTTTTAATGTTCACCGGATGCACGCTCTTGGGTTCGTACCCTATGTTCTTTTCTGTCCCTACTTGCACGTCTCATGCTGCAATAGGTCGAAGGGATGAAATCTGAGAAGGGACTCTTAGAGAAGCATAGACTGAGTTGCTTCTTGAGTGGATTGATGGATGAAATCTTGTTGCCAATAAGAATGCTTAATCCCGTTAGTTTAAATGTTACTTTTGGATTAGCAAAGATATAAGAGGAGTATATTTTGAGGTTTAGGAAAGCCCTTAGATTGACAATGGGGATTAAAGACAACAATTCTCAAATTTAAGTTGAAAATGTGGGAAAGAATGGGCCAAATAAATAACTTTCAAAGAAGAAATGTTTCTTCTTTGCAGACAAATGGGAAGAGGAGGAAGGTATTGTGCTTCCACTATGAAGAGAAGTAGAATCCAGCACATATGTGCAGGAACCCAAAGGTTTACCTTTTGCAAGTAGAGAACAATGAATGGAGTGAAGGGGAAGTGGAGGAAGTGGATAAGATGGTTCTAACATCAGAGGTGGTGAGGATAGAAGAACAAGAAGAAAATTTAGAAGTTCAATCCATGCCATCTCGAGTTCTCCTAGCACCATGAGATTGATGGGGGGTTATTGGTGTTCAACCAGTAGTCTTTTTGGTTTATTTTGGTAGTACACAAAACTTCTTGGATTCCCAATTTGTAAAATTAGCTAAGCTAAAGGTTAATGGAGGGCCTAACTTGCATGTCAAGGTAGTTAATGGAGGGAAATTGTTGAGTAAGGGAAGATGTGAAGAATCCCATGTCAAGATTCGGGGTGATAAATTCTCTGTTTCTTTTCACCTATTGACATTGGGAGGTTGTGATGTGGTTCTTGATGTTCAATGGTTGGGGACACTTAGGCCTATTATTTGGGATTTTATGTAGATGACTATGCAATTTTAGTCAAGGGGAAAGGATGTAATGCTACAAGGCTTGTGTGCTAGGGATACCTCTATGGAGCATGGAAGTCATTTCTTGAGGTCGTCTTCAGTAAGGACGCAAGGATGGTTTTTACAACTGGTTTTTGCTGAAGTCAGTAAGCAAGATGACATGACTCAATTTAGAACTATCTGAGTTGCTTAAAGAATTTCGGGAGTTGTTGAGGAACCAACTAGGTTACCTCCTCCTAGATCACTTGATCATCAAATTGTGTTGAAGAATGGAACCCTACCTATCTCGGTTAGACCCTACAAATACTTTTTTTTTTCTTATAAGAAAGTTGAGATTGAGAAGTTTGTGCTGGGTCTCTTGAAATCAGGTGTTATATAGAATGTGTATTGATTATAGAGCTTTGAACCAAGAAACCAACAAAGAAAAATTCCCCATTCATGTAATTGATGAGTTGCTGGATGATCAGTTGTTTGGAGCTCAAGTTTTTTCCAACTTAGATATGAGATTTGGTTACCACCATATCAGAGTGAGTGGGGAGGATTTGCGAAAGACAATGTTAAGGACCCATGAGGGTCATAATGAATTTTTAGTGATGTCATTTGGGTTCACCAATGCCCCTATCACTTTTCAAGAGCTGATATGATGTGTTTAAGCCTTTCTTAAGTACACTAGTGTATAGAAAGACTTATTTTGATCATATCGAGTACTTGAGAGCAATCTTGAATATTTTGAGGCAATACAAATTATTTGTGATGTTTTCTAAGTGCAAGTTTGGAGCAATTGAAGTAGACTATTTGGAGCATTTGATCTCGGCCATATGGGTTAAAGCTAGCCCAGCCAAGATCTCATCCATGTTGGAGTGGCTAGTTGTGTATTCTTTAAAATCATTTAGAGGGTTTCTTGGACTTACTGGCCAGTATAGGCAGTTCATCAAGGGTTACAGATCTATTGCAGCACCTCTAATAGCTTGTCGAAGTAAAATGCCTTTGAATAGACTCTACTCAATTCAAAACGCCCCATTTGCACATGAGCTTCGTGAGATGTTATACTGCCTGTTGCATCTCCTACTGCTTTGAGACTACTATTTTCTAACCCACTCTCAAGCCAATCAAAGTTACTTATATTATATCCGTGGCAATTAATGCAGCCAATTCAAAACTTGGAAAGGATGGAGGCTTTGAGAATTGAAGGAATTCTCGCACATGCATTCCTTCGAAAGTACCAATAAAGGGACGAATGGAATGAATTTGACATTCCACAATGTCAGATCATGACACAGGGTTTCTTCAGATGATGCCATCGTTTTTTCTATAATTGCATCTTCAGCCATACTTCCAGATTCTAATTTAATCTTGTCAAACTCCATGCTTCGATGTCTTTAGGGTCGTAGAATTCCAGTGATTCTTATTTCTTAATAGCATTTATCAGTTCTTCCTGGTAAAATCTTTGCGCGCGATTGCAGCCGGCTATTTGTTTGCATGAATTGCATGTGCTGCATGCAAGTATGATCCGATCCTTAATTCGTTGAAGATTTGATATTATCATGATAATATCAAAGTAAAATTATTTTGATTTGATTTTTATAATGTTTAAATAGTCATCTTATCTTATCTCAATGTAATTTTTCTATAAATAGATATATACATATATATATATATATATATATGCCTTTTATTCAATAACAATTCAAAAAGTAAAATTATAGCATTCAAAGTCTCTTTCCTCCATCTTCTTTTATATTATATTTTATTTTCTATCATCCTCCCCGAAACTACATCCCCGAAACTACTTTTTAATTTGGCCAAAGAAGAATAACAAATGGCATGAATCATGAAGACAAACTGGCTGGCCGGCCTGATGACATACCAAACTTGCAAAGCTGCAGTATATATAATAAACGATATGACAGGGCAAATTTGTCTTTAGCTTGAAATTATCAAAGAAACTTAGATTTTCTGCTTATAATATGAGACAATAATTAGAATATTCAATAGAATAAAGCTTCGTTTTAAAGTTAAACTACAAGCAATTGACTTTCGACGCGTGTGCAAGTTAATTCGATGGCCTATATAAGTCTCTATAAAATGGTGCCAAGACTACAATATCCATATCTAGTAAGATCAAGAGAGTAATTAGGAAATCTCCGATAAAAAATGATTAGAGATTTTGTTTCTCTAGATGTTGGTGCCCATGCACATGATGAATTGGGTGTTGCATTGAAGAGCTCAAATGGACTACTTTTGGTGGGTATGGTTGTCATGTCTCTCTCAATTATATCAATGGTTATCTTTGCTTGTGGCAATGATAACAATGATAAAGGCCGTGGTGGTGGATGTGGAGGTGGAGGTTGTGGATCAGCAGGAGGTGGTGGTGGAGGTGGAGGTGGAGGTTATGGATCAGGAGGAGGTGGTGGTGATGGTGGAGGTTGTGAAGGTGGAGGTTGTGGCGGTGGAGGTTGTAGAGGTGGAGGGTGATAATTAAGAAAGATGTGAGAATTCACTAGCTAATTATGTCTTCCAATCTCTTCGTAGCATTAAGTATATATATTATATATAGAGCAAATTAAAGAATAATTAAATAACAACATTAATAAAAGAATATTATTATATATATTCGATTTTCCAGCTAGCATATATATATAAATATGCATGCAGTATTCTCTGTAAGCTAGTTAGCTGCATCTTCTCCTAATTTTGTTGTAGTTGAGCATAAAGAATAGGGGAGTTATTGATGTGACGATTTGGCCTGGCCTATTTGTTTTCTACTTCAGCGTTATCGATCTACATATGATTCAAAGTAAACAGCCGTTGAGTTTAGTATTATTGATCCTAAATACGAAGAGAAGACAATATATTATATATGCATGCCATCGTTGCATATATTTGGAGAAAAGTGAAAGCATATGTCAAGGCTCCGATTAATTAGATAGCAAAAGGAAACTGGTACTAAAAACCTAACTCTGAAATCCCTAATTTCCTCCCAAGTTGCTTCCTCTTCGGCCGGACCGTGCCATTTCACAGGGATTAATTTTTATGCTTATTGGCAACGATACGATAGATACAAGTAGGAAGAAGCAGAAGAGAAGAAAAAAAATAGAGTTTTTGTGAGATAATTGAGCCTGGGCCGAAACTTTGGGCTTGGGTCTTACATGGGCCGGGTTATTATATTCCCCACTCTTACAAAAATCCCGGAATTTGCAATAAAAAGTGCTTTCGTTGTATAAAGACCAACTGGTTACAACGGTTATAGATATGAACTATATGCACAAATACCGATGCCATATATGTATTCGCAATGATAAAATTTCGTGGCTAAAAATGACCAATTGCAATGAAAAAAAGATGATGTTTGGAATAGACGTTTCCAAACAAAGCATTGCATTTGTAAGAGTAGGACAACGATATCTCGTGGTTGCAAATCCTCTTTTGCATTGAAAATTTGACTTTTTGCAATCATTTTTTTCCATGCAATAATCAGACTTTTGGATCTGGACCCACCTACTTAGAATCTGAATGCAGAAGTAGATCACCCAGAAAATAAAATAAAATAAAGTGAAATTTCCCGGATAAGGGAGTTCGAGAAAACGTACGACAGTCAACGAGTTCAATTCAGAATTATTCTTGGCCCAAGGATTCTTTGTGCAGGCAAATGCAATGTAGACGCATTTTCATGGTTTCAAGATTTTCCAAATAATTCCATGCAGTTAGAACTTATCTCCCAAGCAACGCGGGGCTCTCGTAAAGACTCAGAAGTCTTCTTTTTCAATAAATATCATCTCCAAGTGTTTGATCAATTGAACAGTTCAATACAGAAAAATATAGATACTGCATTAAATGCTCATCTGGAGTCGATACCTACTGTTTCAAAATTTTACATGAGCAGGATTTAAGTGCTGCAGAGCTTACATGATGTATCTATTTCTTAATTTTCAGAATAGGACCATCTGATATAGTTAGGCAATTGAAGATGATGCCAGGTGACTTTGAAGGGACTGTAAAAGTTATCTTCTAAACTTTCTTAGTAAAACACGTGCAAGCCTGCAGATAAATTACAAGCAACCATAAAAAGAGAGAGGGCGCCGAAGAATATAGCAATAAAAGGGAAATATATTGTGCTCAGACAAAATGCTAAGAGGAACTGCAAAAGACGAAAAGCTGATGCAGAGAAAGGTTTTTAGCAGGATTAGCAGACGAGAGTCGCTGCAAGTTCTCCAAGGCAGGCACCTACCACTACACTGATAGATATATGACATACCTTTCAATTCCGTAAGAAAATACAACGTCGTCTCGATCGATTATCAGTTGAACTTATCCAACTACCATTTCTCACATTGCATCACCTAATGAAACCATAAAGAAATGGTCTATACATACTATTGTACCAGAAAAGTTTGCCTCCTGTAGCACACTAAACAGACAAGGAAAACAGAGAAGAGTAGAGTAGAGCGCACTCTAGTTGCTTGACACAAGGCACAAATGGAAATAAACTTTTGATCCTTTCCCGTGTATTCTTCCTGATTTCTACAGTAACATTATAGCATGTATATATATACACATTTCAGTGAGACGAAGAATAATTACAATGATCAATCCTATGGCTGTCATGGACTCATTTAGTTACACAAGAATCTTCTGGAATCTTGACAGGTGTACTACTATGAGTAGTGCTTGGAGAAGATTCGTCTGGAGGCCTAGAGGTTGGTGGTGCACCTTGCTGCTGCTGGTGTGAGGGCAGTGTTGTCTCAATAGCCCCCCTCGAGTCAAGCCGCATTGGAGAGATGGTGAGGCTTGATCGAAGAAAATTGAACCGGGTAGTGAAAAGTGGCTTGGTGAAGATGTTGGCTATTTGATCCTTGCTTGAAACAAAGGAAACTTTGAGAGATTTGGCAGCCACACGTTCACGTACCAAGTGGTAATCAAGTTCCACATGCTTGGTGCGTGAATGTAATACCGGATTTACAGACAAATAAGTTGTACCAATATTATCACACAAAAGTGTTGGAGGATTTGGTAGTGAAATACCAAGTTCTCTAAGTAGTGATTGTAAACAAATTAATTCACATGCAGTGTTGGTGATTGACTTGTCCTCCGCTTTGGTTGATGAGCAGGCAATCGTGGGTTGTTTCTTGGATCCCCATGAGATAAGATGTGAGCCAAGGTACACGCAAAATCCAACAGTGGATTTGTGATCATTAGGAAAACCGGCCTAGTCAGAATTAGAAAAGGCACACAAGGAAGTTTGAGAAGAAGCAAAAAAGAAGAAGTCCAAAATGGGGGTTAAGATGCAAATAACGCAAGATGCATTTAACGGCTTGGCATTGAGGTACGCAAAGGCTATGCATAAACTGGCAAACCTTGTTAACCTCAAAAGATATGTTTGGTCGTGTAAATGAAAGATACTGCAAGTCACCCATAATACTTTGGTAAAGTTGTGGATCCTAAAAAGAGAGTCCAATCAAAACCGAGAGTTTTGTAGACAGGGACATGGGTGTTGAAACTGGTTTAGAATTAGGCATGTTGGTGCGTTTCAACAGATCCAATATGTATTTAGACTAAGACATAAATAGACCATTGGAGGTTCGACCAATTTCAATTCCTAAAAAATAATGTAATGAGCCGAGGTCTTTAATTGGAAAAGAAGAACTGAGAGCACTAACAAATTTGGAAATAAGGATAGTATTGGACTCAGTGACGATGATATCGTCAACATAGATCAACGCATATAGTGGAATTGTAGATGTAATGAAAATAAAGAGTGATGAATCTGATTTTGAAGCAATAAAACCATGAGATAATAGTTTAGTGCTTAATTTAGAGAACCAGGCCCGAGGGGCTTGTTTGAGTTCATAAAGGGACTTACGCAACTTACACACATAGGAAGGATGATCTGGATTTGCAAACCCTAGTGGCTAAAGCATGTAGACATCCTCCTCTAGGTCACCGTGTAGGAAGGCGTTTTGGATGTCCAACTGATGAAGGGGCCAGCCAGAGGAAACAACAATGGAGATTAGAGTTTGGACGGTTATGGATTTTATCACATGGTTGTAAGTTTTGGTAAAGTCGAGTCCCGCTTGTTGGTGGAATACTTTGGCAACCAAACGTGACTTGCAACGTTCAAGAGAATCGTCAGCTCGCTATTTGGTTTTAATAACCCATTTGGATTCGAGAACATTGAGTTGAGAGGAATATGGTATCAGGTCCCAAGTGTGATTATGGAGAAGGGCTTCGAATTTAGAGGCCATTGCAGCTCTCCATTCGAGGTATTTAGAGGCTTCTGTGAAGGGGGTGGGTTCCTTTAGTATTGAAATTGATTTCGAGATGGTGGGATTTAGTGAGGTGGTCATGGGTTTCAGGGGTGGCTATGGAATTGTGCCTTCCAAATGGAGTAGAGATTTATGTATGTGAAGTTTGGATTGGGTGGTCATGGGATGAACAGAGGGTGGGTGAGGAGGCAGAGTGGTTGGTGGCTCAGTGATTTCGTGAGGTGTAGAGGAGTTATCGGGTGGGGAAGATGACCTAGAGATGTTTGGGGCTGCTGTCGGGTTGGGTAAGGCACTCATTTATGGCTAAGGTGTATTTGTGTGGGGTTGGGCTGATATGGATGGAGAGTGGTCAGGCCCAAACGATGAAGGATGGGGAGAAAGGCCAGTGTTTGGGCTAGAGGGATTGGGGTTGGTGGGTTCTAGACGTTGAGAATGGGGAATGGGTAAGGGAAAAAAAGCAGGTGGCCCATTAGCTGGAGGAGAAATAGATTCGGCATGTGAAGCCGTGGAGAATGGAAATGTTGATTCTTGAAATTGGACATCACGTGAGATGTATGTCCGTCCAGTTGGAATATGAAGGCATAAGTAACCTTTGTGGTCTGGGCTATATCCCATGAAGATGCAAGGTTTAGATCGATAATCCATTTTATGACGGTTATATGGACGCAAGTTGGGTCAACATAAACATCCGAATGTGCGAAGAAATTTATAATCCGGGGGATGTTTGAAAAGAGATTCAAATGGGGATTTTTTGTGAAGTATGGGTGTTGGCATTCAATTTATGACAAAAACGGAAGTGGAAAATGCCTCGGCCCAATACTTGTGGGGAACAAAAGCATGGGCTAAAAGGGAGAGCCTGGTTTCCACTATATGTCTATGTCGTCTCTCAATAGTGCCATTTTGGGCATGAGAGTAAGAGAAGTTATGTGGTGATTGATGCCTATGGATTGAAAAATTTGGTGGAAGGGTTGAGATTTCCCTCCCTAATCGGTTTGGACAGACAAGATTTTGGAAGAGAAGAAATTATGAACATAGTTGATAAAAGCTAAAAAAACAGTAGGCACTAGATTTAGAAGATAAAGGAAACAACCATATGTATTTGGTGCAATCATCAACTATAGATAAATAGAAACGACATCCATTTGAGGAGGGCATAGGTGCCGGTCCCCATACATCCAAAAAAAAAAAGAGCAAATGGTGTATATGAATGAGAAGGGAAAGGGGGATGAGGTAGGGAGTGAGACTTGGCTTGAGGACAAGCTCGGCATGGGGATAATTGGCCACTGTGTGTGACAGGTAAGTGAAATTTATTTAATGTGAAAGCTGTGGTTTGGTTGTGGGGGTGGCCAAGACGAGAGTGCCACATGGTAGGGGAAGTTCTTTCACCAATTAAGGCATGGGTGGAGGGGGAGGAAGTTGAAGGTGGCATGGCGGAAACATCATTTGGAAGAACGTAGACCCTGTCCTTAACGCTGCCCTAAAGGAGAGTTGCTCGGGTATGCTAATCCTTCACAAAGTGAATCACATGCTAGTCTCTAGCAAATATAGTGAATGAAATCATACAAAGGTGAAATTACCAATTACAATTTCAAAAAATCCGAGAATCACGTGCTATGAAATAGACTTGTTGAGTTTAAGAACATTGGAGATAGATTAATCTGAATTTTTGTATCAACTGGAAGATTTATACACCATTTAGTTAGTCAACCAAGGGAATTACATGTAACAAAGCTTGCTTCTTCAAGTGCATGAGAATGAGGTTAGAATTCCAAGATCGATTACCAAGAGGCATTAACAACTTCAATCTAAGCTAGTTAGCTGCATCTTTTCCTAATTTTGTTGTAGTTCATGAGCATAAAGAATAGGCGATCGAGTTATTGACATGGCGACTTGCCCCCGTTTGTTTTCTACTTCAGCGTTATCGATCTACATATGATTCAAACTAAATAGCCGTTGAGTTTAGTATTATTGATCCTAAATATGAAGAGAAGACAATATATTATGCACGCGTTCGTTGCATGTATTTGGAGAAAAGTGAAAGCATATGTCAAGGCTCCGATTACTTAGAAAGCAAAAAAAAAAAAAAAAAAAAAAAAAAAAAGGAAAAAAAAAAGTGGTAATTCGAGGGACCAAACCTCCAAACCAGAACAAATAAATACAATGACTCTTTAACATACTTTTGAACAAGACCCAACATGACTCTACAATTTACTACCAGACTGCATGTGGCCCACGACTTAACAATAACAGACACACTAAATGCAAATTAAAATAAACATAAACCATCAAATCACTTTGAGGGCTAAGATTCACTTGAGCTTTTTAGGGACATGATAGAGACCCCCTGTCTTCGAGAACCTTGTCAACTAGGTATTCGAATCTAATTCTGAAATCCCTAATTTCCTCCCAAGTTGCTTCCTCTTTGGTAGGACCATGCCATTTCACAAGGAGCTCTGTTGTTGCCATTCTATTGTGCTGCTTTAGACGTCTTTGCCAGATCTTCTTCGACTCTGGAAGGAGGGAGCTGTTGTTGTTGGTTGGAGGCAGCTTCAGTTGAAGGAGTGTGGTCTGACTCATTTGTTGAAATACTGCTCTGCTTTCTTTTTGTTGTTCGCCGTCTGCACCTTGGCTTCTTCTGGTCATTCTTCTAGGAGGTCTAGGTTTTCTTTTAATCTTTAGTCGTTGAGGTTTGGATTGGAGTGCTGGACTTAGTAGGTAGGCATTCCTATCTCCACAAGGATCACCGCCTCTCTTCCATAGGTGAGGGTGAAAGGTCTCTCCTGTAGGGGCTCTCATGGGCGTCCGGTAGGCCCACAGCACCTTCAAAAGTTCTTCGGCCCATCCTCCTTTATGGGCCCCCAACCTTTTCTTCGAGGTGGCCAATAAAGTTTTGTTGATCGCCTAGGCCTGTCCGTTAGCCTGCGGACGCCAAAGAGGAATACTTGACCTTCATCCCCAACTCAACGCACCATTTTCGGTTTTCATGTGAGCAGTCCAATTGTTTACCATTGTCCGATACGAAGCTTTGGAGGATGCCAAACAAGCAAACTACCGACTTCCATAGGAACTTCGTGATGGCTCGGGTGGTGATGGTTGCCAAGGCTTCCACTTCACCCACTTGGTGAAGTAGTCGACTGCTGTGACAACAAACTTTATTCCTCCCTTGGCCACCAGAAATGGGCCAATTAAGTCTAGTCCCCATTGCACGAAGGACATAGGGACATGATTGATGTCAATTCTTCTAGCTAGTACCACGCCATAGGTCTGTGTTCTTGACTCGCAAAAGGCGATGGTGGCGAAGAACTTACGGTAGACTTGGTTGGTGACCAAGGATCATTGTGACAGTGATAGGGAACATCGGCATGGCCGTGGGTGGCTCCACAAGCTCACTATTGGGTTGCACTGACTAACATGTTGTGTTGTTGGTGTTGAGCGACTTCCCGTGGTGTGCACTAGTGAGAATGGTGAGGGACATTAGCGAGGAGCTCCAAGGAGGTCGAAAACCACCACGTCGGTGACAAACAACATCGGCGAGCAAGGTGGTGGTCAATTGCTGGACCTTCACAGTGAGCTAAATTGAGCCATCTTCTCGCATTACGACTGGAGAGGATGGTGAGGAATAGTGGCAAGGAAGACCAGGGAGGTTGGGAACCACCATGCCAGTGACAAACGACTTTGGTGAGCAAAGTGGGTGTCGGCATGGGCTGGCCGGCACATGGATGCCTGGTTTGGTGGTACTTTGGCAACGTGCATCCTCTGCCCACGCTGTGCCCAACATGATTAACTTCCAGTGTTAAGGAACCACCCCACCCTGCGTCAGAAATCACCTGCTATGCAGGGTGGTGGCTCCACCAACTCATGGACACCAGTGTATGGGCCTCCAGCCACTCGTCAATCTTTGGCCGCATTGTGCAAGCGTGCACAGTGTGCCACTGCGATGAGCAGCCAGTGGGGGGCTTTTTCATCATGATATCTCCGCCATGTTGGGTGGCCGCCCTCGAATCCACCATGCTATGGGGGTGGTGGCTACAGGTCCTTCCCGAGGAAAGATCAACTAGGTGCATGGCATGCACCCCTTACGTACGGTGTGCTTGGCATGCACAGTGCATCTGTCATGTGCACATAAGCTTTTAGAGACGATCTTGTAAGCTGCGGAATTCACCTACTCTACTTTTCAACATTAAGATTAAGAAATTGATCTCACAAACGGCATCAATGTTTTAAAATTTAAAAAAGTTGAATTATTTTTTATATTTTATTTGAAAGTTTGGTAAATTTGTAATAATTAGATAATGATTATATAAAAAAGTTGAAAATTTTTAATTAAAAAGTATTTATATTTGTGATATTTAGATATTGAGATGAGATAAAATGAGAGAAAATAGAATCATCTCTAAGGCTTTAAATATTTCTTATTCACTTAGTATTGACCGGATAAACTCTTGACCCCAAAATTTGAAGAAAAATTCTATGAGTTCTAAAATTCTGAAAAAATAATAAAAAGAGGTCAAATTAAGTAACATTTACTTTCTTTACTATTTCATGGATCGGTGATCCTTATCTAAATTCCATTTCAAGCCTTTTTGGCATTATCTAATCCCTATCGACATCGAAGCACAATATGAAACGAAGCAACAATATTAAATATAATAGGATACTGTTTCAAATCTCTTTCACACGTCAAATCTAGAAAGAACCAATGCGCTTTCTCATCATCAGGAGTTGAAAGGAGGAAGGTGGTGGGGCTGGTTTTTTGTGGCAGATAATAAAGAGTTGAATATTGCAGCTGAGTTTTCTTTTTTCTTCCGAGCATTCATTTCCTCCCTCTTCTTTTTTAGTTTTCCTTTGATCAAGGAGCTAGCAGTTTGTCGACAACTAAAGAAACCAAGAGTAGGATCGGACGTTATATTGGTTCGGTTCATAATCCTCAAGGGAAGCACATGAGGCCTATAAAACTCATCAGGGATCTTGTTGTGTTTGTTCACCAAACAGTAAACATATTTTTGGATCTAAAACCCACCTACTGAGAACTAAATACAGGAGTACACCACCCAGAAAATAAATAAATAAATAAATAAATAAAGGTAATTATAAATAAAAAAATAAAGGTGAAATTACGTGGATAAGGGAGTTCTAGAAAGCGACAGTCAACAAGTTCAAATCTAAATTGTTCTGGTCTAAGGACTCTTTATGCAGTCAATAATTAAATGCATTAAAATTTTCCAAATAATTGTGTTAAAGATGTGTCTCACAGGCCAATTTGAAACCGCTCACCAAAAATCGTCAAGGAAGCTGGTGGGGCTTCTCCTGAAAACACTCTAAAATCGTCAAGGAGGCTGGTGGGGCTTCCCCTGAAAACACTCTGATGCTTAAGTCAGTGAAAAGAAATAGCAGTCAAATTATTCCTCTCAATTATCAAAGATTACCTGGTATATATAGACCTGCTTGCGATACTTATCTTATTTAGGATTTATCGGTGCAGATCATTACTTGATATTTTGAACAATCATGTTACTTCCCGGTGTCGTTATCCTTCCGTAAAAGATGGCGAGAGGCACATCTTCTCTTAGACTCTTCTTACTTATCCCATTGCGGCCCCTAGATTTGCCCTCTGTGTCGTTTGTAATATAATGGGCCTCTTTTGGTGTCTAGGGCCTTTTGGTCTGAATAGTCCCTCCAGCTACCCCGCCAATTCCCTTTACCTTTTTGGTGGAGGGAATTTATATTGATCAGCTTTGCTGCCGTAGGAGTGCTGGGTGTCTCCACACGGGCCTTCTTTTTGCCTTTAATCCTCTTGCGCATGTGTCACTTCTTGCTTCCTCTTTGTGTATGGGCCTTGGTACGTGGAGGGCGAATGACCATGGACATAGGCCCATACTATCCACGGCCCTCAGGTGCTCGCTGGCCCACCGTACCCCTTTTTCTTTGTCGTTTTGTACCATTTTTTTAAAAATACTGTGGATTGCCCATCATTTCCCGTTGCTATTGGCAGAAAAAGTGGAGGGTTTTCTTGCGATGGTTATACTTCCTTTCCAGTGCCGAAGTACACTTTCTTTGTTTGTTGGCATTCTGCATTCTATCTTTCTTCAGATACCCCATCTTTTGTCCTCCCTCATTCCTTTCTCTGTTGTTTTTTCAGCTTTCCGAATCTCTTTCTTGCCTTCGTTCTTTGTCTGTTATGATCCTTCGTACTGTTTTACTTCTATCAATTTCAATGGCCTGGTGAAGGTGAGGTTTCTGAGAATCCCTTCAAAGTCCCTAAGGGGGATGACTTTTGCTGGGTACCGATGACGTTCGGGTATCCGAGAAAAGCATTTTGCCAAGATTTGGGAAGAATTTCATATTCCTAAAACTGTTATCTTGGTGGCTCCCGAGTCTGGATGCTGCGACGACGAGGGTTTTGCTAGTAAAGTGGCTATCACCATCCCCCTCCTGCAACATGGGTTGAGGCTCCCCTTCTGCCACCCTCTTCGTGACATTCTGGACGTCCATAGCATAACTCCTGCTCAACTACACCCTTTTGCATTGAGGGTATATCTCTGCGCTTGTATTGTCTTCCGTATGGTTTTGGAACCTCTCGGCGACCCTTATCCTGACCTGACTGGTAGGGAATTTTTGGCGTTTTATAACGTGAGAGAGGTTGCCAAGGGTAATGTGGTTAGCTTCCGCAAGAAGGATAACGGGCAGACGCTGGCCCGGTGTGAGACTCATTATTCCAACCCTAAGGCGTGGACATCCAAGTTCTTTTTTATCACTGGTCAAGGTTGGCAGTTCCTCGCCTCAGAAGATGTCTTTCAGGACTTTCTAGTTCATTCAATCTGGCGACCCATTCCTGACGAAAAGAAATTGTGGTTTAGAATGGAACCTTTTTCACGCCGCGAACTGGCTCGGATTGAGACCGTCAGTTCCTGGGTTGAGGCTAACCCTGAAGAGATTCACACTGATCTCTTGTTGACCTTCGCCCACATTAATCGGTTCTTGATGTCTCCCAACCGATCTTATTTTCAAGGTCATGACTTTATGATCTCAGCCATCATTCCTCCTCCCATGCCAAAGCCCTCTAAGAAAACTTCGAAGCGTGATCCCTCTAAAGAAAAGAAATCTCATTCAGAAAAGAGGGGGGAAAAGAAATCATGACCAGAGAAAGAGGAAGCCACTGAGAAAAGAGGGAAAAGGAGCAAGAAAAAGAACGATGATGGCGGCCAACGAAAAAGGGCCCGTTCTGGAGACTCTTCTCCCCTTCCTCCTCCTCAAAAGAAGACCCTGGTGCCATCTGAGGACGTCTAGGAGTAGACGCCTCAGGAGGATGTACAATCTCAGACGCCCACTCAGCTAGCCACCCCCGAGCCCCTGTTACCTCGGCTAAAGGATACCACCTTATTCTCGGGGAGTGAGCTAGGCCAGATTTCTACCCCGCCTACTACCACCGTTCCTCCCTCTCCACGGGCGTCCTAGTAGCCACCGCATCCTAGTGGCTTTAGGGATGTGGAGGTTTAGCCGACTTGGCCCTTTTTGACCTGGCCGCCTACCTCCAAGTTGGGTTTAGTTCGCAGGAGCATTCCACGGTCTCCATTCCTGCGTTTGAGTTTCCTGTCCTGGAAGGGTGAGTGAGGCAGGTTGTGGCCGCCCTAAACCTTGACTCTGTTACCGGGGTGACGGCTTGTTTGCCCCCTCCTTCTGGTGGTGCCCACGAAGAGGCAGCCCACGTTTTGCCAATAGGTAGCCAAGAGGAGGCATCGGAATCCTTGCCCATAAGTGGGGCGGAAGGGGCCTCTCCACCCCATGAGGCTGAGCAGATTGACACAACAAGGGATACTTCTCCATGCTTGATTGAAACAGGCGGTGAGGTTGGTTCATAGCAAACCGTCCCAGAGAGTCTACTAGCTACCATCTCTAGGGGAAGAACCCCCTCGTCAGTTGGCAGTGAGGCAGGACTCTCTCTCCCTTCCCTTCATGCTTCTTCTTTTGGGGGGGACACTGACTCCCTCATTGAGGAGGGGTGGGAGAATTTCCTGCGGGAAGATGCCCGCCTTCGTGAGGTTGATCTGGCTTTCCCACCACTCCTTGTGCGCTTGGGGGATTCATCTGGGAGGATAGCAGCTTCGTCTACGAGGCCTGTTGAAGCCTCACCTTTAAGCCCTGGTGAGATTGTTGGCGGGGTTTCCGGTGGTGGTGGTTCCTCAATGGCTGTTAGCTCCCAAGTTGAGTCCGTTGCCCAGATGGCCATTCGTTTTGGAGGCTGGCTCTCTGAGGTACTACGCACTCGTTTGGTTGTTTGTTTTCATTCTTGCACGGCATCAATGACCTAGCTGGGTGGATAGTGGCCGATCGTGCCCAACTTGAAGAGGAGGTCAAGGAGCGGTGCAAGCTATGCTATATAGCTAGGCGTGCCTCTAAGAAGTGGCGGGTTGACAGGGCTGAACAAGCAGTTTTAGCTGAGGAGAGGCATGTGCTGGAAATCCTACTAGAGGAGGCTGAAGGTTACTCTCACTCTTTGCAGGGTGATCTTGAGATACCTGAGGCTAAACTTCTTGAGCTGCGTGACACTGTCCGCCTAGCAAACGAGGTCAAGGCTAAGGATGACTTTGCCCTGACCCTCTTTCAATCTGGTACAGATTCAGCCAAGCTGCAACTATCAGAGGCTCAAAAAAACTTTGAGACTGAGTGCTCACGCTTGAATTCTGAGCTTGCTACCCGTGATGGGATGCTGACTTCTCTCCAGGGAGACTTGGCCCATTCTCAAGAGGGTCTAAATGAGGCAAACTCGGCTCTTGGGGTTAGTCAATAGAGGCTTGCCGAGAAGACGGGTGAGCTAACTGCTGTTTAGGAGGAAATTGCATGACTTCGTGCCCAGTTGACTCGTGTCCTTGCAACAAGGGATCGGGCCTTTACTTATGGGCATGGTCGTAGTATTATGAAATTAAGGAACCATCTCCTGGCTGCACCAGGCACCAATCTTAGGCTTCTTGAGCGGAATTTGTTCCATCCCAAGGAAAGCGCCTGCTGCGAGGTTGACAAGTTTGGGCGAAAGGAGATACATGATGCTTTCATAAATGTGCCCCGGGCGTTTTCGCCTGATGATGTCCCTTAACTTGTGTCTTATTCATTTTGTATTTCTGTATTTTGCACATTCGTGATAATGGATTTGCTTTTGTTTTGATGAATGTCAGTTAATTTTGCCGTTGCATGCTTTAATTTTGCTGTTGCACGCTTTTATTCTTGGTCTTTTATTTGTGGTTGGGCAGTTTTGCCGTTGTTGCCCTTGTTTGTTAGGTTGTTTGAGGTTAGTGGGTTCTGAGGACCGGTGCGCCACCCTTCATGGCACCATAAACTGCTAAGGCTTGCCTTTGGTGTTTAAGGTTGACGTGGTTTGAGGACCTATGCGTCATTTTTTCATGGCACTGCATGCTGCTAAGGCTTGCCTTTGGTGTTTAGGGTCGGCGTGGTCTGAGGACCTACGCGCCTTTTTTTCATGGCACCGCAAGCTGCTAAGGCTTACATATGATGTTTAGGGTTAGCATGGTCTGAGGACCTACGTGCCCTTTTTTCATGGCACCGCAAGCTGCTAAGGCTTGCCTCTGGTGTTTAGGGTCGGCTTGGCCTAAGGACCTACGCGCCCTTTTTTCATGGCACTGCAAGCTGCTAAGGCTTGCCTCTGGTGTTTAGGGTCAGCATGGTCTGAGGACCTACGTGCCATTTTTTCATGACACTGCAAGCTGCTAAGGTTTGTCTTAGGTGTTTAGGGTCGGCATGGTCTGAGGACCTATGTGCTCTTTTTTCATGACACCGCAAGCTGCTAAGGCTTGCCTTTAGTGTTTAGGGTCGGCGTGGTCTGAGGACCTACGCGCCATTTTTTCATGGCCTGCATTGGATATATATTTTTCCATGAGAACTCTTTTCATTGTAGAGAAATAATAATAAAGCGTACTATGCTCACAAATAGTGATAATGCAAGTTTTGACAAAATGTAAAGAAAAAGGGGAGCACTACAAAAGTCACTGTTAAAATTTTTTCAAGTGCTCTGCGTTCCATGTGTGTGGAAATTCTTTGCCTTGGTTGTCTTTTAACCGATACGATCCAGTTCTGTTGTTGGCCACTACTAGGTAAGGACCTTCCCATCATGGTCCCATTTTCCCTTCATCTTGGGTAGTCACCCTGCTCTTCTTTAGGACTAGGTCGTCCACTTTAAAGGTTCTGGGCCTTACCCTTTTATTGAAATATTGCTCGGCTCTTGTCTTTTCCTACAGCATCCGGGCTTCTACCATCTCCATTTCTTCCTCTAGTAAGTCTAGGTATTCTTCTATTTTTTTATCGTTCTGGGTGCTTGAAAAATGGCTCGTTCTATAGGTTGGTAACCCTATTTCCACAGGGGCAACCGCCTTACATCCGTAGGCCAGCGTAAATTAGGATTCTCCTGTTAGAGTTTTTGCTGTAGTTCTGTACGCCCAAAGTACACCTGGCAACTTGTCTGCCATTCCCCTTTTGTCTCTGCAACCTTTTTCTTAAGGATTGAGAGTAACGCCTTGTTTGTTGGTTCAGCTTGACCATTTGCTTGGGGATGGCCTGGGGAGGAGTACTTTGCCTTGATTTTCAACTCAGCGCACCACTCCTTGTAGTGGTCTGAGTTGAACTGGCGCCCATTATCCGTTATAAGACTTTGGGGGATTTTGAACCTGCAAACAATATTTTTCCATAAGAAGTTTGTCACGGTCTTGCTTGTGATGGTTGCTAGTGGTTTCGCTTCCGCCCACTTTGTGAAATAACCCATTGCGACTATCATAAATTTAACTCCCAATTTTCTTGGTGGAAAGGGTCCCACCAAATCTACACCCCATTGGGCGAAGGGTCATGGCGCTGTTACAGATGTTAACCCCTCAGGGGGGGCATGTGGTACTGGTGCATACGTTTGGCATTTGACACACTTCTTGCTGAACTCTCGTGCGTCCTTTAAAGCATTGGGCCAATAGTAGCCCGCCCGAACCACTTTTCTGGCTAAAGTTCTTCTGCCAGAATGATTCCCACATATCCCCTCGTGTATCTCTGCAAGGACGTACTGTGCTTCTTGTGTGGAGATGCACCGTAGTAATGGGGTTGAGAATCCCCTTTTGTAAAGAACTCCATCGATGAGCTGGAATCTAGTCACCTTTTTCTTCACCCTCCTCGCCTCATCTTTTATTTCTGGCAATTTTCCTTCTTCTAAGTATTCCATAATCTTGCTCCCCCATTCTGGAGTGTTAGATCCCACGAAGCTAATTTCGATACCAACTTGTCAGCGGCCTCATTGTCCGCCCTCGGTATCTAAGTTATGGTGAAATACAAGAAGAGGTTGTGAATTTTCCAGACTTTTGCTATATATTTTTTTTAATTTTTTGCCTTTCGTAGCATATAGGCCCAACACTTGATTTACAACCACTTGCGAGTCTGACCTAGCTTCTATCTCCTTTACCCCCATTTGTGCAGCCACAAACAATCCTGCTATCAGTGCTTCATTGTTTGTTACTTTGAATGCCAGCGTCGCCATGTAGTGTCGTCCTTTTCCGTTAGTACTCAATAAATGCACTCCTAGGCCTCCACCTTCTCGGCAAGATGAGCCGTCTATGAATAGTACCCACGACTTCTCCGATGGTTCTATTGTTTCTTCTTGGGGAAATTTCGAGAATTCTGCCACAAAATTTGCCAGCGATTGCCCTCTGAAAGCCTTCCTTGGCTCGTACTCCAAATCGAACTTGCTAAGCTCAATCGACCAACCTATCAATCGGCCCGTGCTATCCCATTTTTTCAGGACTTTCGCTAGGGGGGTCTCCATGAGTACTCTTACTGTGTGAGCTTGGAAGTAAGGTTGGAGCTTTTTGGCCACCGTTACTAGAGCGAAAGCTAACAGTTCAATTTGAGGGTACCTTGCTTCAGCCCCTTTGAGTGCTCGACTAACGTAATATACCCGATGCTGGGCAGCCTCCCCCTCTTTTACTAGGACGGTAGATACAGCATTCAGGGAAACTGCTAAATATGCGTAAAGTACGTCACCCTGCTCTGGTTGTTTCAATAGGGGTGGACTGGCCAGATATACCTTTAATTTTTTGAACGCTTCGTCACATTGTTCATTCCAAGGATGTACCTTCCACAATACTTGGAAAAAAGGGAGGCACTTATATGTTGATCTGGATATGAATCTTCTCAAGGAGGCCACTCTACCCGCCAGCCGTTGCGTCTCATTCAGGTTCTTTGGAGGCTTCATGTTGAGTATGGCTTTTATCTTATTTGGAGAAGCCTCGATTCCTCTCTCAGATACAATGAAGCCCAAGACTTTTTCCGACTGGACCCTGTAAGCACACTTTGCTGGATTCAACCTCATTTTATAGTGGCGTAAAATCTCAAACTTCGTTTGCAAATCCGTAAGGTGTTGGGTGGGTTCCTTACTCTTTATCAACAGTCATCCACATATACCTCCATAGATCTCCCAATCTGTTCCTTGAACATTCAATTTACCAACCTTTGGTAGGTCGCCCTTGCATTCTTCAAACCGAAAGGCATAACTTGGTAACAATACAACCCTCGGTCTGTGATGAATGAGGTTTTCTCCTCGTCTGCCGCGTTCATCCGTATTTGGTTGTAACCTGAGTATGCGTCCATGAAGCTCAACATATGATGCCCTGCTGTTGCGTCTACAATGACGTCGATGCGTGGTAATGGGAAACTGTCCTTGGGACAAGTTTTGTTGAGATCTGTGAAATCTACACACATCCTCCATTTCCCATTTGCCTTTTTTACCATAACTACGTTGGATAACCACTCAGGATAATGGGCTTCCCTGATGAAACCAACTGCGAGCAATCTTTCCACTTCTTCGTTAATAGCGGCATACTTTTCTGTACTGAATGATCTCCTTTTCTGTCATACTACTTTGTGTGTTGGGTCTACGCCCAAGCAGTGTTCGATGACATCATTATCTATGCCAGGAATCTCTTCGTGGCTCCATGCGAAGATATCCTGGTGCTCTATCAGCAGCTGTTTTAGGGCTTTCCTATCCGTCGGTGGGACCTGTGTTCCGATTCGTGTGGTGGTCTCGGGCGGTTGGCTTATAATGTCACAAGCTCCAATGGTTCATTGACTTCGTCATGTTGCTGGTTCTGGTCGTCCCTGACCTCAATATCTTCCTCAAAAGCTAGTGCCGTAGGTGGGGGATAGGGTGGCGAGGCTTCATTCTTCTCTTCCACAATACAGATCTTGCTTTTGCAATTCCTGTACATGGCATTCCCGTGCTAGGGTCTATTTGCCTCTTGCCTCACCTACTCCCTATCGGTTGGGAACTTCATCTTGAGATGTTAGGTGGATGTTACCGTCCTAAGGTGGTTAAGTGTTGGTCTTCCCAATATAGCGTTGTAAGAAGAGGGAGCTTTTACTACTAAGAAATCTATCATGATGGTCGCCATCTGTGTTCCAGTTCCTGCTGTTACTGGGAGGGTGATTGCCCTTACGGGTTGGATGGTATCTCTTGAGAAACCCTTTAATGGCATCGGGGAGAGTCTCAACTTGTTGACCTCGATGCCCATTTTTACGAATGCCTCCCAAAATAGTATATCGGTAGAGCTGCCTTTGTCTACTAGCACTCGCTTGGTCGTATAGTTGGCTATCACGAAGGTGATTGCTAAGGTGTCGTCATGCGGATACAACACTCCTTGTCTGTCTGCCTCTTTGAAAGATATCACCATTTGTTCGTTGCTAAGCTTTGGAAGCTTGTGCGCCTTGTCTGCTAAAAACACCTCTTCATATGTTGCTTTCCGTGCATATGCCTTCCGATTGGACGCTGAAATACCGCCCCTAGCAAAACCTCTTGCTATGGTTTTTATCTCTCCAATGGGTACCCTATTCTCGTTACTTCTTTGGGGGGTTCTATCCGCCCCATTTTGGCGATTCTTGGCTTGGTGCCTTTTTTCTGGACTTTGACTCCGCCAGGTTTCTTGTCTAGACTCTTGGCGCCTTCTCGGCCTCGACTGTTTTGCGACCATTCATTCTAACTCACCGGTCTCTACTAATTCCGCTACTCTTTTCTTCATGGTCTTGCAGTCTTCAGTCCAGTGTGAGCTTGTCTGGTGATATTTGTAGTATCGACTGCCCGTCCTGGTAGGGCGACATTCTCCTCTTTCCTTCCCTTCCTCTCGTATGCCTAGATTATTGTGTATTAGCCTAGGACTGTGATCTGAGCGCCTCTTCCGTGCTCTTTCTCGCCTACTCTCCTTAGCTTTTTTGTCAACCTGCCCGTTTCTTTGCTCGGTCCCCCTATCTTCCTTACCAGGATCCACTAATGCTTGCAGGGTGTCTTCCGCATTAACAAAGTCGTCAACCCTGTCCATGAATTATCTGAGGGTGGAAGGAGTTCTTCGGGCCAACTCCGCCATAAAAAGGACTACGTGGCTATACTCCTCCCAAAAGGGTGGCCAGAGTGATCTTTTTATCTTGGTCATTCGTTGTCAATCGTTCCTTGTTGAAACGAGCCAGGTAGGCCTTTAAATTCTCATCCTCCTTTTGTTTGACAGGTAGTAGGTAGGTAGCTGGGCCCCGACGCCTCCTGCTAGGCATGAACTGGGTCAGGAACTGTTTTGCCAACTCTTTGAAGCTGTCTATTGATTTTGGCTTGAGGGTCCCAAACCATCCCCTAGTTGTCCCTTTTAAAGTCAAAGGGAAAGACCAGCACGCAATCTCTCCAGGGAAACTGTGGAGCGTGATATGAGCTTTAAAACTCTCTAGATGATCTACTGGGTCTTTGGTCCCATCATACATATCTACTTGAGGAACCTTGAATTTTGGCGGGAGTGGCATGACCATAATTCGTGTGCTGTATGGTAGATCTGTCTGATGTAGTAGGAAAAGCCCCCCATCTTTTTTGCCATCTCCTCATATTTTCCCGCTAGTTCCCTCACCTCGTCATGCATTCTTTCTTTTTCTGCCCGCCCTGTATCCGCTTCGATATTACAATGTGCCTTTCCCTCACCCTGCTCACTATGAGCAGGCGCATCGATATTATCAAAGTTGGCATTCTTCTGTCTCAAGTCGTCGTTCTCTTTTTGCAAGATTTCCATAGCTTCTAGGGCTTTTCTTAATCTTTCCTCTGTTTTTGCTAGTCGTGCTTCCATTGATGGCTGTAATACATCCATCACTCGGCTTGCTACTAAGCGTGTTATAGTTGGCATGTAAGAACCATGCTAAATCACCCAGATCCCACAGACGACGCCAACTGTTAAAGACATGTCTCACAGGCCAATTTGCAACCGTTCACCAAAAATCATCAAGGAGGCTGGTGGGGCTTCCCCTGAAAACACTTCGATGTTTAAGTCAATGAAAATAAATATCAGTCAAATTATTCCTCTCAATTATCAAAGATTATCTGGTGTATATAGACCTACTTGCAATACTTATCTTATCTAGGATTTATCGGTGCGGATCATTACTTGATATTTTGAACAATCATGTTACTTCCCGGTGTCGTTATCCTTCCATAAAAGATGGCGAGAGGCACATCTTCTCTTAGACTCTTCTTACTTATCCCATTGCGGCCCCTGGATCTGCCCTCTGGGCTTTTGTAATATAATGGGCCTCTTTGGTGTCTCGGGCCTTTTGGTCCGAATAGTCCCTCCAAATTGCATGTAGTTAGAACTTATCTCCTAGCAAAGTGGGGCTGACTCTGAAAGACTTGAAAAGTAGATATCATCTCCAATTGTTTGATCAAATGAACAGTTTAACATAGAGAAATATATATAGGCCTTATTTAGTTACATAGTTCAGATAAGATGAGATGATATATTTTATTTAAAATTAAAGAAAATATTATTATAATATAATTTTTAAATATTTGAAACTATGCACCATCTCTGAATTAGTTTAGAAGAATGATATGGCCTATGGATGGATGCCTGAGCTGATTGAACGGTCATTTTCTAATGTCTAATTAAGTTAAATTTTCTAGTGAGACCACAGTTTAAATGACTGATCATTCATAGATACAATGACAAAGCAGGAGTGTTCCTATTTTCAACAATTTTCTTCTGTTATCTAGAAAATTCCGTTTCTAACAATTAGGAGATGCAATCATTTAACGCAATATATCCCTTCACCTTCAATCCGTTAAAAGAAAATAGACTTAGATCAGAATAGGTTGATAGCTAGCATATTGGCCTTCATGCCCGTTAATTAGCCTCTTGTATGTTGTTCATTCGTCCATTTTACTCTATATGAAATTTTAACAACCGATACCGCACCGGTTACATTCCTAAATCGGTACTTCCAATTTTTTAGTTTCGGTCTGGTTTTTTCGATATTATATATATAGTGTTGAGAATTTGGACCTCCCAAATTCACTCCAAAGGATCTACCATTTACAGGAATATTAAGAAAAATAGAGAAATAATAACAACAAAAGATTTTACGGGAAAAAAGTCCCAAAACAGGAGAAAAACCACCAGACCTAGAGAAGAAAATCCATTATGTGAAAAATTGTTACAATCACACAATTTCTCTTTTCATCCCAAATACACCCGCAAAGCTTTCCTCACTAGCAAAACTTTAAGTACTTCACACTTCTTCCCATTTTACAAAAATGGACAACAGAGGAATTTAACTAGAGTCAAAAGTTACTAGCAAAACATTTGACTAGTGCACTTTACTAAGGAGGCTAAACCTCCTTTTATAGGCCTTGGGCCTTAATCCTTCTTCATTTCCCACCCATGTGGAACTAACTAAAGGAGCAAAAAACTCAACAATCTCCACCTTGCCACTTTGGCTGGTCCTACAGCCAAGCTCCACCTCAATGAAGATCTTCATAACTTTCGCTGTTATGCTCCATCATAAAAGCATATCCACTTAGAATAAACCAATTCCAAGTATGTCACTTCGACTGATGTCGAAAACAACCTTGCTGAAAATTATGGTGTAACTTCCACCTTTGTGTTTACTGAAAGTTCATCAGCCATCGACATGAATTTCCACCACACACCCTGCATCAATGCCAAATCAATGCCTGTGTGCAAACTTATGAACCCGCTAACATTAACACATCCTCTATCATAGCAACTTTGAGAATTAGCAACATGCCATAAGGAAACATATGTCCCATTTTCCATAGAGAGAGACACAACGTTAGTATCAATATTAGTATTTCCATTTGTTGATTTGGAACCACTTGCCGAACCTGCTTTTTGTATTAGCAGTTTCATCAGTCGCTAGTATCACTGCTGACTTCAGGGGTTGATCTACCCTTCAACGCCTTGTGTAATCCTGATTTCTCAAAAATATCCTAACATTACCTCAATGGTCCCAGGAAAGATTGGAGGGTCACAATGGTCCCACTTAAATTCCAATCTCTTAGACAGAACCTCCTTAGACAGTACGTATCCACATTACCACACCAAAACTCCACCCCTCCTAAAGAACGTAGTCTCTGATACCACTTGTTGGGAATTTGAACCTCCCAAATTCACCCTCTAGAATCTAGCATTTGCAAGATTAAGAAAAATAGAGAAATAATAATAACACAAGATTTTACGTGGAAAAACTCTCAAAACAGGAGAAAAACCATCAGACCCAGAGAACAAAATCCATTTTGTGAAAAATTGTTACAATTGCACAATTTCTCTTCTCACCCTAAACACACCTACAAACCTTTCCCTACTAGTAAAACTTTAACTTTACATCTCTTCTCATTTTACACAGAGAAATTTAACTAGAGTTCAAAGTTACTAGCAAAACATTTGACTAATGCACTTTACCAAGGAGGCTAAACCTCCCACCCATGTGGGACTAACTAAAGTACTAAAAAACCCAACATGTAGTATATTATAAGATACTATATATATTATAGTATGTAATAATATAGTGATAATATATTGTAGCATATTATAATATATATTATAATTTTATTATAGAGTATAGTGATATATTATAATATATAATGATATAGTATTATTATAACTCTAATACTTATATAGGCTATACTGATAATATATAGTTATTTCTATAGGATTTTAAAATTTAATGTTATATTAAGAGGGATGTTAAGGGCCGTACTAGTGTGATTGCCGTTTTTACACCAGCGAATAAAAGATTACTACGTATGGGTTTTAGCAAAGTGATTCCATAGACCATGTACGTGTACCTCTGATGATTTTTTTTTTTCTATTCTAATTTCTTCTTTGCTGCTTCATCTCTCTCTCCTCCTCCCTCGTCTCACTTCCTGTGTAAAATAAAGCTCTCTCTCTCTCTCTCTCTCACACACACCTCACTTCATCTTTTGCAACAATTTTTTCTTCTCCCTTTCCATCATTGATAGAAACAGCCCAACAGACCCTCAAATTTAGCTAGACGTAATAGATATTATTAACACTGACTTAATGAAGAAGACGAACCAGAGGCAAGGATGAATGATTGAATTGTATTCACTCAGAATATTCTTACATGCACAACGTGTGCTGCTATATATATACGACAAATATGGAATAATGAATAAAGAATAAAATGACAGATCATACTAACAGTCCTAACAAACTATACAATCACGTAATGTTGGTGCTCTGTATTATATCAGGTGGATCCGTATGCATGGGAAGTAACTGTAGGCTTGATACCCCCCCGCAAGATGGAGAGTAAATATTGATAACTCCCATCTTGGATAGTAACTTGTTGAATGTAGGTGAATGAAGTGGTGTCGTGAGGAGGTCTGCTAGTTGATGGGCAGATGAGATATGTGCAGGGGATATTTGCCCAGCTGAGATTTTGTCGCGAACAAGGTGGCAGTCGAGTTTGATGTATTTTGTCCGTTCGTGAAATATCGGGTTTGCTGCAATATGTAGGGCGGCCTGATTGTCGCAGTATAAGGTGGCTGGCTCTGGAATGAGAATGCATAAATCTTGTAGTAAGTAACGGAGCCATGTGAGTTTGCAGGAGGCTGCTGCCATTGCTCGATATTTGGATTCTGCAGACGACTGGGAGATGGTGCTCTGTTTTTTCGATTTCCAAGAGATTAAAGAGTGGCCGAGGAACATGCAAAACCTGGTTGTTGAGCGACGTGTATCTAGGCAGTTGCCCCAGTTTGCATCACAATATGCAACAAGTTCTAGTTTAGATGATGCAGGAAAATAGAGACCTTGGCCAGGAGTGGCCTTGATGTAACGAAGAACCTTCAAGAGAGCATTATAATAAGGAATCCGTGGCAAGGCCATGAATTGACTGAGCAAGTTCACACTGTAATTAAGGTCGGGTCTTGTGTTTGTGAGGTAGATGAGCTTCCCGATTAGGCGTCGGTACATGGCTGGGTCATGAAATGGCTTACCATCATTTTTTGATAATTTTAGATTGGGTTCCATAGGTAGTGGAGAAGGTTTGGCTGCAAGTAGCCCAGTTTCAGCGAGGATGTCGAGGGCATACTTGCGCTGGCAGAGTTGAATACCAGCTTTGGAGCGAGCCACTTCCATGCCAAGAAAATACTTGAGGGATCCGAGTGTTTTGATCTTGAATTTGGTTGCCAAAAAAGCTTTTACAGCATCACTGGAGGCAGCAGTAGAGCTTAGTAGAATAATGTCATCTACGTATATGAGAGGTGCGACAAAGGAATCAGGTGTGACCTTTGTGAATAATGATAAAGGGTTAGAATTGCATAATTAAGTGGTTTAAATGAGTGATTTATTTTATCAAATAAGGATTGAACACTTAATTATGCATCAAATTCTAATATTGAATGTCAAATTAATTGATGCCAATATTTTTGCACATCAAAGTCTCATATTTGCCCTTGAAATACTTAAATTATGATACCAATTTATTTATATATTGTAGGGCATTTATGGAAGGAAAATAAGAGAGAAGAAGAGAACATTTACGGAAAGAAATGGTGGGAAAGAAAGTTGCGTGATTGAAGGAGAGCAATTTCAGCTGGAATTTGAGCAAGCCGTGTAGCTGGTTTATTGTAAAGTATTAATTTGATTAGATTGGCTGTGTGAGGCAGCTGTATGTGCATATATATATATATTGCTTTTGGACGACAGATTAAAGGGGCTGGAAGATTAAATGGACTGGTTGGTTGTTAGCTGAATGTGCCGAGAAGATTGAAAAGTAGAAGTGAACGTGGACCCCTCATTAAAGAAAAGAAGTGAGATTGGTTGATGGTAGATGCAGATTGAAGGAGTAAAAGGTGGATTCGGCTTGGACTGGATAGCTGGACGCAGCAGGAGAATTTGAGGGGGCCACGGGTTGAATTCTCAGAGCAAAGAGCTGGTGATGATTACGTGGGATATAGAGGGTTGATGGTAGATGCAGATTGAAGGAGTAAAAGGTGGATTCGGCTTGGACTGGATAGCTGGACGCAGCAGGAGAATTTGAGGGGGCCACGGGTTGAATTCTCAGAGCAAAGAGCTGGTGATGATTACGTGGGATATAGAGAGGTCGGTTTGGGAGTTGTTGTTAGCTGAACATTAAAGAAACCGGTTGTTGTTGGGAGTTGTTGTTAGCTGAACATTAAAGAAACCGGTTGTTGTTGGGAGTTGTTGTTAGCTCATTAAATCATTAAAGAAAAAAAGCAGCCATCGGTGCATGATTAGATCAGATTGGATTTATTCCTTATGTGAGAGAAGCAGCCGGTGGATTAATTTGATTGGAGTTAGGATGAGTGAAAGTGCCGTATGTGAAAAGAGAAGGAGGAGTAGTGCAGCTGATTTTCTTAACTTTTATTCTTCACTTTCGGTTTGGCAGCAAGAGGTGGAGAAATTGAATTTTTCTTCTCTCTTTTTGATTCGGCTAGCAGCAGATTCTCAAGGATTTCTTTTGGCCTTACATTCGAGCAGCAAATTGAGTAGAGATTGGTGTGTGAAGAAAGTGAGGTGCCATGATTAAAGGGAGTATAAAGTAATGGATGAAGGAGAGGGGAACATGGAACCGGAATTAAGGAAATTGATTGATTCTTCAAGAGGCAAGTGGGGTTGTTCGGCTGTTGCATTTTCTGCTATAAATAGAGGTTGGTTGAAGAGAGGCAGGAGGGGACATAGAGGGAGAAGGGGGAGAAGAGATAGGAAAGGGTGAAAGGGATAGGTGGAGAGTTGAGAGAGTGGAAGAAAGGGACATGTGAAGTGGTTGGAGTTGTATTCCTTTTCGATTATTCATGTTTTTCTTTTGGCATTGGGCTGCAACTTAGTTTCAATTTCTGTTTTATGCATTTTAATTACGTTGTGAACTTTATCCTTTCAATATTGACTAGATTCTAAATTTTGTTGTTTCTAAATTGTTGCCTAGTATTTCTTGTATTTCATTTTAGTTTTCTAATGAATAATATTTATATGATTCCTATAGTATTTGTGATAAATATGTTTGGCTAAATTTCAATACTAAGGTTAGAGGTGAAGTTTAATGATTTACATATTGTTTCCGAATCGACGTAAAATCTATTTTGCGAGCTTGATTGATTGAAAGATTTTTATTTGAAAAATTTGATTATGTATATACTCGTCTTGATTCATTGTGATTTCCGAATACAGTGAATGCTTGAGGAATCCCTGTGATATTCAAATAGATTTGTAAATGTTTTAATCGTCAATCATTCACGCTCAATCATAAGCGTCTGTTTTTCTCGATCTTAAATGCTAAATCTACCAATTAAACGGAATCGTTATTCTAGTTTAATTGAAGTAAATCAATCGGAAACAATATTATAAATTATTAAACGGATCCTCGAAACCTTAGTCTTTTTCCATCTGTTTTATCATTTCAGTTTGATTCATTTTATCAATCTTCATTTGATTGCACGTTTATTTTAGTAATTTCGTTTCATTGTCTGAATTTATTTTCTTTATCACAAAAGTCAATCCCTGTGGATTCGATCCTGTAAGATACTACAACGCCTGTACACTTGCAGGTAAAACTGCACTAGATTTTTGATTCATTAATTTGAGTCAAAGTTTAGTCGCAACCAAATAAGCTATAGTCTGCATGGGACTGTTTGAAGCCAAACTCGGCCAATGAGGAGGACAGCTTGTTGTTCCACTGGCGTGAGGCTTGGCGGAGACCATATATGCTTTTGTGCAAGCGGCATACCTTGTTGGATTTGGCAGCTGAATGACCAAGGGGTGGTGTCATATATAATTCTTCATCTAATTCGCCATATAGAAAGGCATTGTTGACGTCTAATTGCTGGAGATCCCAGCCTTTGATTGCAGCGACGGCAAGAAGGCAGCGAATAGACACCAATTTGGCAACCGGAGAAAACGTGTCATGGAAATCAATTCCTTCACGTTGAGTGAATCCCTTCGCAACCAGGCGGGCTTTTGCACATTCAACAGATCCGTCGGGATTGAATTTATATTTATAAACCCACTTGCATGCTATCGATTTCTTGTTAGAAGGTGGATCAACAATGGACCAAGTTTGATTGAGCTCAAGTGCTGTCAGTTCTTGCTGCATTGCTGCACGCCATGTGGGGTCTTTGGCTGCTTGAGTGTATGAGCTAGGTTCGATGTAGGTAGATATGGAGGTGGTGAATGCTTTGAAGGACGGTGAGAGGAAATCATAATCGAGAACAGAGGATAGAGGGAATTTTACCTTGGAATGTGGGAGAGTACTTCCAGTGCCGTTCTGCTTGGATGCTGATGGAATGGAGTTGAGTGAAATGGCTTGATTGCAATGGAAGTCTACAAGATATGATGGAGTTTTATGTGTTCGAGAGGAGCATCTTGGAATATTGGTAATGGTGGGATGGTCAGGTTGAGGTGGATGATTGGTGGGAGTTGTGTTGGTGATATTATCAGGTGGAAATGGAGAAGAATTAGTTGGCGAGGGTGTGGGTGAGGTGTTGGGAAAAGAATGAGGTTCCATGGGAAGGGATGGATAAGCAGGGACGTTGGTGTATGAAAGAATAATGGCAGGTGTTGAAGGAGAGTCCGATTGTGATGAAGAGAGTGATTGTTTTAAAGGAAAAATATTTTCGTGGAACACAACGTCACAGGATAAAAAAATTTGTTTGGTTTGAAGGTCAAGTAGTTTGTAGCCTTTGACCCCATAAGGATAGCCAAGAAAAAGGCATTGCCGGGCTCGTGGGTCAAATTTGGTACGTGCATGGGAGAGGGTTAAGGCATAACATAGGCAGCCGAAAACTTTGAAGTGTGAGTAGGATGGTTTAGCGTTAAAAAGGAGTTCGAAAGGTGTTTTGTAATTAAGTATGGGGGTGGTGATAAAATCTATCCAGTAATGCATGGGGAGGCCGGACTGGAATTTTAAGGCACGAGCAATGTTGAGGATGTGTTGGTGCTTACGTTCAGCTAATGCGTTTTGTTGTGGCGTGGCTACACAAGTGAGTTGATGTTGGGTACCTTTGGATTGATAAAAAGAGGGCATGTTAAATTCACTTCAGTTATCCGATCGGATTATTTTTATTTGGGTATCAAACTGGGTGGCAACAAGGGAGAAAAAATTATGAATGGATTGCCGAGCTTCTGATTTTGAGGTAAGCATGTAAACCTAGGTGCATCTAGTGAACTGATCGACTATGGTAAGGAAATATTTTGCTCCATTGTATGCTTGAGTTTGGTTTGGACCCCAGATATCGACCGATATTAATTCGAATGGTTTGTTAGCTTTTATTTCAGACTGTGGGAATGGTAATCTATGTAGTTTAGCCATGGGACAAATTTCACAAGGTGTATGAGAGGAAGTGGCAATTTTGGAACGATCTGTGAGAATGTCATTTAAAATGTATTTGGTCAAGGAGCTATGCCCAAGATGATAATGCCACAGTGTGAAGTCATCAAACTTAGAAGCAGTGGAAATGTTTACAACGCAATGGGGAAATGCAGAAAAAGAAGAAGATAAGGCCGTCGAAGATGGTGTTGAGAGTTGGAGTTGATACAAGCCATTAAACACCTTCCCCATTCCAATCGTCTTCCAAGATGAAAGGTCCTGGATGTAACATGAGTGTGAAAAGAAAATTAGACAACATTGAGAATGGGATGCTAATGATTTTGCCGAAATTAAATTGAATGAGAAAGCCGGGACACACAAAACATTTTTGAGAATTAGAGATGCACTAAGTCGAACGTCACCAATGTGAGTGGCTTGTGTGGTGGATCCATTGGGAAGGCGAACTGTGTGTGAAACAAGAATGACATTGTGAGAAAAAAAAATTCAGGCTACAGATCATATGATCTGTAGCTCCAGTGTCTATTATCCAAGAACTGGTGGTGGGCGCAACAATGTGTAGTGAGTGAGTATTATTGCAATAGATGTTACCAAACGCAGGGGAATTTGAGGCATTGGCAATGTTGGCTGCAGGGACATTGGGAGGTGGTTGGGTGTGGTGAAGCAATGCAAGCAAGTGGCTGTACTGCTCCTGGGTAATAGACGATCCATTGTTGATTTGCTCCTGTTCAAGAGTAGACAGATTAGCATAAGATTTAGATTTAGAATGATTCTTATGGCCTGGAGGAAAGCCATTTAGTTTGTAACATTTTTCCTTTGTATATCCTGGAATGTGGCAGTGAGAACAAACGGGAAGGTTTGGGTTGGCTTTGAAGCAACGTTCCAGAGAATGTCCAGGAATATTACAATGAGAGCAAAATAGGCGATTCTTGCGAGATGTCAAAACAGGAGGATTATCGGGACCTCCAATTGGAGCTGATGGGGTATTAAGTTGCCGTCGTCGTTCTTCCTGTTGAACCAGGGAGAGAACTCTGTTGAGGGCAGGAAGTGGGTCTTGAAGTAATATTTGAGCTTGGATGGAATCAAATGAGTCATGAAGGTCTGAGAGGAATTGCATGACTTTGTGGCGATGCGAGTATTCCATCAGCGTCTTGACGGAACCACAGGTACATGTGGGCATCGGCTCATAAATTTCCAACTCATCCCAAAAACACTTGAGTTTGTTGTAATATTGTGTAACAGAGGTGTCATCCTACATGAGAGAAGAAATCGACTTGGATAGTTGGAAAATTCGTGGAGCATTCTGGATGGAGAACCTCTCACGTAGATCATTCCAGACATTCGTAGCCGTATCGGCATGAGCAATGCTTGAGCGATGTTCTGAGGCAACTGAGTGCTGGATCCATGCAATGATCATATCGTTGCATCGCTCCCAAGATGTATAGAGAGGGTCGGATGGATTGGTAGGCTTGATGATCGAACCATCGATGAAGCCTAATTTGTTTTTGATGTTGAGAGCGCGCCTCATGGTCCTAGCCCAGGTTACATAATTTTCTGTGTTGAGTAGATCAGGAACAAGGGGAGATGAAGCTCCTTCTCTAGGTTGGATGAAATAAGGACTGGCTAGGTGGTGGGGGTTGAGGGTGGGGTCATTTGATAGAGTGAAATCTGTGTTTGGCATGGTTGATTCTGTGTTGGGGACGGTTTCGGATTCTGTATCAGAGATCATGCTCGTGATACCATATTAACATTGACTTAATGAAGAAGACGAACCAGAGGCGAGGATGAATGATTGAATTGTATTCACTCTGAATATTCTTACATGCACAACGTGTGCTGCTATATATATACGACAAATATGGAATAATGAATAAAGAATAAAATGACAGATCATACTAACAGTCCTAACAAACTATACAATCACGTAATGCTGGTGCTCTGTATTATATCAGGTGGATCCGTATGCATGGGAAGTAACTGTAGGCTTGATAGATATTTTCAGGAAAAGTGAAGGCAAAAATGTTTGGATTTAGTGATGCAAAAGTCAGAATTGACTTTTTGGCCAGTGAAGTTTGATGTGAATTTGTAAGATCAGAAACAAGAACTGGGATTCTTGATCCTAGGCTAAGATTTGTAGCCAGGAAAAGAATCATAGTTGTTAAAATAGTGTTAGAGGAGGAGGCTGAGGATGTATAGAGAAAGTAGTCGTAGATGTCAGATGAAGAGTTTAACCCTTGAAACATGAAACCTATTATGCTTCTGGGTGTGCTTGTTGGCCATTTGAATCGGAAACTCAATGATAGAAAGGCTATTCTCTCCTATAGGGAACCCAAATTATATGACCCAAAAGTCCCATTACCAAAAAAACATATTCATAAAAAGGAATAAAAAAGAACAATATTGATTAACTACAAAGATGCAAGTTTCAGCCAAAATAAGGGTTTTAACATTTGTGGTAATCTATACCTTGCAAATATCGCAAAGAGGGATTCATTTGGAAGAATGGTGGAGAAGAGAGGAGCCCCTGCGGAGAGAAAGAGTGACTAACGGAAACAACATTGGTGTTTTTCGGCACATACAAAACTTATGAGACCGTACATTGATGTGTTTATTTCTAATTGGAGGGTGTAAATTCCAGCTTTACACCCATCCAATATTTAGCTTTTCTCTTATATTAATTAGTAATTTAGCATATTATTATAAAAAAAAATAATAATTTAGCATATAATACAAAATTATTTTATATATAATTTAATACAAAATTATTTTATATATAATTATAAATTATATATAAAAATTATCTATAATATAAAAAATATTTTATATAATATAAAAAATTAAAATATATATAAACTAATCCGGTGCGTTGTTAGAAAAAGAAAAATCAGAACCGGACCGATTTAGAATGATTTTGAAAAAAATGAAACCAGTGTCAGATCATCGGTTATATCGGTCCTGTTTGCCAGTTCGCCCGATTTTTTTCACCTTTAGTACCAATAAAGGGAAGAATTGAATGAATTTGACATTTGAGATGGCCGGCCACAAGACAGGATTTCTTCACATGATTACTTGGTTTTTTTCTATAATTGCATTATCAGCCATGGATACTTCCATATTCTATTTTAATCTTGTCAAACTCCTTGCTTCGTGGACGACTTTAGGGTCGTAGAATTCCTGTGTCGATTCTCAATAGCATTTACCAGTTCTTTATAGAAAAAGCTGTGCGATTGCTGCCCATTTGTTTCCATGATTTGCATGGTGCAAGTATGATCCTATCCTCCCGTATATATCAAACTAATTTGGTCAAAGAAGAATAACAAATGGCAAGATGACACACGTAAACCTTGTATGACTTGCAAAGCTTCATGTCGGTATAATTTCTAGCTATGGCTATTTCTCAGAAATTTCGTGAAGATCTTAAATTAATTTATCATATGCCTTGATTGGAACGCCTTGAATGGAACACATGCGGCGCTCGCACGCACACATATAATATCAAAGATATGAGTTGGCAAATTTGTCTTCAGCACTAAATTTCAAGGCAACTTCAGATTTTCTGCATACGACAAATTAGACTATTCCAAAGACTAAGAACATGGCTTTAAAGTTAAACTACAAAGCAATTGACTATCCAGACCTCCCTTCAGTCTATAAAATGGTGCCAAGATTACTACTACATCCATATCTAATAAGATCAAGAGATCAATTAGGAAATCTCTGATAAAAAATGGTTAGAGATCTTGTTTCTCTAGACGTTGGTGCCCATGCACATGATGAATTGGGTGCTGCGTTGAAGAGCTCAAGTGGACTACTTTTGGTGGGTATGATCGTCATGTCTCTCTCAATTATATCAATGGTCATCTTTGCTTGTGGCCATCGAGGCCATGGTGGTAGAGCTGGAGGTGGAGGTGGAGGTTGTGGTGGTGGTGGAGGTTGTGGAGGTGGAGGTTGTGGTGGTGGTGGAGGTTGTGGAGGTGGAGGTTGTGGTGGTGGTGGTGGTGGAGGTTGAGGCGGGTGATAAGAAGGATGTGAGTATTTACTAATTATGTCTTCCAATGAACCCTTTGTAGCATCAAATATATGTGTGTGTATATATATATATATATATACACACATTAAAGAAGAATTAAATAACAAAAGTAAAAGAATATTATATATATATATTCGATTCTCCAGCTAGCATATATATATGCATGCAGTATTATTCCCTCTAAGCTAGTTAGCTGCATCTTCTCCTAATTTTGTTGCAGTTCATGAGCATAAAGAATAGGGGAGTTATTGATGCAGCGATCTGCCCCGGTTTGTTTTCTACTTCAACGTTACTGTTCTATATGATTCAAAGTATACAGCCGTTGAGTTTAATATTATTGATCCTAAATACGAAGAGAAGACAATATATTACGCATGCCATCGTTGCTTATATTTGGAGAAAAGCGAAAGCATATGTCAAGGCTCTGATTAATTAGATAGCAAAAGAAAACTGGTACTTGGACAAAAACCTAATTCTAAATCCCTAATTTCCTCCCAAGTTGCTTCCTCTTTGGCCAGACTGTGCCATTTCACAAGGATTAATTTTTACGCTTATTTGCATCTTATCAATGTATATTGTATTTAGACAACTAGTAATTATACAGTTAATAGAATATGTGATAATGTAGCAACGCGGGGTTGACTCGCAAAGACTCAGAAGTCTTCTTTTTCAATAAATATCATCTCCAAGTGTTTGATCACTTGAACAGTTCAAGACAGAAAAATATAGATACTGCATTAAATGCTCATCTGGAGTCGATACCTACTGTTTCAAAATTTTACGTGAGCAGGATTTAAGTGCTGTAGAGCTTACATGATGTATCTATTTCTTAATTTTCAGAATAGGACCATCTGATATAGTTAGGCAATTGAAGATGATGCCAAGTGACTGAAGGGACTGTAAAAGAAATTTTTGGCTTCTAAAATCTTCTAAACTTTCTTAGTAAAACACGTGCAAGCCTGCAGGATAAGCCTGCCTGCAGATAAATTACAAGCAACCATACAAAGAGAAAGGGCGCCTAAGAATATAGCAACATAAAGGAAATATATTGTGCTCAGACAAAATGCTAAGAGGAACTGCGAAAGACGAAAAGCTGATGCAGAGAAAGGTTTTTAGCAGTATTAGCAGACGAGAGTCGCTGCAAGTTCACCAAGGCAGGCACCTACCACTACTACACTGATAGATATATGACATACCTTTCAATTCCGTAAGAAAATACAACGTCGTCTCGATCGGTTATCAGTTGAACTTATGTAACTACCATTTCTCACACTGCATCACCTAATGAAACCATAAAGAAATCGTTTATACATATTATTGTACCAGAAAAGTTTGCCTCCTGTAGCACACTAAATAGACAAGGAAAACAGAGAAGAGTAGAGCGCACTCTAGGTGCTTGACACAAGGCACAAATAAACTTTTGATCCTTTCCCGTCTATTTTTCTTGATTTCTACAGTGACATTATAGCACGTATATATACACATTTCAGTGAGACTATGAATAATTACAATGATCAATCCTATGGCTGTTATGGACTCAGTTAGTTACACAAGAATTTTCTGGAATCTTGACAGGTGTAATGCTATGAGTAGTGCTTGGAGAAGATTCGTTTGGAGGCCTAGAGGCTGGTGGTGCGCCTTGCTGCTGCTGGTGTGAGGACAATGTTGTCTCAATAGCCCCCCTAGTCAAGCTGCACCGAAGAGATGGTGAGACTTGATCGAAGAAAATTGAACCGGGTAGTGGAAAGTGGCTTGGTGAAGATGTCGGCTATTTGATCCTTGCATGAAACAAAGGAAACTTTGAGAGATTTGGTAGCCACACGTTCACGTACCAAGTGGTAATCAAGTTCCACACGCTTGGTGCGTGAGTGTAAGATCGGATTTGAGGACAAATAAGTTGCACCAATATTATCACACCAAAGTGTTGGACGATTTGGTAGTGAAATACCAAGTTCTCCAAGTAGTGATTGTAACCAAATTAATTCACATACAATGTTGGTGACTGACTTGTACTCTGCTTCGGTTGATGAGTTGGCAATCGTGGGTTGTTTCTTGGATCCCCACGAGATAAGGTGTGAGTCAAGGTACACGCAAAATCCACCAGTGGATTTGCGATCATCAGGACAACCGGTCCAATCAGCATTAGAAACGGCACACAAGGAAGTTTGAGAAGAAGCAAAAAAATGAAGTCCAAAATAGAATAACGCAAGATGCATTTAACGGCTTGCCATTGAGGTACCCAAGGGTGATGCATAAACTGGCAAACCTTGTTAACCGCAAAAGATATGTTTGGTCGTGTAAATGAAAGATACTGCAAGCTGCCCACAGTACTTCGGTAAAGTTGTAGATCTTCAAAAGAGAGTCCATCCAAAATTGAGAGTTTTGTGGACAAGGACATGGGTGTTGAAACTGGTTTAGAATTATGCATGTTGGTGCATTTCAACAGATACAATATGTATTTAGACTGAGACATAAACAGACCAGTGGAGGTTCGACCAATTTCAATTCCTAAAAAATAATATAATGAGCGAGGTCTTTAATTGGAAAAGAAGAATTGAGAGCACTAACAAATTCAGAAATAAGGACAATACTGGACTTAGTGACGATGATATCGTCAACATAGATCAATGCATATAGTGAAACTGCAAACATATTGAAAATAAAGAGTGATGAATCTGATTTTAAAGCAATAAAACCAAGAGATAATAGTTTAGTGCTTAATTTAGAGAACTAGGCCCAAGGGGCTTGTTCGAGTCTATAAAGGGACTTACGCAACTTACACACATAGGAAGGATGATCTGGATTTGCAAACCCTGGTGGCTGAAGCATGTAGACATCCTTCTCCAGGTCACCATGAAGGAAGGTGCTCTGGATGTCCAACTGATGAAGGGGCTAGCCAGAGGAAACAACAATGGAGATTAGAGTTCGGACTGTTATGGGTTTTATCACACGGCTATAAGTTTTGGTAAAGTCGACTCTTGCTTGTTGGTGAAATACTTTGGCAACCAAACGTGCCTTACGACGTTCAAGAGAACCTTTAGCCCGCTATTTGGTTTTAAGAACCCATTTGGATTCGAGGACATTAAGTTGAGAGGAATAGGGTATCAGGTCCCAAGTGTGATTATGGAGAAGGGCTTTGAATTCAGAGGCCATTGCAGCTCTCCATTCAGGGTATTTAGAGGCTTCCGTGAAGGTGGTGGGTTCCTCTGGTATGGAAATCGATTTCGAGATGGTGAGATTCAGTGAGGTGGTCGTGGGTTTTGGGGGTGGTTATGGAGATGTGCCATCCGAATGGAGTAGAGGTTTATGTATGTGAAGTTTGGATCGGGTGGTCATAGGATGAACAGAGGGTGGGTGAGGAGGCAGAGTGCTTGGCGGCTTAGTGATTTCGTGAGGTGTAGAGGAGTTATCAGGTGGGGGAAACAACCTAGAGATGTTTGGGGTTGCTGTCAGGTTAGGTAAGGGACTCATGTGTGGCTGAGGTGTATTTGTGTGGGGCTGGGCCGATATGGATGGAGAGTGGTCAGGCCCAAACGATGAAGGATGGGCAAAAAGGCCAATGTTTGGGCTAGAGGGTTTAGGGTTGGTGGGTTCTGGACGTTGAGAATGGGGAATGGGTAAGGGAAAAAAAGCAGGTGGCCTATTAGCTAGAGGAGAAACAGATTCGGCATGTGAAACCGTGGAGAATGGAAATGTTTTTTTTTTTTTTTTGAAATAGACTTCATTCCATTCAATAAAACTGAAGTTACAACTGTGACTAATCAATACTGAAAAATTCCAGATTACTAGCCAAACTACTCAACTGTGAGGGGCTCCCCCGCCCATAAATTTCTTTATGGCGGACATTGTCTTAACTTCTACACATTCTCTATTGACAACAGTCAATAGAGAATGCGCTCTGTTAAAAAACAGAACTGAAACGACTTCTCTTTCGAAAAAGAGAAGTACTAACACGCTCCACCCGCCCAAGGAGGAGGAGTACAAACACCCATCTTCTTCCAACGGAGGAGTGAGACAGCCACCCACCTTCCTCCAAAGGAGGAGTGGGACTCGACTGCTATGGACCTCAAGTCCAATAGCCTATTTCCTATTATTTATAAAATAAAACAAACAAAATGCATAAAAGCAAAATACATGATCCAGTCTAAAACAAAACCATAAGGCCCAGTCTTAACACATGGCCCATTACACCACAAAGCCCACAGACCAATTCTGTTTGCAAAGGGAGCTAGAGTTTCATCATATACTTGTGCTGCCGCTGACTCCCTTCCTCAACGGATTCACCAGCGCACGGGCACCGGCAGCCACAAGCGGTTCACTGGAGTTGCACTTCGGCAAGATCAGTGGCTTCTGCACCTCCACGAGACATCACGTGATTCTTGTGGAAATGTTGATTCTTGAAATTGGACATCACGTGAGATGTATGTTCGTCCAGTTGGAATATGAAGGCACAAGTAACCTTTGTGGTCCAGGTTATATCCCATGAAGATGCAAGGTTTAGAACGATAATCCATTTTATGACGATTAAATGGACGCAAGTTGGGCCAACATAAACAACCAAATATGCGAAGAAATTTATAATCCGGGGGATGTTTGAAAAGAGATTCAAATGGGGATTTGTTGTGAATTATGGGTGTTGGCATTCAATTTATGACAAAAACGGAAGTGGAAAATGCCTCGGCCCAATACTTGTGGGGAACAAAAGCATGCGCTAAAAGGGAAAGCCTGCTTTCCACTATATGTCTATGTTGTCTCTCAATAGTGCCATTTTGGGCATGAAAGTAAGGGCAAGTTATGCAGTGATTGATGCCCATGGATTGAAAAATTTGGTGGAGGGGTCGAAATTCCCTCCCTAATCGGTTTGGACGGACAAGATTTTGGAAGAGAAGAAATTATGAACATAGTTGATAAAAGCTAAAAAAATAGTAGGCACATTGGATTTAGAAGATAAAGGAAACAACTATATGTATTTAGTGCAATCATCAACTATAGATAAATAGAAACAACATCCATTTGAGGAGGGCACAGGTGCCGGTCCCCATACATCCAAAAATAAAAGAGCAAATGGTGTGTTTGAATGAGAAAGGAAAGGGGGATGAGGTAAGGAGTGAGACTTGGCTTGAGGACAAGCTTGGCATGGGGATAATCGGCCACTATGTGTGACATGTAAGTGAAATTTATTTAATGTGAAAGCTGTGGTTTGGTTGTTGGGGTGGCCAAGACGAGAGTGCCACACGGTAGGGGAAGTTCTTTCACCAATTAAGGCATGGGTGGAAGGGGAGGAAGTTGAAGGTGGCATGGCGGAAACATCATTTGGAAGAATGTAGAGCCTGTCCTTAACGCTGCCCTGAATGAGAGTTGCCTGGGTATACAAATCCTTCACAAAGAAAAAATTAGAGTGAAATTCAAAATATACAGCATTATCAATACAAAATTGATGAACGGAAAGTAAGTTGAGTGTAATAAAAAGGGACATGCAAAAGTTTAGAAAGCAAAAAATTGCCAGTAGAAGTTTAAAGATGAGCTGAACCAATATTTTGAATTGGAAGGTTGGTGCCATCGCCGATGCTAACTTGGTCGGGGCCATGATAGGTAGTAGCATCCAAGTACAGATTGCCAAAGTCAGTAGTGAAGTGGTTTGTTGTAGCGGAATCAGGGAACCAAGCACTGTTGTTGGTCGATGTAGAAGGCACGGAAGTATAATTTGCCGAAAGTGAAGTTAGTGGTGGAGGAGACTGGTATGCATGACCAAATTGATGGTAGCAGTTGGTGACTACATGTCCAGGCTTTTGACAAAGTTGACACAGAGGTGTGTGTTGCATGCGGTTAAAGAACTGAGGAGGTGTTCCCCTGGAAGTCCCACAACTGTGTCGTCCTCGATTGTGAGAGAACCCCCTTCCTTGGTTTGAGTTTGTTCCTTGAGGTTACTGCCGAGGGGTAGTGTTAGCAGCAAGCTGAGTGCCTGATAGGAGAGTATTAGTTTGATGTTGCAAATGGGATTCATGGTTTAAAAGATAACTAAAGACTTGAGGAGAGGTGAGAGGATTTGGGCGTGTGGTAATAGAGGTGACTAAGGACTCATAGTCATTACCGAGGCTAGTAAGGAGGTAAATAATGAACTCTGAATGTGAGAGAGGTGACCAGCAGCTCCAGGAGTAAAGGCAAGGGATGTGGCCTTGTGATAATATTCCTTAACAGAGTCTGAGCCCTTCTTTAATGGAGCGAGCTGGAACTGCATCTGCATTATGTGTGTAGAGCTTTGAGCTGAGCATAAAGTCTCAAGCATAAGCCAGACGTCGCGAGAGGAAGTGTAGGTGAGAACTTGAGCTAGGACATTATCGGACAGAGGGGCATTAATGGCGGTGATGATTCATTGGTCTTGCAACACCCAGTTGGAGTTTTTTCGGTTTGGCGCACCTTTGAGAGTTGGGGATGGTGGTGGGATGGAGCCATCTACATAACCAAGAAGACGATGACCCTTGAGGAAAGGCAAGATTTGGGCCTTCCACAAGAGGTAATTATCAATGGTGAGTTTAATAGTGATAAAATGTGTGGAAGAGTTGATGATGGTGGGATTAACAAAGGGTGGGGGGATAAACGATGGAGGATTCTGGGGTGGTCATTTGAGTTTAATACTTGGTAGAAGTAAATTAGAGAAGGGAAAAGAAAAAGAAATAACAAAGAGGAAGAAGGATGTTAGTCAAGGTGGCTCTGAATACCATAAACAGACAAGGAAAAGAGAGACGAGTAGAGCGCACTCTAGGTGCTTGACACAAGGCACAAATGGAAATAAACTTTTGATCCTTTCTCGTGTATTCTTCCTGATTTCTACATTAACATTATAGCACATATATATACACATTTCAGTTAGACTAGGAATAATTACCATGATCAATCCTACGGCTGTTATGGACTTAGTTAGTTACATAAGAATTTTCTGGAATCTTGACAGGTGTACTACTATGAGTAGTGCTTGGAAAAGATTTGTCTAGAGGCCTAGAGGTTGGTGGTGCGCCTTGCTGCTGCTGGTGTGAGGACCGTGTTGTCTCAATACACACCATTTAAGAAACTATGTATGCACCGTCTCTGCATCAGTTTAGAAGAATGGTATGGCCTACGGAATGGATGTCCGAGCTAATTGAAGGGTAATTCTCTAATGTCTAATTAATTTCTCTCTTTTCCAAGATCAATGACATACTAGCGTGCCTACGTTAAATCTGTACATTAAAAAAAAAAAATACATCTTAAAGAAATAAAGAGATCTATATGATCTTTTACCTCCAGCATTTGGATTTGAGAACTGTAAAAAACCTACAAAAGAGAGTAGAGATTCCGCTTTTAAAACGGTACCCTCTTTGTAGAGCTTGGGTTGTGACCAAGAAATTGGTCTCAAAACCTTTTTTTTTTTTCCTTTTTTCACCACTTTTGCACTGTGGTTGTTGTATTGGGGTATTTGTTCGGGAACCCCACCCCGTAACATATATCATCTTTTATTTTAATGAAGTTTGTTTGGTAAGACAAAAAAAAAAAAAAAAAAGTAGAGAATTTTTTGTAGAGAATGGACTTCTAGTCTTTTGCCTTGGAACTTTATGGGTGAGTCTAATGGAAAATACAAACCCTTTTATATAAGCAAGACTAGGGACCTTTTTTTTTAATGATATAGAAGAGCCGCAGGCCACATGTCCAATAGTAACCCTGTCCCAATTTTATTAATAGCCTCACTTATGGCGAAGGAATACTGTGGTAACAAAACCGACACTAGGCATTTAAAGATAAGGCACTAAAACCATCCCTTGTAACCAATCAAAATAAAAAAACAACCAAAACAACCAAGAAAAAAAAAAAAAAACTATAATCTAACATGAGTTAGACCAACCTTATCCAATCTAAGAATACCACTCAAATTGTAAGGCAAAGTACCAAAATCAACAAATGTATTATTATGACCTTCCTCTCCCCTTTGAGCGAGGAAATCGGCTGCATTATTCTCTTCCCGAAATTGATGTTGAATTGTGAAATGCACATCCTCTAATGAGACTAAAAGTTCCTCCCAATAATCCCATAAGTACCGAGTTGTGCACTTGCGACAAGCTAGCCTAGAAACCACCAAACTAGAATCACTCTCAATAACAATCTGATTGAAACCCAACTCTTTACATAAAGAAATACCATGAATTAGCGCCCTTAATTTAGCCTCAATTGTTCATACCCTGCCCAGAAAAAGAAGAGAAAGCCCCTTTCCAATTACCATGATGGTTGCGAATGATGCCACCTCCACCACACCTCCCCGAGTTGCCACGACAACTCCCATCTACATTCAGCTTAACCCATCCGATATCCAGATTTCCCCAATAAACAAGTCTTCGTCTAGGCCGAACACGGTCAACATAAGGAATTTGAAGAGCCCGAAGTATACTCTCATCTCTATACGAAAAAGGCCAATGTTTCACAATAAGAGATGAAATCTTTTGTAACCATATTTTTACTGCCATCCAAACCTCGAACGCCAATTCATGTTTATTTTCCATCTGCGCCTTACATCTTCGCATCTGAAGATGCCATGTGATAATAGATGAAATAATTCCAACCAAAATTCCCCTATGGCTCGATTTCTTTGCCAAGATGAACCATTGCAGAACAGTCGTCCACCAAGACATCCCAACCACATAATTCATCCCCAGATCCGTGACAGCCATATTCCAAACTGCTGCCGCTATACTACCCATACGTAATACATGGTTTAAATCCTCAGAGTGGCCTTGAATGCAGCAATTGCATTGAGAAACTAGAGGTATTCCAAGTGCTTGTACCGGAGAGTCCACAAGCAACCCATTAAAGTGAGCTTTCCACATATAGACGAAAACTTTCTTTGGAAGGAAGTGGTGCCAAATCCAGTCCATACCTATTTGCTCAATACCCTTTATACGGATGACTTCCCACGCTGAGGCCGATGTAAACACTCCAAATCCTTCTAGTTTCCATATGGTAATATCGTATCCAGTCTTCCTAGCCACAATTTCCGATTAGCTGAAAATTCTCATCCCATGCTCCATCTACCTGGACGTCCTTAATTCTTAATTCTGCATGTGCAACGTCCCGATTGGAAGCGAGAGGACCACTTGCCAACCAGTGATCAAACCAGAATGAAACATTGCCCTCCCTCACTTTCACTATGACATTATCTGCTACCTTAGGAATAACCTTCACAATAGACTTCCAGAAACGAAAAGTTGTCCGTCTAGCCTCAGCCATTAAAATGTGACCTTGTTTTAAATATTTTGCTCAAAAAAACTGGGTCCAAAGGTTATCCACCGTTAGTAATCTCCACAAAAATTTCATGTGGAGTGACCTCTACACTTCATGAAAATTCCTCAAACCAATACCCCCTTCCTTATAAGGTTTACAAAGACGATCCCATGCACACCATTTCATTCTTGGCTTGCCAATTCAAATCACCCCAGAAAAATGTTTAGAGCAATGAGTTTACTTTAGAAACCACCTTGAGTGGCACATGTAACACCGACAGAAGGTGCATGGCCATACATGACATAACATGTTTGAGGAGTTTAAGACGGTACCTTGAGATAGCAAAGTTAATTTCCAACCATCTACTTTTCTCTGTATCTTCTTAATAAGTGGCTCTAGTTCCCTTGAAGTGAGCCTACCAGAAACCAAAGGTGCTTCCAAGTAAGTGACTGGGAACTTGCCTTCCACAAGACCAAATAATCGCATGAGATTACGTCACCAAACTTCTAGAATGTATTTAGAGAAGAAAAACACCAACTTATGTTTGTTAATTAATTGCCCTGACACTTTTTCATATTCCTCCAAAGTTCGCATAAGATGCTGAACCGAACGCTTGCCACCATTCACAAACACTAAGAGATCATTTGCATAAAGTAAATAAGAGACAAGAGGAGCACCCATTGGATGTGAAAAACTTCCAATTCGACCTCTTCAAAATGTTTGCAAAGTAATCTTTATAAAACCTCCTTCATAATAATAAATAAATATGGGGAAAGCAGATCCCCCTGTTGTAGACCCGAGATGGTTGGAAAAAACCCTTGTAACTACCATTCATCATAATGAAGAACCAAGGTGACTGAATACATTCCCCCACCATATTACAAACCTGGCTAGAAACCCAAAGGAAGTTAAAACATTTAGCAAAAAATTCCAATCCATGCGGTCGTAGGCATTAGCCATATCAATCTTCACCATAATGTTGCCACCCTTGGTTTTCTTATTCATTGACTGAACTAATTCTTGCGCTAAAGTAATATTTTAAAAAATGCTACAACCTAGAATAAAAACTCCTTGTTCAAGCAAAATCAACTAAGCTAAGAAAGGTATCATTCGATGCATGATAACCTTAGAGAAAATTTTATACGCAATTGAGTAAAGGCGTATCGGACAGAACTTGTCAAAACTCTTGGAATCATCAACCTTTGGAATCAACACCAAATAAGAAGCCGTGTAACATCTAGGCAAAGTAGAACTTGAAAAAAAAATCCTTTGCTGCGTCGATGACATCGTCTTTTATTAAATCCCAACAACTCAGAAAGAAACCCGATCCATAACCATCAGACCCTGGCAAACTCTCTTTCGGGATTGATTTCAGTGCATCATAAATCTCAGCCTCAAATGGAGCCCTACCAAGAGCCACATTATTTTCCTCAAAGATCGAACACTGAATAAGTGAAGAAAGATCCACCTATTTAACATCAGAATGAGTCTTAAGAAAATTCTGGAAATAATTTAAAGCCCCATTATGGACCTGTTCAACTCCAAAATGGTGCCATTCTCAAGTTTCATGGAAGAAATGATTTTATTTTTTCTCCATTGGTTAACCACCGCATGGAAACATTTTGTATTCTGATCCCCTTCTGCAAGCCATTTCTTTTTAGCCAATTGAGAAAGTCTGGCTGCTTCCCTTTGTTCCCAGGTATCCAATTCAAGTTTAGTAACCAAAAAATCAACTTCGACTTCATGATCGTAGCTGCCTTGAAGACGACTCTCAAAAATCTACTGTCTCTCTTCTAGCTCTTTAATATTTTGCCCAACATGCCCAAAGACATGTTTATTCCATGCTCGGAGTGCTATCTTTGTTTTCTTCAGCTTTTCTGCTAAACATAAAAGACCCATAGCCTGAGTAGGTTTCTTCCAAACGTCTTCCACACATGTTTTAAAATCCGCATGAGTATTCAACATATTTTGGAAGCGAAAAGCAAGACTATGGACCACCTTACTTATTACTCCTACAACCTTTGGGCAACCCTCACTATTTTATCAATAAAAAAATAGCAAGGGTTAACCACTTTATTTATTTAAGGACAATTACCTATACTTGATAGATAAAGTGAATTATCTTAGATGAAGTGAACCACCTTATGAAAGACAAATGGTTTTCTAGGAAACCAAAAGTTTAATATTCTCCCACTTGGTTCACTTAATAGGTAAAACTGAAATGGCCAAAAGTCCTAAATTCTATCAAGGTATCCTGTACACAAACCTGTACACAAACCATGGCGGTATTGCTCTCTATAGTGGGGATTTCCCTTCCATGCGTCACAATACATACTATCCCTTAAAATACTTTATGAACAACTAATAAAAGTCATTCGTGTCCAACTTAATCACCCAATGGATAAAACAAATTCGTTACTTTATGCGCAAAATTAAAACTGAATTCAACTTTATTCTTTGTGGAATATATAGTAACATGAGAGAGATTACAATTTAGATAGGCCCATACAATCCACATGACCTTGAAGCTGTTTTACTGGTAAACCCTTGGTCATTAGATCACCTAACATCAAATCTGTACTGGTGTGCTCAATATACACCACATTATTTTTTATGCTTGCTCTTACACTTAAACACTTTATGTTGATTTGCTCACTCTTATTGTTCTTGGAGAAGAACACTGCAACAATTTTATCACAAAGAATCTTTATTGGTCTTTGAATGGAATCGACAACTTTAAGACCAAAAATAAAATTCTTCAACCACATAGCTTGTGTCGTTGCTTCATAGCACGTAATAAACTCTACCTCCGTAGTAGACGTAGCAACTATAGATTGCTTCGTACTCTTTCAGGATATAGCTCCTTGAGTAAGAAGAAAGATATATCCAGAAGTAGACTTTCCAGTATCTACACAACCAGTAAAATTTGAATCTAAATAGCCAACCACTTGAAAATTTTCTGTATGCTTGTAGGCATGTAGTCCTTGGTTCCTTGCAAATACCACATTACCTTCTTTGCAACTATCCAATATTGAAGACCTAGGTTACTTTGATAAAGACCCAATAATCCAACCACTAGACATATGTCTGGACAGGTGCAAACTTGAGCATACATCAAGCTACCCACTACAGATGCATAAGGCACACTTTTCATCAGCTCTTGTTCCAAAGCATTTTCAGGTGATCGACCTTTATGAAATTTATCATCTTTGATTATGGGAGCTAGAGGCCTTACAATCTTTCATACCGAATCTCTGTAAAACTTTTTCAATTTAGGCCTTTTGAGACAGTTTTAAGACTCTTTGTTTTTTGTCTTTGTGAATCTCTATGCCAATGACATAAGAGGCTTCACCCATATCCTTCCTTCCAAAGTTTTGTGAGAGAAATTGTTTAGGCTCATGTACTAAGCCCAAATCATTGCTTGCAAGAAGAATATCATCTATATAAAGAACTAGAAAAATGTATTTCCTCCCACTGACCTTAAGGTATGTACATTGATCAACAAGATTCTCGATATAACCGTATGAGATGAGAATCTTGTGAAACTTTAAATACCATTGATTGGTAGCCTATTTTAGTCCATAAAGAGACTTTTTCAACTTGCATACTTTCTGACTATAGTCACTGAAACCCTTAGGTTGTTTAATGTATACCACTTCATCAAGATCCGCATTAAAAAAAGCTGTCTTCGCATCCATTTGATGTAGCTCTAAATCAAAATAAGCTATTAAGGCCATGATTGTCCTCAATGAATCCTTCTTAGATACAAGAGAGAAGGTTTCATGATAATCTATGCCTTCCTTCTAAGTGAATCCTTTAGCGACAAGTCTAGCCTTTTATCATTCAACATTACCAGAAGAATCTTGTTTGGTTTTATTAACCCATTTGTAGCCAACTGTTGCCACCCCTTCTGGTAATTCGATGAGATCCCAGACTTGGTTCTTATAAATGGATTCTAGCTCATTCCTCACAGCATCCAACCAAAATGTAGATTTATCTCTACTAAGGGCTTGTGAAAAAGTAATTGGGTCTTCTGAAAGTCCAATGTCAAAATCAAACTCAATTAGGTATACAATGCAATCATTTGGAATAGCAAGCCATGTATTCTTGAGGATCTTCTTAGAGCCACTACTTCGTCATTTGGAGATGACTCAATTGGCTTAGACTGTAAATGAGGAATAACTTCAGGTTGAACCTCATTTACGAGAACATGCTGTTCTTGAATTGGTGTCACTGCATGATCTTGCGATCTATTTTTCCTTAAGATAACCATTCTTCCTCCAAAAGAAGGCAAAGTAGCATGTTCAGGTGTTTCCTCAAAAGTGATCTCTTAAGGATTCGCACTCCCACTAGGTTCAATATCCTCAAGAAACCTTGCATTTTTAGATTAAAAAATTCTAGGGCTATGAATGGGACAATAAAATCAATATCCTTTAGAGTTACTTTGATACCCAATAAAGAAACCGTTAGTTGTCCTTGGGTCTAATTTGTTTATTTTAGGATTATAAATCCTAACTTCAGTAGGACAACCCCATATGTGTATATGATTTAAGCTTGGTTGTGACCCTTTCCACAACTCAAAATGTGTTTTAGAGACAGACTTGGATGGAACCCTATTCAATAAATATACTGCAGTTTTAAAAGCTTCACTCCACAAGAAAAGTTGCATGTTAGATTTACTAATCATGCTCTTTACCATATCCATTAGCGTATGGTTCATTCCTTCTGCAATACGATTTTATTGTGGTGTGTTAGCATTGAATATTGTGCAAGAATACCTTCCTCCTGAAGGAAATTTGCAAATGGACCCTTATTTTGTCTCTATTCTGTGTACTTACCATAACATTATCTTCCTCTATCAAATCTTACGGTCTTAATTTTATTTTCACTTTGATTCTCTACTTCTATTTTTTTAGAAGGATAATGATACCTTCGAGCTTTATTGATAACCCCCACTTATGGTGGAGGAATACGTGATTACAAGTCAATACCAATAGAAACCTTATTACCAATACATTACAACAATCAATAACCCAAATAAAAACCCCAATTAAAAATAAATACATCAACTCAAGAACATCTCAAATAAGGAAAAGACAATTTGTCAGTGCGAATCAAACCTTTAAGATATTTTGGAACATGCAATAAAGATCTCCAAACAAAAGTCGAACCTTGAGCTCCCATTTTAGCCAAATAATCCACCGGCACATTTTCTTCCCAATATATATGGTTAATAACAAAATTACCACCTCTGAACAATCTCATAACCTCCTCCCAAAACTCTTCTAAATACCAAACACCACAACGCTGTTTATGAATCTAGGTTACACAAACCAATGATTCAGACTCTAAATCCACATGTTGTAGCCGAAAGCATGGCAATATTTCAAACCAATTAACAAAGCCTTCAACTCAACTAGATTGTTAGTACCAGCCCCAAGATAGCATGAAAAAGAAAGCACCATATCCCCATGTATATCCCAAATTAATCCACAGACTCCTAGACTCCCCGGATTACCAAGACTGTAGCCATTAATATTCAACTTAAATCTTCCCTGCCTTGGCTTCACCCAAAAAACTAATTTAATCCAATCCGGTTTAATCGGGATAATAGGAATATTCAAATCACTCAGCCTTTCCTCATCAGCAAATGAAAGCTTTGTAAACTTAGACAAATTGCTTTGCAGTTTCTCAAGCCAAACACAAATAGATCTCCCAATCTCTTTCGTCGATATGCATCTTCCTTCCATTCTTGCCTTACACTTGCATTGCCACAGCTTCCAAGTAATAATACAAGGAAGTAGACCCAAAATACAACCAACCTTGGACGAACTAGTAGCACGTCTAAACCAAAGCAGCACCATGTCAGACCAATGTTTATTTGGATATTACGGCATGCCCAAAATAGCAAAAAACCTCTTCCAAATAGCAGAAGCAATGTCACCTGCAGCAAGAACATGATTTAAATCCTCATATCTACCTCTCTCACAACAATCGCACTTGGAAGTAATTGGAATTCCAACTCTTCTCAATCTATCATCACCACTTCACCTGTTATGAAAAGCCTTCCACATTAATATTGAGATTTTTTTTTGGTAAAGCTTCATGCCACACCCAATAAGACCAAGGCACAACATGAGCAGTCACATGAATACACTTCCATGCGCTCTTTGTGGAGAAATAACCATCTTTATTATTGAGCCAGACTAGAATATCTTGACCAGATTTCTGTGCACCCAAGAACCGATATATTTCATCCATTTTTTGTAAACCAACAAGCCTCTCTAAAACTTCAAGATCCCAACCATTTGAGACTCTTAATTCAACCAACGTCAACCTTGGCGTACCTACAACAGGAAGAGTATTGGCAAGAGGACCTCCATCCAACCCATGATCCCACCAAAATGAAATATATTGATCTCTGACTTTCCATTTCAAAGTTTCTAAAACCACCAGAATGCAGTTCACCACCATCCTCCAAAACCGATATCCCTTTTTTGATCTATAAAGAAACATGTTTATCCCCCATCTATTTTGCACTAAAAAGCTAAGACTAGAGATCATCCCCAGTCATAACCTTCCATGCAAATTTCATATGAAAAGAAGTCTGCACCTCAACAAAATCCCGAAAATTCCCCCCTCTTCAGTCGGCTTGCACATAGCCTTCCATGCAACCGATTTCTTTTTTTCCTTTCCATCATGCTAGCCCCAAAAAAAGGAGTTAAACAGCCTATTCAGATTCTTCAATACCAACCATGGTAATTGAAGAGTAGACATAATATGAATAGACATACTAGATAAACATGCTTTAACGACACCAACTTACCACCAACCTAAAGGCATTTTAATTTCCACCCCCAAGTTTATTCCTCACCCAATTTGAAAGAGGTTCCAATTGCAAATTAGTATGTTTACCAGTGACAATAGGCTCACCAAGGTAAGCAAAAGGAAAACTCCCTTCAATGAATCCAGTAATACTAAGTAACTCCCTCTTCCGACCTGAGGAAAAATGCTTAGCAAAATAAATAGCCATTTTCTCCTTGACCCTTTGACTGGACCATGCCTCATAAGTATCAATAACCTTCATCAATTCCTTAACCGAATTCTTCCCTCCATTAGTAAAAATCACTACATCATCAACATAAAGGAGGTGAGAAACAATAGGCACACTTCTTGGATGAGAAATTTTTTTAATTTTTCCACAAACAATTCTTCTTTAATAAGAGAGAGAAAACTTCTTCCATAATGATAAAAAGATAAGCGATAGTGGATCTCCCTGCCTAAAACCTCAACTTCCCTAAAAAAAAAACCCTGAGAAGTATCATTCATCATAATTGAGTACCAAGGCAAAGCAATCCAATTTCTGATCAATCCACAAACAGAAGTAGAGAAACCAAAAGCTTCTGAAACATGCAAGAGGAACTCCCAATCCACCCTATTATAGGCCTTAGCCATAGCCAGTTTGAAAATCACATTACCGCCCATAGCCTTCTTATTAAGAGAATGAACCATTTCTTGCATAAGACTAATATTATCAAAAATACTCATTCCCAAAATAAAAGCACATTGCTCTGAAGAAATCAAAGAAGATAAGAAAGGAGCAAACCTCGCCACTAAAACCTTGGTGCAGATTTTATAAAACACAACTTAAACTAATAGGCCGAAACTTGTCAAACCCTATCGGCCGAGCCATTTTAGGAATAAGAACCACAAAAGAAGCAGTATAAAATTTGGGATGAGAAACCCCCCGAAAAAACTCCCTTATTGCTTCCCCCACCTCCAAGTGCTAAACACTACTTGTTTCACCACTTCTTCAGTGGGCAAAGAACAAAGTCTCAAATTATCTTCATCCAAAATCACATGAGACACCAAGTCTCCCAAATCTGGAAGCACCACTTGGGAAGACTTCCCGAAGAATTCCGAGAAATAGTGCACATCACCATCATGAACTTCTTAAGGGGATTTTAGTATCAATCCATTTGGAAAATTCATCTATATAATCTTAGATTGCTTCCTTTATTCAGTAACGCTTGAAAGCAGCAAGAATTCTTGTCACCTTGCCTCCACCAAGGAGCTTTTGAGCACTGAGCTAACCGTACATCTCCACTATGAAGCCAAGTATGCAGTTCCATTTTTGAAGCTAAAAGATCAAGCTCCACATCTTCTTCATACTGTACTTGCAACTTACCTTCCAACCCTTCTATATGATTTTCCAACTCCTGAATATGCACACTCGTCCAACCAAAGACCGACTTATTCGAAGCTTTCAAAACTTGTTTAAGCTTTTACAATTTCGCTGCAAGCTTTAGGAGACGATTACCAAATTCAGGTTGTTCCCATGACTCACGCATGCATCTAGTAAAATTTGAGTGGTCCACCCGCATTTGTTGAAAATGAAATGGCAAAGGACCATACGCTTCTACATTCTTCACTAGAGAAATAACTATAGTAGCATAGTCTGAAGTAGTATGAGGTAAATAACACATGAAAGAATCCGGAAATGCATCCAACCAGTTCTGATCCATTAAAGTATGGTCTAAACAGGCCCAGATACGAGACCTACTAGCATGCCCATTGCACCAAGAAAAATTCTTACCTAAAAATTTCATCTCTAGTAATCTGCAAGAATGAATCCATGAAATGAAGTCCTTCATAGCCACCATAGGATGTGGCCTCCCTCATATTCTTTCCATATCAGAAGAAATAATATTGATGTCACCTGTAACTAGCTATGGGTCTCCTGAATTACTCTTCCTTGCCAGTTCTGAACATAGCACCAGATGTTGTTCATAATGACATTTAGCATATACAAAAGAAACTTTACATTTAATCATCCCATAAAAAATGAGAGCTGTAATATGCTGAGTTCCACAATTTATCATACTAACATTGACTACATTCATCCAAAACATCCTCGGTTTTCCATCCCAAGCTGCATTCAGAAAACCATAATCAAAACCAAGTAACCCCTTTATATCATCCTGTCGTTCTTCACACAAAAAAGGTTCAGCAATAACAAAAACTTTCGTTTTATACAATCTCATAAGTTTCGTCAACCTACTCTTGGAAGATCTTACCCCTCGAACATTCTAATATAAGATTGGAAAAATTCAGAGGATCGGGTAATAACTCGCTTACTGCTACAAACTTTCATCACTTAATCCTCACCCTTTTTCTTCACATTATCTGGCACTTCAGAATCAGTGACTACATCCTTGCCAAACTGCACTTTTTCTACCACCATTTCATTATCTGACAGATTTAACAGATGCTTAACCTGATTTGAAAACCCATCATTAGTCAACACTCTGCAATCCTCCCTATTCTCTCTTCGCTTAGTTCCTTCTCAACAGCAACTCCACCTTGAATTTCTTTTGAATGGCTATTCACAATGCAAAAAAGATCCTCCTGAGCCACCTCTGCAAGGACAGGGGGTGGTAAATTTTCAATACTAGGAATGTGAACCTTCGCAGGAATAGAAGGAAGCAAAATCTAACCTTATTCTAACTCTTGATCTTGAGAATCCATTTCCTTTGCACTATCCTCATTCTTTATACGAGGCAACTCCACCATATGTAAATTAGCCATATCGTGACCTACCTATCTTCTGCTGATAATCACTCACCAATGCCAAAGAGTCCGTAACATTGCTTATCGCTCCCTTAGCCTCCAATGCTTGAAGCTCTATTTTTGAACCCAAAGGGTCCAAAGTAGGCAGATTTTTCTGCACCTCCCTATATTCGATTCTGACAGGCTGCTTCTCCTTCTTCTTAAAATGCCCTTTCTTACATGTCTTATCATTATGCCCCTATATTTACAATGAATACAAAATGCAGGCAATGTTTCATACATCACCTCCTTCAAACGACTTGCAGAACAAGATGGAGCACCAATCCAGAACAATAGAAGAGGACGTTTCATAGCATCCAATTCTAAGCAGACCCTCACCCCATCAGTTCTTGTAGCACAACTCGTAGAATTATCACAAAGTATATAATTATCAATCGGTGCCGTGAGACTTCATAGGATTGGAGGATGATAAAAATTCAGGGCTAACCTTGGGAGGAACCACCAACGGCTCTCCCTATTCATTAAAATTAGGAGACCAATGGAAAGGTCTATAAGCCACGCCGTCAATGTCACAAACTTCCCTAGAGAAAGCTTTACTGATGTCCTCCTCTGATGTTAGATGGACGTTACATTGCTTTCTCATGGAGGAAACCACTACAACACCAGACAATCCCCATCTGTTTTTTATGAACAATCTGATCACATACAGAGATGGCCTTTGCCTTAGAAACTTCAGCACCATTGAAAACCTTAATGGTTCGGCAGACTTCTGAATTTCCTCCTTTAAAAAGGGAACATATAGATCTCCATCCATTACTTTCGTAACCCTTAAAGTTAACTACACATCTGGAATAGGATGAGGAATCGCAGATAGAAGATTTGTAAACGAACACAGTTTGGCCTCCGGCATGGGGCCACCAATGCCCCCCGCGGTTGCCATTTAGAAAAGCACATGAAAATCCTAGAAGACAAAATCTCTTGCCATGTCACCAAAGCAAAAAAATAAAAAATTACACTCAAGATCAATTATCTTTACTTCTGCTTTGTAGGCTTTGAAAGCATCTAATGCTTGAGCCTTCTCATTCAGAAGATAGAGATACATATACCTAGAATAGTCGTCAATAAATGAGATAAAATATCTCTGACCATTCAAGCAAGGGGCAGGAAATGGTCCACAGATATTTGTGTCTATAATCTCAAGAACACTTGAGCTCCTTCTTAAACCTTTAGAATTATTGTTGGTTTGCTTGCCCTTTATGCAATCCACACAATTCTTGAAGTCATTAAAATCGAGATCTTGTAGGACCCATTCTTTTACTAAAAGTTCCATCCTCTCTATAGAGATATGTCCCAATCTCTTATGCCATAGTAGAGAAAATTTTTCATTCAAAAGGTTTCTCTTAATACTAACTGAATATAGGGAGAGGTAATTCTCCTAAAATTCGAGATGAATTTCTAATTTAAACAAGTTATCAACTAAAGTTCCACAACCAATAAGAATTTTATTCTTAAAAACAGTCATAGTATTCTCAAAAAGGAAACTGTAACCTTTGATAATAAGTTTGGAAACAGAAATTAAATTTCTACTAAATTCTAGAGTATAAAAGACATTATTTTTTTTTAAAAAAACATGTATCAATTTGATAATCACTCTAAAAACTCCAACTGCAACAACTTGTGAATGCCCTTTATTTCCGGTGAAATCCCAAAGCTCACTTGTTGTTGGTTTCCTTCTGGTAAGAAAACCTTCCAATGTATTCATAATATGGATTGAAAAATTGGAGCCAATCCACCATGAATTTTTAGGAGCATCAATGAAAAAAGATTCATGACACACAAAAGAGATAGAGCTACCTTTCTTTTCAAGCCACTCTTTATACTTGATGCATCTCTTCTTTACATGGCCATTTTTCTAGCAAAAGAAATAGTTCACCTTTTTGCCATTAGATCCATTGGATTTTGATGGCACATTATGCTTACTTTTCTTTTGAGGTCCACCTTGGCATTTCTTGGTCTTAAATTTATTAGTCACAATCATATTTGCACTTTCAAGTCGATCATGCTTCATCCTTTCCCCTTTTTGTGCACACATGGTCAGAAGATCTATAACTGACCAGTTTTCCTTATGTGTATTATAAGAGATCTTGAAAGGCCCATACTCAGATGGTAGTGAGTCAAGGATGAAATGGACCAAGAACATCTCAGATATCTCTATTTTTAAGCCTTTAAGTTGAGAAACAATGTTTCTCATTTCCATAAAGTATGCACACATACCCGTAGAATTGTCAAAAGCTTTAGTAGTGAATTGCCTGATAAGAGTGCTAGTTAAAGCCTTGTCAGAGAGAACAAACTATTTCTCAATTACCTGCATTAATTCTTTAATTGTAGTGCAATCACCAATTGAACCTCTAATGCTCTTACTCATATGAGACTTTATGAGCATTAGACTTAGGCGATTGGATCGCTCCCACCATTAGCAATTTTCGATGCCTTCTTGTGTGTCCGTATCTGTAGCAGCAATTAACATTCCTGTAGGAAAAAGTTACATAACAACATAAATTTACTTATCTTTATTTAGAAGACAAATCATTCCGAATATTAACAAATAAAACTATCCACACCTATAGGCAAAAGACAAATTTTACTGTCAGTACCAAAAATCTTTTTCTTATTCTAATTAAATTGAAAAAAAAAATTGAAGATTTCCTTGTAGGGATAAATCCTTAAAACTTATGATTTAGTTACAATGAGATTCCAAATTTATGTGTTCTTTTAAATAATAACAATATTGTAGCATTACCTTCATTATTAAAAAAGAAATATAGCTGAGCATCTACTAAAATAGGTAAAAACCTATTAACTGTAAATTAACCCAAAGGCCCATCAATATGCATAAAGCTTGAAATTAGGCCCAAAGTAAAAACATCCATTTGAAATCCATTAATATAGTTATGAGCACAGAACCATCTAGATATGAATTCAAAAAACAAAAAACTTGAAAGCCGAAAGTACAGCCCATCTCCAAAATCACTAAAGACTCATTATTTGAACAAAACTGAAATACTAATAATTCAAACACAAAGCTGGAAGGTTTGCTCAGATACCAACTAGTAAAAAATAAAAAACACATACACGTAAATACGGGATATTACATACCACACGGAGTGCATAGTAGGTCCATATAGCCCAAGGTAAAATGAACCGAATCTTTCCGATTATAATAATTAGTGTCATCAAGCTTTGAAATAAAGTAAAAACTATGAGCTAAGGATTGTGGAACAATAGCTGCAAAACTAAGAAAAATGTTCGTGCTATGAATTCAAGTCAATTTTAACCTTCCTGTAGGAAAAAGTTGCATAACAACATAAATTTACTTATAAGACAAATTATTCCGAATATTAACAAATAAAACTATCCACACTTGTAGACAAAAGACAAATTTTACCGTCAATACCAAAAATATTTTTCTTATACTAATTAAATCACAAAAAAAAAAAAAATTAAAGATTTCCTTGTAGGGAAAAATCCTTAAAACTTATGATTTAGTTATAATGAGATTCCAAATTTAAGTATTCTTTTAAATATAAGGATACTGTAGCATTACCTTCATTATTAAAAAAGAAATACAACTTGGCATCTACTAAAATAGGTAAAAAAACCTATTAACTGTAAATTAACCCAAAGGCCCATCAATATGTATAAAGATTGAAATTAAGCCCAAAGTAAAAACATCCCTTTGAAATCCATTAATTTAGTTATGTGCACATAAGCATCCGAATATGAATTCAAAAAACAAAAAATCTTAAAAGCCGAAAGTACAGCCCATCTTCGAAATCATTAAAGACTCATTATATGAACAAAATTAAAATACTACTAATTCAAACACAAAGCTGAAAGATTCACTATGATACCAACTAGTTAAGAAAAGAACACATATTGAAAGAATAAAGAGATCTATATGATGTTTTACCTCCAACCATTTGGGTTTGAGAACTGAAAAAAACCTACAAAATAAAGTAGATATTTTCTTTAGAAAATGGACCTCTAGTCTTTTGCTTTAGAACTTTATGGATGAGTCTAATGGAAAACACAAGCCTCTTTATATAGGCAAGACTAAAGACGATTACTTATTACTCCTACAACCTTTGGGCTACTCTCATTATTTCTTCCATAAAAAAATAGTAAGAATTAACCACTTTATTTATTTAAGGGCAATTATCTATGCTTGATAGATAAAGTGAATCATCTAATTAGATGAAGTGAACCACCTTATGGAAGAAAAATAGTTTTCTAGGAAAACCAAAAGTCTTACAAAATCTTCAGAGGCACAGTTTAATTCATGACAGGCAGGAGCGTTCCCATATGCAACACTTTTCTTTTGTTAGCTCGCAAATTCCCTTTCTAACATGGAGACACAATCATTGAACACAACACAATCCCGTCACCTTCAAACCATAAAAAGAAAATAGTTTCTGATCAGAATAGTTTGATAGCACATTGGTATGCATGCCCATTAGCCTCTAGCTAGTTGTTCCTTCATTTAAAACAACAATGACCAATTCTCTATTCAAAACGCCCCATTTGCACCTGAGCTCCATGAGATGTACTTATACTGCGGCATGCTTCATCTCCTACTACTCTGAGAGACGACTACTATTTTTTAACCCATTCTTAAGCCAATCAAAGTTACGTATATCCGTGGCAATTAATGCAGCCAATTCAAAACTTGGAATGGATAGAGGCTTTTAGAAGTTCTTTGGCCCATCCTCCTTTATGGGCCCCCAACCTTTTCTTCAAGGTGGCTAATAAAGTTTTCTTCGTCGCCTCGGCCTTTCCGTTGGCATGCAGATGTGTCGGAGCGGAATACTTGACCTTGATCCCCAACTCAGCGCACCATTTCTGGTAGTCATGTGAGCAATCAAATTGTTTACCATTGTCCGATACGAAGCTTTTGGGGATGCCAAACCGGCAAACTACCGACTTCCATAGGAACTTCGTGATGGCTCGGGCAGTGATGGTTGCCAAGGCTTCCGTTTCGACCCACATGGTGAAGTAGCCGACCGCTGAGACAAGAAACTTTATTCCTCCCTTGGCCACCAGAAATGGGCCGATCAAGTCCAGTCCTCACTGCACGAAGGGCATAGGGACATGATTGATGTCAATTCCTCTAGCTGGTAGCGTGGCATAGGTGCATGTTCTTGACTCATGAAAGGCGATGGTGGCGAATAACTTACGGTAGACTCGGTTGGTGACCAAGGATCATCATGATAGCAATAGAGAACGTTGGCATGGCTGTGGGTGGCTCCACAAGCTCATTGTTGGGTTGCACCGACGAACATGTTATGATGTTGGTGTCGAGCGGCTTCCCGTGGTGTTCACTAGTGAGAATGGTGAGCGACATTGGCAAGGAGCTCCAAGGAGCTCGAAAACCACCATGCCAGTGACAAACAACATCGGCGAGAAAGTTGGTGGTCGATTGCTGGACCTTCACGGCAAGCTAAATTAAGCCATCTTCTCGTGGTGCGAATGGTGAGGAAGGTGAGGAATTGTGGCGAGGAACACCAGGGAGGTTGGGAACCACCACGCCAGTGACAAACGACTTAGTAGAGTAAGGTGGTGGTTAGCATGGGCTGGCCAGTGCATGGACACCTGGTTTGGTGGTACTTTGGTAGCGTGCATCCTCTGCCCACACTGTGCTCAATGTGATTAGCTTCTGGTGTCAAGGAACCACCCCACCCTGCGACAAAAATCACCGATGGTGTGGGGTGGTGGCTGGTGATGGCCCCACTAACTCACAGACACCAATGTATGGCCTCCAGCCACTCGTCAATCTTTGTCCGCAATCTCTGTCTGCACTATGCAAGCGTGCTAATGCAATGAGCAGCTAGTGGGGGACTTTGTCGTCACGATATCTCTGCGATGCAGGGCGGCCACCATCGAATTTTCCATGCTATGGGGGTGGTGGTTGTAGGTCCTTCACGAGCAAAGATCAACTGGGTGCATGGGATGCACCCCTTACATACAATGTGCATGGCATGCACAGTGCATCTGTCACGTGCACACTGGCTTTTGGAGACGATCTTGTGATTTGCGGAATTCACCTACTCCCATTTTCAACTTTAAAATTAAGAAATTGATCTCACAGACGGCACCAATGTTTTGAAATTTGAAAAAACTGAATTAATTTTTGTATTTTATTTGAAAGTTTGGTAAAGTTGTAATAATTAGATAATGATTATATAAAAAAGTTGAAGATTTTAGATTAAAAAGTGTTTGTATTTGTGATATTTAGATATTGAGATGAGATGAAATGAGAGGAAATAGAATCATCTCTTTATCTAAACCAGGCTTTTAATATTTCTTATGCACTTAGTATTGACTGGATAAACTCTTAGACCCCAAAATTTGATCAAAAAATCAATAAGTTACTTCTAAAATTCTAAAAAAAATAATAAAAAGAGGTCAAATTAAGTAACATTTACTTTCTTACTATTTCACGGGATCGGCGATCCTTATCTAAATTCCACTTTTTCTTCTTTTTCTCGCCACTTTTTTGTCCATCTGAATTCCATTTCAAACCTTTTTGGCATTATCTAATCCCTATCGACATCGAAGCACAATGGTTAGTGATCTTTAGTCTTCTGTACACTTTATGGTGGGGCTGGTTTTTTGTGGCAGATAATAAAGAGTTTAATCTTGCATCTGGGTTTTCTTTTTTCTTCCAGCATTAATTTTCTCCCTTTTCGTTTTTAGTTTTCCTTTGATCAAGGAGTTAGCAGTTTGTCGACAACTAAAGAAAGCAAGAGTAGGATCGGACGTTATATTGGTTCGATTCATAATCCTCAAGGGAAGCACACGAGGCCTATAAAACTCATCAGGGTTCTTGTTGTGTTTGTTCACCAAACAGTAAACATATTTTTGGATCTAAAACCCACCTACTAAGAAACTAAATACAGGAGTAGACCACCTAGAAAATAAAATAAATAAATAAAGGTGAAATTTCCCCAAGCGGGGCATTCGTGGCAAATAGTCGTTTTTTGTGGGAAAACTTTTTTTACCACCAACTTGGCCCGTGGAAAGCTCGTGGCGTAAAACTCGCCGTAAAAAGTATTATTGCCCATGAAAGATTTAAGTCGTGGGCAATACCTATGTTTTCTCACGACACATCTCATGGCAAGAGCCGATGAAGCTCGTCGACAAAGCACATCCATTTTCGTTTATGTGAGAATAGGAGCAAATACCATGAGAGGTACTGGTGCGTATTAGTATTACCCACTACAACATTTGTGGGAAAAAACTTCTACTGGCCAAAAAAAAAAAAGTATTTGCCATGAGTTGTCTTAGTGCAAAATGCTAAAAGATTTCAGAAAAAAAAAATTACTAATTGTAAAAGCCAAAACAGATGAGACTGAGCCAAAAATGATCATAAAAAATTGTCTAATATAAGCTAAACAGTTATATACAAACCAACGTAACCATGAAATGCAATAAACCACCATCCATTAAAATTGAATACATAACAACCAACACACCAATGAAATGTAATAAAAGCACTTTCAACATAGTCTGTCCAGCTGTTAATATCAATCTACAAATGTTCTTTCAAGCTTCATACACACCAACAATAATCCCAACCAACATATCACTTCAATATTTACTACCAATTCACATCATTCCACTTCACACTCTCATATATATAACTCAAAATCTTGTATTGTAAGTCATATCAACATGCTTGCTGCCCATGTAATCCAATCCAACACAAATGTAGATATTTTATTCAAATAACACTTGAGTTTTTGAAATGTGTTCATTACATACACCATAAAGACATTGGCCTATAGACTGTTAGTAAGCTAATAAGTCAGTATTTGTGATAAATACATTGGCCTATAGACTGTTAGAATGTCATAGCATGTCCCAAAGAACAAGCACCCATGTGAGCAAGATACTTTATTCGATCCCTACCAATATGCAAAGCAATCCATTAATTAATTTTCACATGTGCTCTGAACAGAAATCCCACATTTTACTTTGGAAAGAAATCACAAGTTTCAAATGTAAATTCAAATGTAAAAGATGATGATAAAAGTTAACATGAAAACCAAACCAGACTAAGACCTGCTATTGATGGTTGAAAGTCACCAAGCAAGAAGCGTCCATTCCCCTTGAGCCAAAAAAGGTCTGAATGTGAAGGGTCTTTGTCAGCTTTGTATTTAACTGAAATTCAAAGACTTAAATGAGTAGGTGGGAGCAACAAAATACAAGCTAAAAGATCTAGGGCATAAGCAGAAGAACATAGACTAGGTAAATAACAGTGAGTCTTACATGGTGCAACCATTACAATAAGATTTTCATGCCAAATATAACTAAAAAGGTATATACTAATTAGTGTTTGTGCTTCTCATCACAGGAACCAGATGAGAAGGGAAAAAAAATATAATGGAAAGCTCACTAGAAATAGCTCAGCTGTATCAAGTATCACTGTCTTCAACATCATCTTGTTCATCATCATCACCATTTTCCTACACATGAATTCTTTAGTACCTATAAAAAAAAAATACATGAAAAAAATATAGAATAAATATATGAATATAAAAGGCCAGCCATATTTATTCCATCATGTATAAGCACAAAGAAACTATCATATCAATGTCACATGGGTAATATCACAGAGGCTTAATAAGTAATCAAAATATAAAGTGTACACCTTACTTAACCTTCTTCACCATCAAGGAGAATAAGTGAAGAAAGGTTATAAAATATCACTGATGGGTTATACTAACATCACTGAATTCTTCTTCAAAATGTTGCGCTTCTACTACCACCAAGATATATATATATATATATATATATCTATCATTCAGCTCACCAAGAACCAAAATTAGAGAGGATCACAAGGCAAACATATATAGAGAGGATCAATACCGATTTCAAAACCAAAATCAGAGCTGGTTGTAAAATTCCACCACCACAGGGCTGATTGTAACATTTTGAAGGACTCTAAAACTCTCTATTAGAGCCAAATTCTGTTCAGATCCAAACATGATGCTCTAAAGTGGCATTAAACTCTACAAAGATCAGTACACACAAACCATGGATTAGAGGGTCTTAGAAGTCACCAAGAACCCAAGTGCAAAATAAAGACAAAAGAACAAACCCTGCAGCACTCTTTCGAGCACAAGATGCCGTCTTGACAATATCTCCATTGGTATTATCATGCATGGTTCCATACCTACATGCTAGAAACAGAAAAATTAACTCTAAGATAAAATCAAACCATTGAAACTATTTATAGATTTTTTTTTTTCTACTTATGTGAGTGAGAATTCAACATATAAAGAGAAGCATCCAGGTTACCATCATAAAGTTAAGACTAAAATTTAGAAACAGAGATCAGTAAGGTGTATTAATGCTACACCAAGCCAATGCAATATGGTAAAAAGAGATTTTTAATGCCATTCCTCGTTCTTATGCTGTATAGACAGGTAACTGCCCTTCTAGGAGTTGATATTGTCTCAATCATAGTAACTTTAGCATTCACAAGCATGAAAAGGAAACTATTAGGCTATATGACAATTACTTTGAACAGAAATCCCATATTTTACACCTTTTCTAGAGCCAAGGGTTGTAAGGATTCTAGCACACAAAAGACTACTAAGATAATGTAGGAGTTCGCTAAACCAACTGGCCTTTAGTTGAACTAAATAGATGTGTATTTTAGCATTGGTAAATGTACTTTGGGAACATGACAAGGTTCCAAAGCCATCACCATGAAAATGAATGAAATGACAATTAAAAACAGATCAATTGACCAAATAACTTATTTAATGGGAAAGATAATTTCATATAGCAAGACAACAAGCATAAGCTAAAGTACTTGCATCCATGCCTAAAAATGTTGACCATGTATGTCTAATTTAGTAAAGCATACTTCAGAAACTAATAGCTTTTAACATTGATACATACCATTTTCGGTAAGGGATGCATCTACACACCTGTGCTTGGATTGCACATCTTGCTGAAACAGTTTGAACAAATAAAACATATGAAGATTATATGAGGTATAATCAAATTATTAATAAAAGAATCTAGTTAGAGGACCTAGTTTTTTAATGTAGTCATTTAAGAAGCTCTTCCTTTTCCTAACCTTACCATGGGTTGGAGATTCTTGGGTAACACGTTAATGCTACAATATTTATAACCACATAAATTTTTTGCATACATCTTGGGCAACACCATTCAAGTTTCCGTGGACTACATCAAAGTTTTTTTTTTTTTAATCGTATGCAACTATAGTTACAATAAGTCCTTAATGCATACATCAAAATAAAACATTATTATAATTGGTAATGGAACGTAGAAATCAAACATTGAGATGGAGTACTGTACCTGGGTGAAAATCAAAGAGGAGAGACAAAACTTCCATGAAGCTACCTTCTGAGGCGTTGGGGGCCTCAGTTGGGTCTCATTGTCTCATGGTGGAAAGTTCACAGCGAGGGAGGGATGGCATTGTCGGCTTGAGGGAGGCGTTGGGGGTGAGTGTGGGTTGATCGGCGTAGGGGAAAGTGAGAGAGGAATGCCGAGGAGCTGTGGGTCACCATGGTGTCGTGCCATGAAGGTGGTGGCGGCGGAGCCCTAGTCTAGAGAGAGAGACATAGAAGAAAATGGAAGGGAGAGACATCTGAGAGACGGAGAGTCAAACTAAGAGGGATGAGTGGCGTTGCGTGGTGGTGGCACTGCATCTATCGTGGCGGTTGTGTGTGTGAGAGAGCGTCGCGTGGTGGTGGCGCTACATCTGTCATGGCGGTTGTGTGCGTGTGCGTGTGTGTGAGAGAGAGAGAGAGAGAGAGAGAGAGGAGTTTTCGATTTTTCAGGAGGGGATACGGTGTTTGGAGGGAGGGAGGTGAGAGAAGAGTGCAAATATGCAGGGAATTAGAGATCTAAGTGATCCAACGGTGGAGATTAAAATTTTCAAAAACTACTTATTTTCTGCAACTTCATGTCGCCACAAAAAGTGGCTTTTCCTCACGAATTTTCGATCGTCGAACATGATTATAGGGTAAAATGTAATTTTTTTTTTCCCACGGATGCTGTTTGTAACATTAAATAAGTATTTCCCACAAATTATTGCTCATAGGATGTGTTCTAGTGGAAAAATGTATATTTTTTTTGCACGGATAGTTTTCATGTTATAAACTAAGTATTTGCCACGGAGGTAGACTGTGGAAAACAAAACTCATGGGAAAAGCCCATATTTCTTATAGTGTTCCTGGATAAGGGAGTTCTAGAAAACGACAATCAACAAGTTCAAATCTGAATTGTTCTTGGTCTAAGGATTCTTTATGCAGCCAACTAAATGCAATAAGATTTTCCAAATATTTGCATCCTGTTAGAACTTATCTCCCTAGCAAAGTGGGGCTGACTCTGAAAGACTTGAAAAGTAGACATCATCTCCAACTGTTTGATCAAATGAACAGTTCAACTTAGAGAAATATATAACATATTGCAGCCTCATTTGGATGTTACATAGTTCAAATAAGATGAGATGAGATATTTTGTTTAAAATTTAATAAACTATTATTATAATATAATTTTTAAAAATTTGAACTATGCACCGTCTCTGAGTCAGTTTAGAAGATTGATATGGCCTATGGATGGATGCCCGAGCTAATTGAACAGTCATTTTCTAATGTCTAATTAAGTTAAATCTTCTAGTGAGGCCACAATTTAAATGGCTGATCACTCACAGACACAATGACAAAGCAGGAGTGTTCCTATTTTCAACAATTTTCTTCTGTTATCTCGAAAATTCATTTTCTAACAATTAGGATAGGGGTGTTTATCCGGATCCAGATATCTAGTCATAACCAGATCTGGATCTGGATTCTAAAATTCCGGCGGTTCTCCCCTTGGATTAATCCGGATTGAATCCGGGTACTTTTGAATCTTTGATTTTATCACTTCCGGTCCAGTTTTTTCAATATATTATACTATATATATTATAGTATATAATAATATAGTTATAGTATATTGTAGTATATTATAATATATATTATAATTGTATTATAGAGTATAGTGATATATTATTGTATATTATAATATATACTGATATAATTTTAGTATAACTACTAATACTATAGACTATACTGATAATATATAGTTATTTATATATGATTTTATAATTTAATATTATATTAATTAGTAATTTAACATATAATGCAAAATTATTTTATATATAATTATAAATATTATGTATAAAAATTATATATAATATAAAAAATTAATACATATATATATATATATGAATTGGTACGGTCCGGCATTAGAAAAAGAAAAACTAGAACTGGATCAATTTCGACTGATTTTAAGAAAAATAAAACCAGTATTGGATCACCGGTTAATTCGGTCCGGTTTGCCGGTCTACCGATTTTTTTTCACCCCTAGTACCAATAAAGCTGGGAAGAATTGAATGAATTTGACATTTGACATGGCCACATGACAGGATTTCTTCACATGATTACTTGGTTTTTTCTATGCATGCATACTTCCATATTCTAATTTAATCTTTTCAAACTCCATGCTTCGTCGACGACTAGTTTAGGGTCGACGTAGAATTCCAGTGTCGAGCATTTACCAGTTCGTTCTAGAAAAAGCTTTGCGATTGCTGCCCATTTGTTTCCATGACTGCATGGTGCATGTATGATCCGATCCTGCCGTATATATCAAACTACTTTTCAATTAATTTGGTCAAAGAAGAATAACAAATGGACAGATGACACACGAAACCGCAAAGCTTCACGTCGGTATAATTTCTAGCTATGGCTATTTCTCAGAAGTTTTGGGAAGATCTTAAATTAATTTATCATATGCCTTGATTGTAACGCATTGAATATAACACATGCGGCGCTCGCGTGCACACATGTAATATTAAAGATACGAGTGGGCTAATTTGACTTCAGCACTAAATTTCATGGAAACTACAATTTTCTGCATATGACAAATTAGACTATTCCAAAGAATAAAAACATCGCTTAAAGTTAATTAACTACGAAGCAATTGACTATCTAGACTTCTCCTGAGTCTATAAAATGGTGCCAAGATCACTAATACATCCATATCTCATAAGATCAAGATATCAATTAGGAAATCTCTAATAAAAAATGGTTAGAGATTTTGTTTCTCTAGATCTTGTTGGTGCCCATTCACCTGATGAATTGGGTGTTGTGCTGAAGAGCTCGAGTGGACTACTTTTGGTGGGTATGATGGTCATGTCGCTCTCAATTATATCAATGGTCATCTTTGCTTGTGGCGATGATAACAGCAACCGAGGTGGTGGTAGAGGTGGAGGTGGAGGTTGTGGAGGAGGAGGAGGTGATGGTGGTGGTGGATGTGGTGGTGGTGGAGGTTGTGGAGGTGGTGGCGGGTGCTAAGAAAGATGTGAGAATTTACTAATTATGTCTTCCAATGATCTCTTTGTAGCATTAAATATATGTGTATATATATATATTATATAGTGCAAATTAAAGAAGAATTAAATAACAAAAGTAAAAGAATAATATATATATATATATATTCGGTTCTCCAGCCAGCATGTATATATGCATGCAATATTCTCTCTAAGCTAGTTCGCTGCATCTTCTCCTAATTTTGTTGTAGTTCAAGAGCCTAAAGAATATGGGAGTTATTGATGTGGCGATTTGCCCCCGTTTGTTTTCTACTTCCGCATTACCGTTTGTTTTCTACTTCAGCATTATCGATCCACATATGATTCAAAGTAAACAGCCGTTGAGTTTAGTATTATTGATTCTAAATATGATCCTAAATATGAAGAGAAGACAACATATTTTGCATGCCATCGTTACATATATTTGGAAAAAAGCGAGAGCATATGTCAAGAAGGCTCCGATTAATTAGATAGCAAAAGAAAACTGGTACTTCGAGGGACCAAAACCTAATTTCGAAATCTCTAATTTCCTCCCAAGTTGCTTCCTCTTCACAAGGAATAATTTTTATGCTTATTTGCATCTTAATGTATATTGTATTTAGACAACTAGTAATTATACAGTTAATAGAATACGTGATAATGTAGCTTTTTTCTCTTACTGAAAACTCTTTGCAACAACATATATTTATTTCCAATAATTTTTTAATTTTTTCCTTTGGAAATAGTTATTTGCAGTGAAAGGTATATCACTAGCAGTAAAACTATTTGCAACCACCATGATTTGTTTGCAAATATACATATTTGCAACGATATGATAGATAAAAGTGGGAAGAAGGGGAAGAAAAGACCAAAAAAAAGAAGAAGAAAAAGGATTTTTGTGAGGTAATTGAGCCTGGGCCGAAAATTTGGGCTTGGGTCTTACATGGGCCGGGTTATTACATTCCACACTCTTATAAAAATCCCGGAATTTGAGAGGGGTTTCAAAGATTCCCATATCGACTTGGAAATCGAGATCATTACAACGAAAAGTGCTTTGGTTGGATAAAGACCAACAAGTTGCAACGGTTATAGATATCACCTATATGCACAAATACTGATGGTATATATGTATTTGCAATGATAAAATCTCGTGTCCAAAAATGACTATTTGCAATGAAAAAAAAATGATATTTGGGATAGACTTTTCCCAACAAGGCATTTGCGAGAGTAGGGTAACGATATCTTATCGATCGTTGCAAATACTTTTTTTGTAATGAAGATTTGACTTTTTACAATGATTCTTTTCCTTGCAATAAACAGATTTTTGGATCTGGAACCCACCTACTTAGAAACTGAATGCAGACGTAGATCAGCCAGAAAATAAAATACAATAAAGTAAAATGTCCTGGATTAGGGAGTTCGAGAAAACGACAGACAACGAGTTCAAATCAGAATTATTCTTGGCCCAAGGATTCTTTGTGCAGGCAAATGCATGCAATGTAGACACATTTTCATGGTTTCAAGATTTTCCAAATAATTCCATCCAGTTAGAACTTATCTCCCAACCGACGTGGGGCTGACTCGTAAAGACTCAGAAGTCTTCTTTTTCAATAAATATCATCTCCAAGTGTTTGATCAATTGAACAGTTCAATAGAAATGATATTTACTGTCGTAGTTGTGCAAGCGTCATACAGTCTCTTTAAAAAAAGTAAATTAATATGGAATCTACATGAAAAAAAATTAACTTTTTAATCATAGACCCCACTCTTTTTCAAAACGATTACGCGGCGTTTACATACTCCACGACTATATTTAGCATTACTCGAAAAATATAGATACTGCATTAAATGCTCATCTGGAGTCGATACCTACTGTTTCAAAATTTTACGTGAGCAGGATTTAAGAGCTGTAGAGCTTACATGATGTTTTTCTTAATTTTCAGAATAGAACCATCTGATATAGTTAGGCAATTGGAGATGATGCCAAGTGACTAAGGGACTGTAAAAGAACTTTTTGGCTTCTAAAATCTTCTAAACTTTCTTAGTAAAACACGTGCAAGCCTGCAGGATAAGCCTGCCTGCAGATAAATTACAAGCAACCATACAAAGAGAAAGGGCGCCGAAGAATATAGCAATAAAAAGGAAATATATTGTGCTCAGACAAAATGCTAAGAGGAACTGCAAAAGACGAAAAGGTGATGCAGAGAAAGGTTTTTAGCAGGATTAGCAGACGAGAGTCGCTGCAAGTTCTCCAAGGCAGGCACCTAACACTACAGTGATAGATATGTGACATACCTTTCAATTCCGCAAGAAAATACAACGTCGTCTCGATCGGTTATCAGTTGAACTTATGCAACTACCATTTCTCACATTGCATCACCTAATGAAACCATAAAGAAATGGTTTATACATACTATTGTACCAGAAAATGTTTGCCTCCTGTAGCACACCAATTAAGAAACTATGTATGCACCCGTCTCTGCATCAGTTTAGAAGAATGGTATGGCCTATGGATGGATGGTCGAGCTAATTGAAGGATAATTCTCTAATGTCTAATTGATTTCTCTCTTTTCCAAGATCAATGACATGCTAGAGTGCCTAAGTTAAATCTGTTTAAAAAGAACAAAAAAAGAAAAAGAAAAAAAGAAACATCTTGAAGGAATAAATAGATACATATATATATATATATATATATGATCTTTTATCTCCAGTCATTTGGGTTTGAGAACTGAAAAAACCTACAAAAGAGAGTAGAGATTCCCCTTTTAAGATGGTACCCACTTTGTAGGGCTTGGGTTGTGATCAAGAAATTTGTCTCAAGACCCTTTTTTTTTTTTTTCCACCACTTTTGCGCTGTGGTGATTGTATTGGTGTATTTGTTGGGGAACCCCACCCCTAACGTGTATCATTTTTTATTTTATTGAAGTCTGCATGCTAAGAAAAAAAAAAAAAAGGAGAAAGGACTTCTAGTTTTTTGCCTTGGAACTTTATGGGTGAGTCTAATGGAAAACACAAATCCTTTTATATAGGCAAGACTAGGGACCCTTACTTATTACTCCTACAACCTTTGGGCTACCCTCACTATTTCATCCATTAAAAAATAGAAAGGGTTAACCACTTTATTTATTTAAGGGAAATTACCTATACTTGATAGATAAAACGATTCATCTTATATAAAGTGAACCACCTTATGAAAGACAAATGGTTTTCTAGGAAACCAAAAGTCTAACATTCTCCCACTTGGTTCACTTAATAGGTAAAATTGAAATGATCAAAAGAAATGCCCTCAATTCTGTCAAGGTATCCTGTATAAGTCTCTATGCAAGTTAATTAATTTGATGGCCTATATAAGTCTCTATAAAATGGTGCCAAGACTAGAATATCCATATCTAATAAGATCAAGAGATCAATTTGGAAATCTACGATATGAACTATTTTTGGTGGGTATGATCGTCATGTCTCTCGAGACATTGGTGCCCATGCACATGATTCACTTGAGCTTTTTAGGGACATGATAGAGACCCCCTGTCTTCGAGAACCTTGTCAACTAGGTATCCGAATCTAATTTTGAAATCCCAAATTTCCTCCCAAGTTGCTTTCACTTTGGCCAGACCATGCCATTTCATAAGGAGCTCTGTCGTTGCTGTTCTACAGTGCCGCTTCGGACGTCTTTGTAGGATCTTCTCTGACTCTGGAAGGAGGGAACCGTCATCGTTGGTTGGAGGCAGCTTCGATGAAGGAGCTCGGTTTGACTCGTTTGTTGAAATATTGCTTCGCTTTCCTTTTGTTGTTTGCCATCTGCACCGCGGCTTCATCTCGTCTTTCTTCCAAGAGGTCTAGGTTTTCTTTTAATCTTTAGTCTTTGAGGTTTGGGTTAGAGTGTTGGACTCGGTAGGTAGGCATTCCTATCTCCACAAGGATCACTGCCTATCTTCGTGAGGTTTCTCACGGTCGTCTGGTAGGCCCACAACACCTTCGGAAGTTCTTTGGCTCATCCTCCTTTATGGCCCCCCAACTTTTTCTTCAAGGTGGCCAATAAAGTTTTGTTGGTCGCCTCAGCTTGTCCGTTGGCCTGTAGATGTGTCGGAGAGGAATACTTGACCTTGATCCCCAACTCAGTGCACCATTTTCGGTAGTCATGTGAGTAATCGAATTGTTTACCATTGTTCGATACGAAGCTTTGGGGGATGCCAAACCGGCAAACTACCGACTTCCATAGGAACTTCTTGATGGCTTAGGCAGTGATGGTTGCCAAGGCTTCCACTTCTACCCAATTGGTGAAGTAGTCGATTGCTACGACAACAAACTGTATTCCTCCCTTGGCCACCAGAAATGGGCCGATCAAGTCTAGTCCCCACTGCATGAAGGGCATAGGGCCATGATTGATGTCAATTCCTCTAGCTGGTAGCGTCGCACAGGTGCATGTTCTTGACTCATGAAAGGCGATGGTGGCGAATAACTTACGACAGACTTGGTTGGTGACCAAGGATCATTGTGATAGCAACAGAGAATGTTGGCATGGCCATGGGTGGCTCCACAAGCTCACTGTTGGGTTGCACCTTCGAACATGTTATGATGTTGGTGTCGAGCGGCTTCCCGTGGTGTGCACTAGTGAGAATGGTGAGGGACATTGGCGAGGAGCTCCAAGGAGGTCGGAAACCACCACGCTGGTGACAAACAACCCTGGCGAGCAAGGTGGTGGTCGATTGCTGGACCATCGTATGAGCTAAATCGAGCCATCTTCTTGTAGTGCGAATGGTGAGGAATAGTGGCGAGGAACACCAGGGAGGTTAGGAACCACCACGCCAGTGACAACCGACTTAGGTGAGCAAGGTGGTGGTTAGCATGGGCTGGCCAGTGCATGGACACCTGGTTTGGTGGTACTTTGGCAGCGTGCATCCTCTGCCCACGCTATGCTTGATGTGATTAGCGAAAGATCAACTAGGTGCATGGGATGCACCCCTTACGTACGGTGTGCATGGCATGCACAGTGCATCTGTCACGTGCACACTGGCTTTTGGACACGATCTTGTGAGCTACGGAATTCACCTACTCCGGCCATTTCCAGCGTTAAGATTAAGAAATTTGAAAAAAATTGAATTATTTTTTGTATTTTATTTGATAGTTTGGTAAATTTGTAATAATTAGGTAATGCTTATATAAAAAAGTTGAAGATTTTATATTAAAAAGTGTTTGTGTTTGTGATATTTAGATATTGAGATGAGATAAAATGAGAGGAAATAGAATCATCTCTTTATCTAAACCAGGCTTTTAATATTTCTTATGCACTTAGTATTGACTGGATAAACTCTTAGACCGCAAAAATTTGAAGAAAAAATCTATGAGTTACTTCTAAAATTCTAAAAAAATAATAAAAAGAGGTGAAATTAAGTAACATTTACTTTCTTTACTATTTCACGGGATGGGCGATCCTTATCTAAATTCCACTTTTTCTTCCCACTTGTTTGTCCATCTGAATTCCATTTCAAACCTTTTTGGCATTATCCAATCCCTATCGACATCGAAGCACAATATGAAACGAAGCAACAATATTAAATAAAATAGGATACCGTTTCAAATCTCTCTCACACGTCAAATGTGGAAAGGAACCGATGCGCTTTCTCATTGTCGGGAATTAAAGAGGAGGGGGGGGGGGGGGGGGGGGGGGGGTGTTAGTGATCTTCAGTCTTCTGTACACTTTATGGTGGGGTTGGTTTTTTATGGAAGATAATAAAGAGTTGAATCTTGCATCTGGGTTTTCTTTTTTCTTCCCAGCATTAATTTCCTCCCTTTTCTTTTTTAGTTTTTCTTTGATCAAGGAGCTAGCAGTTTGTCGACAACTAAAGAAAGCAAGAGTAGGATCGGGCGTTATATTGGATAATCCTCAAGGGAAGCACACGAGGCCTATAAAACTCATCAGGGATCTTGTTGTGTTTGTTCACCAAACAATAAACATATTTTTGGATCTAAAACCCACCTACTGAGAAACTAAATACAGGAGTAGACAACCCAGAAAATAAAATAAATAAATAAATAAAGGTGAAATTTCCTGGATAAGGGAGTTCTAGAAAACGACAGTCAACAAGTTCAAATCTGAATTGTTCTTGGTCTAAGGATTCTTTACGCAGCCAATTAAATGCATTAAGATTTTCCAGATAATTGCATCCAGTCAGAACTTATCTCCCTAGCAAGGTGGGGCTGATTCCGAAAGACTTGAACAGTAGACGTCATCTCCAACTGTTTGATCAAATGAACAGTTCAACTTGGAGAAATATATAACATACTGCATTAAACACTCGTTTAGTTACACAGTTTAAATAAGAGAGATGAGGTATTTTGTTTAAAATTTAATAAAATATTATTGTAATATAATCTTTAAAAATTTGAAACAATGCACAGTCTCTGAATCAGTTTAGAAGAATGATATGGTCTATGGATGGATGCCCGAGCTAATTGAACGGTCATTTTCTAATGTCTAATTAAGTTAAATCTTCTAGCTAGTGAGGCCACAGTTTAAATGGCTAATCACTCACAGACACAATGACAAAGCAGGAGTGTTCCTATTTTCAATAATTTTTTTCTGTTATCTCAAAAATTCATTTTCTAACAATTAGGATAGGAGCGTTCATCCGTATTTGAATTCGGATTCTAAAATTCGGGCGGTTATCCCTTCGGATTAATCCGGGTGGATAATCGGGTTCAATCTGGATATGAAATTTGAAGAACCGATATCACATTGGTTTAGACCAGTTATATCTCTAAACCGATACTTCTTATTTTATTAGTTCTGGTCCAATTTTTTCAGTATATTATAATATAGTATATATTATATTATATATATTATAGTATATAATACTATAGTGATAGTATAATATTGTAGTATATTATAATATATATTATAATTGTATTATAGAGTATAGTGATATATTGTAGTATATTATAATATATAGTGATATAGTTTTAGTATAACTACTAATACAATAGACTATACTGATAATATATAGTTATTTATATAGGATTTTGTAATTTAATATTATATTAATTAGTAATTTACCATATAATACAAAATTATTTTATATATAATTATATATATTATATATAAAAATTATATATAATATAAAAAATTAAAAAATATATATATATATATATATGAACTGGTACGGTTCGGTGTTAGAAAAAGAAAAACTAGAACTAGATCAATTTCGACCGATTTTGAGAAAAATAAAATCGGTATTAGATCATCGGTTAATTCGGTCCGGTTTACTGGTCCACCGATTTTTTTTTTTTTTTTTTTTTCACCCCTAGTACCAATAAAGCTGGGAAGAATTGAATGAATTTGACATTTGACATGGCCACATGACAGGATTTCTTCACATGATTACTTGGTTTTTTCTATAATTGCATTATCAGCCATGCATGCATGGTTCCATATTCTAATTTAATCTTGTCAAACTGCATGCTTCGTGGACGACTTTAGGGTCGTAGAATTCCAGTGTCGATTCTTAATAGCATTTACCAGTTATCTTTCTGGAAAAAGCTTTGCGATTGCTGCCCATTTGTTTCCATGATTTGCATGGTGCAAGTATGATCGTCGGTATAATTTCTACTTTTCAATTAATTTGGTCAAAGAAGAATAACAAATGGAAAGATGACACACGAAACCGCAAAGCTTCACGTCGGTATAATTTCTAGCTATGGCTATTTCTCATAAGTTTCGTGAAGATCTTAAATTAATTTATCATTTGCCTTGATTGGAACGCGGCCTTGAATGGAACACAGGCGGCGCTCTCGCGCGCACTTATAATATCAAAGATATGAGTGGGCAAATTTGTCTTTAGCACTAAATTTCAAGGAAACTTCAGATTTTCTGCATATGACAAATTAGCTAGACCATTCCAAAGAATAAAAACATGGCTTTAAAGTTGAACTACAAAGCAATTGACTATTCAGACCTCCCCTGAGTCTATAAAATGGTGCCAAGATCACTAATACATCCATATCTAATAAGATCAAGATATTAATTAGGAAATCTCTGATAAAAAATGGTTAGAGATTTTCCTTCTCTAGATCATGTTGGTGCCCATTCACATGATGAATTGGGTGTTGCGTTGAAGAGCTCGAGTGGACTACTTTTGGTGGGTATGATCATCATGTCTCTCTCAATTATATCAATGGTCATCTTTGCTTGTGGCGATGATAACAACGATCGACGTGGTGGTAGAGGTGGAGGTGGAGGTGGTGGAGGTGGAGGTTGTGGAGCAGGAGGAGGTGGTGGAGGTTGTGGAGCAGGAGGAGGTGGTGGAGGTTGTGGAGCAGGAGGTGGTGGAGGTTGTGGAGCAGGAGGTGGTGGAGGTGGAGGTTGTGGAGCAGGAGGAGGTGGTGGAGGTTGTGGAGCAGGAGGAGGTGGTGGAGGTTGTGGAGCAGGGGGAGGTGGTGGTGGAGGTTGTGGAGCAGGTGGCAGGTGATAAGAAAGATGTGAGAATTTACTAATTATGTCTTCCAATGATCTCTTTGTAGCATTAAATATATGTGTGTATATATATTATATAGTGCAAATCAAAGAAGAAATAAATAACAAAAGTAAAAGAATAATCTATATATATTCGATTCTCAGCTAGCATATATATATGCATGCAGTATTCTCTCTAAGCTAGTTAGCTGCATCTTCTCCTAATTTTGTTGTAGTTCATGAGCATAAAGAATAGGGGAGTTATTGATGTGGGGATTTGCCCCTGTTTGTTTTCTACTTCTGCGTTACTGTTTGTTTTCTACTTCAGCATTATCGATCCACATATGATTCAAAGTAAACAGCCGTTGAGTTTAGTATTATTGATCTTAAATATGGAGAGAAGACAATATATTTTGCATGCCATCGTTGCATATATTTGGAGAAAAGCGAAAGCATATGTCAAGAAGGCTCCGATTAATTAGATAGCAAAAGAAAACTGGTACTTCAAGAGACCAAAACCTAATTCCGAAATCTCTAATTTCCTCCCAAGTTGCTTCCTCTTCACAAGGATTAATTTTTATGCTTATTTGCATCTTAATGTATATTGTATTTAGACAACTAGTAATTATACAGTTAATAGAATACGTGATAATGTAGCTTTTTTCTCTTATTGAAAACTCTTTGCAACAACATATATTTATTTCCAATAATTTTTTATTTTTTTCCTTTGGAAATAGTTATTTGCAGTGAAAGGTATATCACTAGCAGTAAAACTATTTGCAACCACCATGATTTGTTTGCAAATATACATATTTGCAACGATATGATAGATAAAAGTGGGAAGAAGGGGGAAGAAAAGTCCAAAAAAAAAGAAAAAGAAAAAGGATTTTTGTGAGGTAATTGATCCTGGGCCGAAAATTTGGGCTTGGGTCTTACATGGGCTGGGTTATTACATTCCACACTCTTATAAAAATCCCGGAATTTGAGAGGGGTTTCAAAGATTCCCATATCGACTTGGAAATCGAGATCATTACAACGAAAAGTGCTTTGGTTGGATAAAGACCAACAAGTTGCAACGGTTATAGATATCACCTATATGCACAAATACTGATGGTATATATGTACTTGCGATGATAAAATCTCGTGTCCAAAAATGACTATTTGGAATGAAAAAAAATGATATTTGGGATAGACTTTTCCCAACAAGGCATTTGCGAGAGTAGGGTAACGATATTTTATCGATCGTTGCAAATACTTTTTTTGTAATGAAAATTTGACTTTTTACAATGATTCTTTTCCTTGCAATAAACAGATTTTTGGATCTGGAACCCACCTACTTAGAAACTGAATGCAGACGTAGATCAGCCAGAAAATAAAATACAATAAAGTAAAATGTCCTGGATTAGGGAGTTCGAGAAAACGACAGACAACGAGTTCAAATCAGAATTATTCTTGGCCCAAGGATTCTTTGTGCAGGCAAATGCATGCAATGTAGACACATTTTCATGGTTTCAAGATTTTCCAAATAATTCCATCCAGTTAGAACTTATCTCCCAACCGACGTGGGGCTGACTCGTAAAGACTCAGAAGTCTTCTTTTTCAATAAATATCATCTCCAAGTGTTTGATCAATTGAACAGTTCAATAGAAATGATATTTACTGTCGTGGTTGTGCAAGCGTCATACAGTCTCTTTAAAAAAAGTAAATTAATATGGGATCTACATGAAAAAAAATTAACTTTTTAATCATAGACCCCACTCTTTTTCAAAACGATTACGCGGCGTTTACATACTCCACGACTATATTTAGCATTACTCAAAAAATATAGATACTGCATTAAATGCTCATCTGGAGTCGATACCTACTGTTTCAAAATTTTACGTGAGCAGGATTTTAGAGCTGTAGAGCTTACATGATGTTTTTCTTAATTTTCAGAATAGAACCATCTGATATAGTTAGGCAATTGGAGATGATGCCAAGTGACTAAGGGACTGTAAAAGAACTTTTTGGCTTCTAAAATCTTCTAAACTTTCTTAGTAAAACACGTGCAAGCCTGCAGGATAAGCCTGCCTGCAGATAAATTACAAGCAACCATACAAAGAGAAAGGGCGCCGAAGAATATAGCAATAAAAAGGAAATATATTGTGCTCAGACAAAATGCTAAGAGGAACTGCAAAAGACGAAAAGGTGATGCAGAGAAAGGTTTTTAGCAGGATTAGCAGACGAGAGTCGCTGCAAGTTCTCCAAGGCAGGCACCTAACACTACAGTGATAGATATGTGACATACCTTTCAATTCCGTAAGAAAATACAACGTCGTCTCGATCGGTTATCAGTTGAACTTATGCAACTACCATTTCTCACATTGCATCACCTAATGAAACCATAAAGAAATGGTTTATACATACTATTGTACCAGAAAAAGTTTGCCTCCTGTAGCACACCAATTAAGAAACTATGAATGCACCGTCTCTGGATCAGTTTAGAAGAATGGTATGGCCTATGGATGGATGGCCGAGCTAATTGAAGGATAATTCTCTAATGTCTAATTGATTTCTCTCTTTTCCAAGATCAATGACATGCTAGAGTGCCTAAGTTAAATTTGTTAAAAAAAAAAAAATAACATCTTGAAGGAATAAACAAATCTATATGATCTTTTACGTCCAGGCATTTGGGTTTGAGAACTGAAAAAACCTACAAAAGAGAGTATAGATTCCGCTTTTAAGATGGTACCCTCTTTGTAGGGCTTGGGTTGTGACGAAGAAACTGGTTTCAAAACCTTTTTTTTTTTTTTTTTTTTTCATTTTTTACCACTTTTGCGCTGTGGTTGTTGTATTGGGGTATTTGTTGGGGAACCCCACGGTGCCCACCCCCTAACATGTATCATCTTTTACTTTATTGAAGTTTGCATGCTAAGAACAAAAAAAATAAAAAAAAAAGAGAAGGTATTTCTAATCTTTTGCCTTGAAACTTTATGGGTGAGTCTAATGGAAAACACAAGTCATTTTATATAGGCAAAACTAGAGATCCTTACTTATTACTCCTACAACCTTTGGGCTACCCTCCCTATTTCATCCATAAAAAAATAACAAGGGTTAACCACTTTATTTATTTAAGGGTAATTACCTATACTTGATAGATAAAATGAATCATCTTAGATGAAGTGAACCACCTTATGAAAGACAATTAATGGTTTTCTAGGAAACCAAATGTCTAATAGTCTCCCACTTGGTTCACTTAATAGGTAAAACTGAAATAGCCAAAATTAATGCCCTCAATTCTGTCAACGTATCCTATACACAAACTATGGCGGTATTGCTCTCTATAGTGAGAATATAGAGAGAATTTCCCTTCCATACGTCACAATACATAGTATCCCTTAAAATACTTTATGAATAACTAATAAAAGTCATTTGTGTCCAACTTAATCACTCAATGGATAAAACAAATTTGTTACTTTATAAGCAAAACTAAAACTGAATTCAACTTTATTCTTTGTGGAATATATAGCAACATGAGAGAGATTACACTTTAGATAGGCCCATACAATCCACATGACCCTGAAGCAGTTTTACTAGTAAACCTTTGATCATTGGATCGGCTAACAAAAATCTGTACTAGTGTGTTCAATATACACCACATTATTTTTTATGCTCTATCTTACACTTAAATGCTTTATGTTGATATGCTCGCTCATGTTGGTTTTTGAGAAGAACACTACAACAATTTTATCACAAAGAATATCTATTGGTCTTTGAATGGAATTGACAACTTTAAGACCAGAAATAAAATTCTTAACCATATAGCTTGTGTCGTTGCTTCATAGCATGTAATGAATTCTGCCTCCGTAGTAGACTTAGCAACTATAGAATGCTTTGTACTCTTCCAAGATATAGCTCCTTAATTAAGAAGAAAGATATACCAGAAGTAGACTTTCTGGTGTCTACACAACCAGCAAAATTTGAATCTGAATAGCCAACCACTTGCAAATTTTCAGAATGCTTGTAGGTTAGCATGTAGTCCTTGGTTCCTTGCAAATACCGCATCACCTTCTTTGCAGCTATCCAATGTTGAAGACCTGCATGGGTTACTTTGATAGAGAGCCACTTATCCAACTGCCAGACATATGTCTAGACGGGTGCAAACTTGAGCATACATCAAGCTACCCACTGCAAATGCATAAGGCACACTTTTCATCAGCTCTTGTTCCAATGCATTTTCAGGTGATTGACCTTTATGAAATTTATCACCTTTGATTATGAGAGATACAAAGGCTTTACAATCTTTTATACCAAATCTCTGTAAAACTTTTTCAATGTAGGCCTTTTGAGACAGTTTTAAGACTCTTTATTTATGTCTCTGTGATTCTCTATGCCAATGACATAAAAGGCTTCACCCATATCCTTCATTTCAAAGTTTTGTGAGAGAAATTGTTTAGGCTCATGTACTAATCCCAAATCATTGCTTGCAAGAAGAATATTATCTACATAAAGAATTAGAAAAATGTATTTGCTCCCACTGACCTTAAGGTATATACATTGATTAGAAAGATTCTTGATAAAACCGTATGAGATGAGAATCTTGTCAAACTTTGAATACCATTGATGAGAAACTTGTTTTAGTCCATAAATAGACTTCTTCAACATGCATACTTTCTAACTGTCATCACTGAAACCCTTAGGTTGTTTCATGTATACCACTTCATCAAGATCCCCATTAAAAAAAGTTGTTTTCACATCCATTTGATGTAGCTCTAAATTAAAATGAGCTACTAAGGCCATGATTATCCTCAACGAATCCTTCTTAGAGACTAAAGAGAAGGTTTCATGATAATCTATGCCTGCCTTCTGAGTGAATCCTTTAGCGACAAGTCTAGCCTTATATTGTTCAACATTACCGAAGAATCTCGTTTGATTTTATAAACCCATTTGCTGCCAACTGTTGCCACCCCATATGGTAATTCAATGAGATCCTAGACTTGGTTCTTATAAATGGATTCTAACTCATTCCTCATGGCATCCAACCAAAATGTAGATTTATCTCCACTCAGGGCTTGTGAAAACGAAATTGGGTTTTCTGGATGTTCAACGTCAAAATTAGACTCATTTAGTTATACAATGCAATCATCCCGAATAATAGGCCTACGTATTCTTGAGGATCTTCTTAGAGCCACTACTTCGTCATTTGGAGATGACTCAATTGGCTTAGACAATAAATGTGGAATAACTTCAGGTTAAACCTCATTTACGGGAACATGCTGTTATTGAATTGGTGTCACTGCATGATCTTGTGATTTATTTTTCCTTAAGACAACGATTCTTCATCCAAAAGAAGGCAAAGTAGCATGTTCAGGTGTTTCCTCAAAAGTGATCTCTCGAGGATTCACACTCCCACTAGCTTCAACATCGTCAAGAAACCTTGCATTTTTAGATTTGAAAATTCTAGGGCTATGAATGGGACAAGAAAATCTATATCCTCTAGAGTTACTTGGATACCCAATAAAGAAACCGCTAGTTGTCCTTAGGTCTATCCCATTTATGTTAGGGTTATAAATCCTAACTTCAACAGGACAATCCCATATGTGTATATGATTTAAGCTCGATTTTCACCATTTCCACAATTCAAAAGGTGTTTTAGAGACAGACTTGAACGGAACCCTATTCAATTAATATACTACAGTTTTAAGAGCTTCACTCCACAAGAAATGTTGCATGTTAGATTTACTAATCATGCTTCTTACCATATCCATTAGCTAATGGTTCATTCTTTCTGCAACACCATTTTGTTGCAGTGTGCCAGGCATTAAATATTGGGCAAGAATGCCTTCCTCCTGAAGGAAATTTACAAATGGACCCTTCTTTTGTCCATGTTCTATGTACTTACCATAATATTCCCTTCCTTTATAAGATCTTACGATCTTGATATTCTTTTCACTTTGATTCTATACATATGGTTTTTTTTTTTTTTTTTTTTTTTTTTTAATTTTTATTTTTAAAGAATGAGGATGATACCTTCGAGCGTTATTGATAACCTTCACTTATGGCAGAGGAATACTGTGGTTATAGGTCAATACCAATAAAAACCTTATTACCAATCAATAACCCCAAATAATAACCCCAATTAAAAATAAATACATCGACTCAAGAACATCTCAAATAAGGAAAAGAAAAATTGTCAGTGCGAATCAAACCTTTAAGATATTTTGGAACATGCAATAAAGATCTCCAAATAAAAGTCGAACTTTGAGCTACCTTTTTAGCCAAATAATCTAACGGCACATTTCCTTCCCAATATATATGGTTAATAACAAAATAACCACCTCCGAACAATCTCATAACCTCCTCCCAAAACTCTTCTAAATAGCAAACACCACAACGCTGTTTATGAGTCCAGGTGACACAAACCAATGAATCAGATTCTAAATCCACCTTTTGTAGCCCCAAAGCACGACAATATTTCAACTCAACTAGATTGTTAGTGCCAGCCCCAAGATGGCATGAAAAAGAAAGCACCATAACCCCATGTATATCCCGAATTAATCCACCTACTCCTAGACTCCCCAGATTATTGAGACTGCAGCCATTAATATTCAACTTAAATCTTCCTGGCCTTGACTTCACCCAAAAAACTAATTTAATCTGATCTGGTTTAATCAGGATAATACGAATATTCAAATCACTCAGCCTTTCCTCATCAGCAAATGAAAGCTTTGTAAACTCAGACAAATTGCTTTGCACTTTCCCGAGCCAAACACAAATAGATCTTGAAATCTCTTCCGCTAATATGCATCTTCCTTCCATTCTTGCCTTACACCTGCATTGCCACATCTTCCAAGTAATAATACAAGGAATTAGATCCAAAATACAACCAACCAGGGATGAACTAGTAGCATGTCTAAACCAAAGCAGCACCATCTCAGACCAACGTTTATTTGGACCATACAACATGCCCAAAATAGTAGAAAACCTATTCCAAATAGCAGAAGCAATGTCACTTGCAGCAAGAACATGATTTAAATTCTCATATCTACTTCTCTCACAACAATCGCACTTGGAAGTAATAGGAGTTTCAACTCTTCTCAATCTATCATTAACACTTAACCTGTTATGAAAAGCCTTCCACATTAATGTTGAGATTTTTTTTTGGTAAAGCTTCATGCCACACCCAATAAGACCAAGGCACAACTGGTGCAGTCACATGAATACACTACCATGCACTCTTTGTGGAGAAACAACCATCTTTATTATTGAGCCATACTAGAATATCTTGACCAGATTTTTGTGCACCCAAGAACCGACATATTTCATCCGTTTTTTGTAAACCAACAAGCCTCTCTAAAACTTCAATATCCCAACCATTCGGGACTCTTAAATCAACCAACGTCAACCTTGGCGTACCCACAACAAGAAGAGTATTGGCAAGAGGACCTCCATCCAGCCAATGATCACACCAAAATGAAATATTCCCATCCCTAACTTTCCATTTCGAGTTTTCTAAAACCACCAGAATGCACCTCACCACCATCATAAAAAACCGATATCCCTTTTTCGGATCTAATAAAGAAACATGCTTATCGCCAGTAAATTTTGCACGAGAAAGCTAAGACTAGAGATCATCCCCAGTCATAACCTTCCAAGCAAATTTCATATGAAGAGAAGTTTGCACCTCAGCAAAATCCAGAAAATTCCCCCATCTTCAGTCGACTTGCACATAGCATTCCATGCAACCCATTTCTTTTTTTCCTTTCCATCATGCTCGCCCCAAAAAAGGGAGCTAAACTGCCTGTTCAGATTCTTCAATACCATGGTAATTGAAGAGTAGACATAATATGAATAGGCATACTAGAAAAAACATGCTTTAACAACACCAACTTACCACCAACCTAAAGGCATTTTAATTTCCACCCCCCAAGTTTATTCCTCACCTGATTTAAAAGAGGTTCCAATTGCAAATTAGTAAGTTTACCAGTGACAATAGGCGCACCAAGGTAAGAAAAAGGAAAACTCCCTTCAATGAATCCAGTAATACTAAGTAACTCCCTCTTCCAACCTGAGGAAAAATGCTTAGCAAAATAAATAGCCATTTTCTCCTTGCTAACCCTTTGATTGGACCACGCCTCTTAAGTATTAATAACCTTCATCAATTCCTTAAGCGAATTCTTCCCTCCATTAGTAAAAATCACTACATCATCAGCTAAAGGAGGTGAGAAACAAGAGGAACACTTCTTGGATGAGAAATTTTTTTAATTTTTCCACACAAATCAATTCTTCTTTAATAAGCGAGAGAAAATTTCTTCCATAATGATAAAAGGATAAGGCGATAGTGGATCTCCTTGCCGCAAACCTCGACTTCCCTAAAAAAACTCTGAGAAGTACCATTCATCATAATCGAGTACCAAGGCAAAGCGATACAATTCTTGATCAATTCACAAATAGAAGTAGAGTAACCAAAAGCTTCTGAAACATGCAAGAGGAACTCCCAATCCAACATATCATACGCCTTAGCCATATCTAGTTTGAAAATAACCTTACTGCCCATAGCCTTCTTATTAGAGAATGAACCATTTCTTGCATAAGACTGATATTATAAAAAATACTCATTCCCAAAATAAAAGCACATTGCTCTAAAGAAATCAAAGAAGATAATAAAGGAGCAAATCTTGCCACTAAAACCTTGGTGTAGATTTTATAAAACATAGAACTTAAACTAATAGGTCGAAACTTGTGAAACCCCGCCGACAGAGCCATTTTAGGAATAAGAACCACAAAAGAAGTAGTATAAAGTCTGGGATGAGAAACCCCCCGAAAAAACTCCCTTACCTCTTCCACCACCTCTAAATGAACAATGTCTCAACTAGCATGATAAAATCTGGAACGAAAACCATCCGGGCTAGGACTACTCTCAGTGGGAATGCCAAATACTGCTTGTTTCACCTCTTCTTTGGTGGGCAAAGAACA